>NC_089837.1:420337128-420663795 GCF_035609145.1 Eleutherodactylus coqui | reverse complement strand
CTGTACACTTCTAAAGAACCCCAGTCTGACTGGGGCATGCAGTGTGGGCCGAAGCCCACCTGTATTACGCACGACATTACTACCTCAGCTGTGTTGGGCAATGCAATGGGATATTTCTATGTACCGCCGGTGGCTTCCTGGCACCCACCCAGGCAGTGGGTCCACAGGGAGTTTAACCTACATGTGTCCACTTCTAAAGAACCCCAGTCTGACTGGGGCATGCAGTGTGGGCCGAAGCCCACCTGCATTAAGCACGACATTACTACCTCAGCTGTGTTGGGCAATGCAATGGGATATTTTTATGTACCACCGGTGGGTTCCAGGGAGCCACCCATGCTGTAGGTGCACACGGAGTGTAACCTACATGTGTCCACTTGTAAAGAACCCCGGTCAGACTGGGGCATGCAGTGTGGGCCGAAGCCCACCTGTATTACGCACGACATTACTACCTCAGCTGTGTTGGGCAATGCGATGGGATATTTCTATGTACCGCCGGTGGCTTCCTGGCACCCACCCATGCTGTGGGTCGACAGGGACTTCACAATAGGGAGTTGTACCTGCCTGTGTCTATGAATTAAAAAGCCCGGTCTAACTGGGGCATGCAGACACCTTGACAGAATGAATAGTGTGTGGCACATAGGTTCCCCATTGTTATGCCTACGTGTGCAGCTCCTGATGGCGGTGGCACAGGATTCTATTTCTCATTGCTTCTGTACAGCATTGTGGGCTATCGCCCCGCCCCTTTTAAAGAGGGCCGCTGCCTAGCCATGCCAACCCTCTGCAGTGTGTGCCTGCGGTTCCTCCTCATGGCAGACGCACTTCTAAATAGACATGAGTGTGGCGTGGCATGAGGGCAGCTGAAGGCTGCGCAGGGACACTTTGGTGTGCGCTGTGGGGGGGGAGGGGGGGCGGTTGGTCAGCATGTCACCCAGGAGAAGTGGCAGCGGAGTGTCATCCAGGCAGTGATTGTGCTTTGTTGTAGCTAGTGTGGTGCTTAGCAAAGGTATGCCATGCTAATGAGGGCTTTTCAGAAGTAAAAGTTGTTGGGGGGGGGGGGGGGGCCCACTCTTGCCGGTATTGTGGCTTAATAGTGGGACCTGTGAACTTGAGATGCAGCCCAACATGTAGCCCCTCGCCTGCCCTATCCGTTTCTGTGTCATTCCCATCACTTTCTTGAATTGCCCAGATTTTCACACATGAAAACCTTAGCGAGCATCGGCGAAATACAAAAATGCTCTGGTCGCCCATTGACTTCAATGGGGTTCGTTGTTCGAAACGAACCCTCGAACATCGCGGGAAGTTTGTTCCGAATAACAAACACCCGAACATTTTGGTGTTCGCTCATCTCTAGTTATATCCTATCCACAGTTGTGATCATTGTATTAGTTAGTATTTAGACAGGAACTGGTATCCAGTATAGAAATAGCAACAGATTAGGTGACCACTGGTCCATAGGGAGAGTAGTGGTCCAGTCACATTGGTAGACTAGATATAGTTAAGGACCTAGTTTAGTGTAGGCTTGCCATCATTCTCTGCCTTCCTGTTGGATAATCGTCGGCTAAAGAAGCTTCTAGTCATCATCATCCTCACTCGTCTCCTGACCTGCTGCGGATAATCCTGTTATTCCTGAGGAATCATGTGTCTCCCACCAACTACTGGGGCCCCTGCATCAAGATCCATTTTACTTCTCAGGTATTATGTATGGGACTTCTGGGTATATAGGTCTGTTAATTGAGACTTCTAGCCTAAATATAGTATACTGTTATATTAAGTGTAATGTATATCTGTGACATCCCCAATTATGACTTTTTAAATTTGCTGTGATGATCAGTAAAATGATTGATGTATTGTAATTTGAATGCATAATTGGTATGCCTGTTCATGGTAATGCATAGGTAATTCTCAGGAAGAGATCCTTGTTATGTCAAAGGCTCTGTCCTGAGTGGAGGCACTGATGAGTAACTGATTTATACATAGAATGGTAGAGTTGGAAGGGATCTCCATTTAGCCGAGGTGCCAGGTCTCCGTGTCCCATATATGGGTTAGTGGCAGGGCCTGTTGGGGGAGGATTATTATTCATACCTCCCCCAACCAGGGTTACACAACTTTTCCTATGCCAGTGTAAGTGCAGTGAAAGTTATCAATCAGTCTGTTCTGGTGGAGCAAGCACTGTTTCTCCTAGGAGTTCTGTCAGGATTTATTCTGCTTTTTACTCAGAAAAGAAATCCTGCCTCAAATGATATCAACATACATGATGAAGCTTGGTTTTCCCCCCTTAATAATTTGCTGCCTTCAGATATTGCAGTGACATTCATGTGAGATATGGCAGTGTGATTCGCATGAGATATGGCAGTGTGATTCACGTGCTTTAATGATGCATCAAGAATGTATATGTAAAAAGTCAGAATTTTTGAAAACGGTAGTAAACACACCACAAAATTCTGTACAGGTGGGACTTTAAAAAACACAGGCCATTTTGCATGCACTTTTTGATACTGTTTAAAAAAGAACACTGTGTGAATCTATCTTGGACTGCTGTAAATATTTTATCGCATGAGTTTTAAAATATTCCTATTTGATCTCATATTGCAGTTCATATAAATGTTCCTTGTTACATTTATGGCTGTACAATAGCTTAAAATACAAGCATAATGGAAGCCAGGCAACAGATCCTGAGTTCTATTGAAAGAGTACACTTTTTAATTTTGGCTAGCTACTGTTTGAAAGGTATCACTTTCCTCTTACTATTGTTCTCTATTCTATTTTCCAACAAAGTAGCATTCTCTAAATTAGTGATCTTGAAAGATCTAGGGTACTAGAAACTCTTTAAAAGAAACATTCAGTACTATGTAGAAATAAATAATGAGACCAGAGTGGAAATTTAAGCAATCAGCTGCCAGGACTTTTGCATTGGCTTTGAAGCTCATAAAATTTGGATATATTATAATGATTGCTTAATTGTGCTCTTTCTCTTTTATTAGTGTGCTGTACTGTTTGAAAAATCCAATACTATTGATGATGGAAATAAAAAAAGGTCAGGTAGTAGTAATGTGATATATTATCATGAGGCCTGAAAGAGTATTATGTTAAGGATCCCATCAACTGAATAATTTCCTGTGTCCCAAATTTTGTGTTGCAACAGATCAAATAGATGGATTGCTGGGTTGGAAAGGAAATTACACAACTGTTTGGTTAGTTAGAAGATCAATGAAAGATATAAGAATATTTATTAAAGGAGAAATATTTTAAAGTTGTATTCTCTAAACGATCACGTTTTTGATGGTGATAGAGAACAATGCTTCCATCCGCGGGTGCAGCCTACGTATTGTTTAGGTATCGCTGCTGTCCGCTGGTGGAGAAGAGAAGTCTGGGGAAATCCAGGCTTTGTTCATCTTGATGAGTGTAAGCCTGTCGGCACTGTTGGTTGACAGGCGGGTACGCTTATCTGTGATGATTCCCCCAGCCGCACTAAACACCATCTCTGACAAGACGCTAGCCGCAGGACAAGCAAGCACCTCCAGGGCATACAGCGCGAGTTCAGGCCACGTGTCCAGCTTCGACACCCAGTAGTTGTAGGGGGCAGAGGCGTCACGGAGGACGGTCGTGTGATCGGCTACGTACTCCCTCACCATCCTTTTACAGTGCTCCCGCCGACTCAGCCTTGACTGGGAAGCGGTGACACAGTCTTGCTGGGGAGCCAGAAAGCTGTCAAAGGCCTTAGAGAGTGTTCCCCTGCCTGTGCTGTACATGCTGCCTGATCGCCGCGCCTCCCCTGCTACCTGGCCCTCGGAACTGCGCCTTCGGCCACTAGCGCTGTCGGATGGGAATTTTGCCATCAGTTTGTCCGCCAGGGTCCTGTGGTATAGCATCACTCTCGAACCCCTTTCCTCTTCGGGTATGAGAGTGGAAAGGTTCTCCTTATACCGTGGGTCGAGCAGTGTGTACACCCAGTTATCCGTAGTGGCCAGAATGCGTGTAACGCGAGGGTCACGAGAAAGGCATCCTAACATGCAGCATCGCCGCTCACCATCTGGGTAGACTCCTCAAAGTTTCCAAGGACCTGGCAGATGTCTGCCAACCAGGCCCACTCTTCTGTAAAGAATTGAGAAGGCTGACTCCCACTGCGCCGCCCATGTTGGAGTTGGTATTCCACTATAGCTCTACGCTGCTCATAGAGCCTGGCCAACATGTGGAGCGTAGAGTTCCACCGTGTGGGCACGTCGCACAGCAGTCGGTGCACTGGCAGATGAAACCGATGTTGCAGGGTGCGCAGGGTGGCAGCGTCCGTGTGGGACTTGCGGAAATGTGCGCAGAGCCGGCGCACCTTTCCGAGCAGGTCTGACAAGCGTGGGTAGCTTTTCAGAAAGCGCTGAACCACCAAATTAAAGACGTGGGTCAGGCATGGCACGTGCGTGAGGCTGCCGAGCTGCAGAGCCGCCACCAGGTTACGGCCGTTGTCACACACGACCATGCCCGGTTGGAGGCTCAGCGGCGCAAGCCAGCGGTCGGTCTGCTCTGTCAGACTCTGCAGCAGTTCGTGGGCCGTGTGCCTCTTCTCTCCTAAGCTGAGTAGTTTCAGCACGGCCTGCTGACGCTTGCCCACCGCTGTGCTGCCACGCCGCGCGACACCGACTGCTGGCGACATGCTGCTGCTAACACATCTTGATTGCGAGACAGAGGAGGAGGAGGAGGAGGGTGCTTTAGTGGAGGAAGCATACACCTCCGCAGATACCACCACCGAGCTGGGGCCCGCAATTCTGGGGGTGGGTAGGACGTGAGCGGTCCCAGGCTCTGACTCTGTCCCAGCCTCCACTAAATTCACCCAATGTGCCATCAGGGAGATATAGTGGCCCTGCCCGCCTGTGCTTGTCCACGTGTCTGTTGTTAAGTTGACCTTGGCAGTAACCGCGTTGGTGAGGGCGCGTACAATGTTGCGGGAGACATGGTCGTGCAGGGCTGGGACAGCACATCGAGAAAAGTAGTGGCGACTGGGAACTGAGTAGCGCGGGGCAGCCGCCGCCATCATACCTTTGAAAGCCTCCGTTTCCACAACCCTATACGGCAGCATCTCCAGGCTGATAAATTTGGCTATGTGCACGTTTAACGCTTGAGCGTGCAACGCGTAGCGGCGTACTTGCGCTAGCGACGGCTGGACGGTGCGCTGAGAGACATTGGTGGATGGGGCCGAGCACAGCGGAGGTGAGGGTGTGGGTGAAGGCCAGGAGACGGTAGTGCCTGTGTCCTGAGAGGGGGGTTGGATCTCAGTGGCAGGTTGGGGCACAGGGGGAGAGGCAACGGTGCAAACCGGAGGCGTCGAACGGCCTTCGTCCCACCTTGTGGGGTGCTTGGCCATCATATGGCTGCGCATGCTGGTGGTGGTGAGGCTGGTGGTGGTGGCTCCCCGGCTGATCTTGGTGCGACAAAGGTTGCACACCACTGTTCGTCGGTCGTCTGCACTCTCAGTGAAAAACTGCCAGACCTTTGAGCACCTCGGCCTCTGCAGGGTGGCATGGCGTGAGGGGGCGCTTTGGGAAACAGTTGGTGGATTATTCTGGCCCTGCCTCTACCCCTGGCCACCGCACTGCCTCTTCCAAGCTGACCTGCTGCTGCACTTGCCTCCCCCTCTGAAGACCTGTCCTCAGTAGGTGTAGCAAACCAGGTGGGGTCAGTCACCTCATCGTCCTGCTGCTCTTCCTCCGAATCCTCTGTGCGCTCCTCCCTCGGACTTACTCCAATTACTACTGAGAAGGTACAGGTCCATAAAATGGAAGAATCTGTCTCAAAATGGCCGCGAGATACAAAATGGAGCATTATAAGATGTAAATAAGCTTGTGTGTAGTGAAACAATAATTCAAGTAGAAATAACTTTAGAGCATGACATTCGGTGCAATGTCTAATGATTTTTTCTATTCATCCGAGAACATTTGCCTGGTACAGTCGCTATCAGAAGAAACTCCCCCACGTCCTGAGCTTTGGGAAAAGAGCAAATCGTGCTGATAAGACGCTGCGATCATCCAAACTCACAAGGGAGGAATAATCATTTGAAGGACATTTTCTGCAAGATATTCTCACTACGCTGATTGTTGAAAAATACACGATTCTTGATGTTTTTCTAACCCAATAAGATTAAAGCCGTGACTAATGACGTATTCCTTTCCTGTATTGAGAAACGCTATGAAAAGTTAATAAAGATTCAGAGTACGCACGCCTTAAGCAGAGTGAGCTGTATATCTGCCGCGACTCAACTCTACGTATCTGTGGGAACTAATAACTATAAATTATATAGTTTTTGGCCTCCTTGATGCATCCAGGTACACACTAATTTGGAACCCAAGGCTTGAAAGGTTAATGTGACCGGTCATGTGTAGCGGTCCTTAACAACTGGCGTAGTCGGCAGGATGTATTGATTGACGCTGATAATAACCATTGGACTGCGACACAGACCTGGATTGATGATATCAGCCGTGCCAAAGTCCGGGGACTGATCAACCCCATACAGCGCGGTAAGTCACATATATACATATATATGATGTCTACCGTGGTCTGTTTTGGCACGTTTGATTGTAGTCTGTCCTGCGGTCAGTCGTTATTTCAATGTACAATTGTTAAGCTGTCATCAATAGACATTGTTACCTCAGGTCTTGAGTAATCTTAAGTGACACCGAGGGACAGAATCTGTAATTTGACTATATGCATATATATGTGTTTTCATTGTGGGTCCAGTAGGACTGGCTGTTTAAATGTACAGGGCGTTTTGGCTGTTTAACTGTACATGGCATTTTGTGGGTCCATTAGGACTGGCTGTTTAACGGTGCAGGGCGTTTTGGCTGTTTAACTGTATCGGGCATTTTGGCTGTTTAACTGTATCGAACGTAGAAGTCTGTGAACACTACGTCATCGAGGACAGGGCATTTGGCGTGGAAGTCTTTGAACACTACGTCTTGTTGTATCGTACGTAATAACATGTTGAAGTTCTTTAAGAAGAAGACTACTGATCAGGGTCTCTTGGATCCTGTCCACTTGGTGTCATGTAGAGCAGGCAAAAAGTTAAGAAGTTATGTGAAAGGGCGTCAGACGTTAGAGTTCTTACATTACATGATTGAGCATAAGGCTACAGGCATACCAGGGTCTCAGGCAGTTATATATACTTAGAATTAGGCCGTCGTAGTATACAATGTTTAAATTGTTAAGAAGAAGACTGTAGATGATGGTCTTTTGGATCCTGTCCAGTTGGTAGTATGTAGAGAGGAGTTGAAAAATGCAGAACATGTGGCATCATCAGAAGGCTTGAAAAGTGTGTTAGCTGATAATGAAGGAATTGTAGTTAATAGACGATTGCTGAAGTTTGCAGAGAAAGATGTTTCAGTAAGTGACGTAAAGTTGAAGTAAGAAAGTTGCAATTTCAAGATGGCGATTATTCATATGCTTTGAGTTGAAGACAAAGGAAGGCAGCCCTTTTTCACCATCTGAGGGCACCACCCCGGGCGTGTCATGGACAATGTTTTTCTCCCTTTTGTCCTGCCCCTAGATGGCCGTGTTGTTATTGGGGCCAATACCAGTCGGTATATCTTGATACGTGTCTAGTATGTAGTATTCCTGGACCCTCCCGTCACCATTGCCCAGTCAGGCCACACCTTCGGTGGCCATTTCAGTGCCAGCCATGGCCCAACGGCCATTTTAGCATCTGTTGCAACAATACCTTCAGTTACCCCTCAGATGTCATCTTAGCTCCGCAGCAGAAATGAGCTGGCCCCTGACCTCCCATCTATGTATGTTTTTACCCAGCATACCAATTCTTTGAACTGCAATGACGAGTGCATTTTCTGAATTTTGCATAGAAACATTCAAGTCCCCTCATCGCGCCTGCAAACAGCCTCCTCCCGATTATCTGTTCTGCAGTCTGTGTTTAGCACCCCCATCCCAAGTAGGTTTGTGCTCAAAATTGCCCACAAGTGTAGTTGTCGCGAGGAGGAACCTGGGGGCGAGTTCAGGCAGAATTTGTATATTTTAATGTCCTAACATTGTGTCATTGCTGTACGTGTTGTCCATTCCTCATAAGTCAGATACTGCTGAGAAGAAAGGTCGCTAGGATCACAAACAGCAGTAGAAAAGCTCACAGAACGAAGGAGAGGGTTAATGCTTGATCTATTAGAAGCCGCAGCTAGTCCGGAGCAGGTCCTCCCCCCTGTCTCCAATCTCCCCCCCTTCCCTTTGTTTTTCTCTTCATCTAACTCTCAAGGCTAAAAGATTAGAGCGGAGAACCTTGGACAATAGCGTTGCTTGCTTTAACAGTATAGAACCCGTAATGAATCCAGTGAATCATACTGTCTTAAAAATAGGAAGGATAGGAATTTTTATGGTATATTCTTGCTGTTGTGTAAATGTCAGTTCTGTGACTGGTTCGGACGTGTGTATAATTGCTAAATGTGTGTTCCTTTAATGGGAAAATATTAGTTTTACAAAGTGGTTGTTGTGGAATCTGGTGTACATCTCTAGCATTACAAACAGTTAAAGTTTGACTGATTCCAGGGAGAGGTGGTAGTGATTGAATGCATTTGTTTGCAAGATGAGGACAGTTGCATCATACGCGTTATCTCCTTGTGTGAACGGTGTGCATCCTAGTGCAATGTATCCACAATTTCCTGAACTCTGTAACGGCGCAAACATTGTGTGTGTGGTGAATCATAGGCATTTGAATGAGAGAGCCAGACTTGACCGCATGGATGGATGAGAGTTAATGACCCGTGTTCAGACTGTGATGAATGTAAGATGTGTGATGCAGATATTGACTGGGGATACAAGTTTTTCTCCCCCCCCCCCCCCTGCATATGCAGACTGTAAATTTTCAATGTGGATAGATGTTTGTAGAATATTCATGTCTCTGTTATTGGCACTGATATCTTACAGGCCTTATCTGCATCCATCAAATTCCCACCGGATAGATCAGTACGGGTTGAGACCTTAGGTGACAGTTCAGAAGAGTCTTGTAAACTAACTGCTCCAACAAACACCCCTCTTTTTCCAGTCCAGAAAAAACGCTGAAGGGTCAGCCAGACACCTACCGCATGTCGCGCTGTGTGATGTAGGTGCTGTATGCTGATAATTTGGAAGCCTGCCAACAGGCCACAATTTCACTGTTAATTTTTCTTGCAGAAATGACAAACTCCAGTCCTGCAAAATAAAGGTTGTTCTCCTGGGTCATTGTTTAGGCCAAGGAACTGGACATCTGACAGAGGAACAAAAGGCTGCTGTCCAGGCCATACCTGTACCTACATCTGTTGCCAAACTCCGCACCTTTCTGGGCCTTGTTTCATATTGCCACCCATGGTTCTACTCGGTTTCCTCTCTCATGCAACCACTCCATGACTGTCTTTCAATTATTCTTTTCTCTCTCACCTCTGAAGCAGCTCTCTAGTCTTGGGTATTCCCAACTACTCTTTACCCTTTACTCTTTTCTGTACTGAACTTTCTAGCCATGTGACGGCCGTGTTGACACAAAAGCACGGAGGACAACCACGGCCACTTGGATACTACTCCATGAAGCTGTATCCAGTGGCTCGAGGAGCTCCCTCATGTGTTTGTGCGGTGGCAGCAGTACAGGCAATGGTTGACAAACCTTCTGAGTTGGTATTGAACTACACCCCCCCCTCGCCGCCCCCCCCCCTCCCATTCCTTAGTGGTCCTCACCCCTCATGTCATTCGGAGCATACTCACGCAAGTGCAACCCAAGCACTTATCTCTGGCCTGTCAGATCCGGCTACAATGTGCTCTTTTGAACCTGGCTACTCTTCTTTCAATTGAGTATCCTGGTTCACAGGGGGGAGGAGAAGGCATAGGTGATCTAGCTATTGCAGATCAGCTATTTTTAAATTGTTTGCAACAAGATTCTGATCTTTTTGAAATAGAATATCAGCATGATTGTCTAGCAGTGATGAAACAAGAAAATGTAAGTTTTAAGAGGTTACTGAAGCCCCTGTTAACAATGCATATTTTGAGTTGTTTTTTATAGATGGTACCAAGGTGATGGACGACTCCACACTGGATATGCAGTGGTCACACAACAAGATGTCCTAAAAAGCAGAAGCTCTGCCTCCGCATGTTTCAGGACAAGAAGTGGTACTGAAGGCCCTCACTGGGGCGTGTAGAGTGGTAGAAGGTAAGATGGCAACCTTTTACACTGACTCCCGGTATGCATTTGGCATAGCTCATGATTACGGCCCAACATGGAAGGCCAGACAGCTTGTTACCTCAGCAGGACAGCCAATTAAGAATGGTGCAGCGGTGCAGAGTCTCATGGAAGCCCTACTACTACCTGACAAAGTGGAAAGCTCACACCAATTCCTACACCGGAGAAGCAAGAGGCAACGCCATCACAGACCCCACAGCAAAGGCAGCGGCCCTGAAGCCGTGGAAGAAAAGCTTTGGACTTTGATAAAAACTTTGGACTTTGATAAAAACTTTGGACATTGATATGCTAAGGACTTTACAGTTACAAGCCAGCAATGAAGAAAAAAGACAAATGGACTAAATATGGGAGCAACAGAACAGGGCGGCATATGGCGGACAGTCAACAGCACGGTCCCTGTGCCCCATGATGGCCCAGCTGACGCACAGAAAGACGCACCTATCAAAGCAGCAAGGATTTCGGCGCTTAAACGAGGACGGGTGGCTCCTGGGTTTTCTGTAGCTGCTGCATCATTTGTCCAATTTTGCATGATCTCTGCCGTAAGCAACAGGGCAGAAGTAAATTTGCCACATAACGCTTGCCTAGACCACTCTACCCATTTCAGGGATTGCAAATTGGCTACACTCAGCTCCCACTTGTTGGGAAGTATGAATATGTGCTTGTTGTTGATTTCTTTTCAGGTTGGAGACCTACCCTGTTACCAAAGTAAATAAGCAGGTAACCGTTCAGAAGCTCATGAATGAGGTAATCCGCAGATATGGGGTACCGGAAGTGATTGAGTCAAACAAAGGTACAAATGTCACAGGTGAAATAATGCAATACATCATGTCTGCTTTGGGTATATTCCAGGCTTTTCACACACCCTACCGTCCACGGAGTAGTGAGAATGTAGATCCATGGGCAATGAAGAAAACGGGCAAATCTTGAATTGAGTGTCTTCCATTAGTTTTTCTTTTTCTCCGGAGGATACATGCCACAGTAGCCAAGTTTGGGAAATGATTCTCTTGTTAAATTTGTCATAGGTCTCTCCAAGGAATTGTCAATAACGCATTCTGTGGTCTCTGCTTCTCTCTCAGGTCCTACAGACGAGCGTCACAATCTGAAACCAGGTGGCAGGTTTGATCCACATGTGTGTATATATGGATGCGGTCGGAGTGCCAAGGGGGGTGCCGGATGGGTTTGAGGCCAGGGATCAGGTTGGGGCCGGATTTGAGTCCCTGTTTGGAATAGTAACCATCATTAAGAATGTTTGTATATATATTACAACCAGCAGGGGTTCGTGAGCTATACAAGAGATGCACTTTAGGGGCTTGCTGATCAGTTGGGCCCCACGGCCACCATGGCTTTCCGGAACCGAGTGGCTCTGGATATGATGCTAGCTGAGAAAGGTGGTGTTTGTAAAATGATTGGTGAAACTTGCTGTATGAATATTCCAGATAACACAGGGCCCTCAGGTAAAGTGACTATCGCAATAAAGAAATTGGCCACATTGTCAGAAGAGCTGAAGCGTAATTCTGGGATAACTAAACCCTGGGATGAGTGGTTTGCATGGACCGGACAATGGAAACAATTCTTGATGCAGATAGGTATAGGGATTCTGGTTACTCTTATCATACTCCTGCTACTTTCTGTCTGTATTGTGCCCTGCATAAAACGCTCCTGTGCTAAGCTTACAGATCAGATGGTACCTGTCGCCCCCATACACGTAGATGTAGAGACCCCAGGCGATGGCTATATGCCTATAATACAACAGAGCGATTTGTCCCCTTATGGAGCTGTCTCAGCAGAAGCAGGGGTGACCACTCTAGTTTCCCAGCCATTAGAATAGAATAGCATGTGTGTTGTAGATCCCTTCTGTGTCTATTAGGTCTTCGTGTTTAGTTAGTTAGGATTAGTTGTCGGGGAAGGGATTAGCCCTTGGACAGCTGACCAACAATGATAGGTAGGGCATAGATCATAAACTAGAGATAGGGAAAGCAAACCTTACCCCGCCCAGTAGAGGTTATAAGGTATTGTTTATTTTGAGACAGTTTCTAGGGGGGGTTTGAGAAGGTACAGGTCCATAAAATGGAAGAATCTGTCTCAAAATGACCGCTAGATACAAAATGGAGCATTATAAGATGTAAATAAGCTTGTGTGTAGTGAAACAATAATTCAAGTAGAAATAACTTTAGAGCATGACATTCGGTGCAATGTCTAATGATTTTTTCTATTCATCCGAGAACATTTGCCTGGTACAGTCGCTATCAGAAGAGACTCCCCCATGTCCTGAGCTTTGGGAAAAGAGCAAATCGTGCTGATAAGACGCTGCGATCATCCAAACTCACAAGGGAGGAATAATCATTTGAAGGACATTTTCTGCAAGATATTCTCACTACGCTGATTGTTGAAAAATACACGATTCTTGATGTTTTTCTAACCCAATAAGATTAAAGCCGTGACTAATGACGTATTCCTTTCCTGTATTGAGAAACGCTATGAAAAGTTAATAAAGATTCAGAGTACACACGCCTTAAGCAGAGTGAGCTGTATATCTGCCGCGGCTCAACTCTACGTATCTGTGGGAACTAATAACTATAAATTATATAGTTTTTGGCCTCCTTGATGCATCCAGGTACACACTAATTTGGAACCCAAGGCTTGAAAGGTTAATGTGACCGGTCATGTGTAACGGTCCTTAACACTACTACCTGAGTGATAGACAACTGTGTCTCATCGTCATCGTCCTCCTCACCCACTGAAAGCTCTTGAGACAGTTGCCGGAAGTCCCCAGCCTCATCCCCCGGACCCCGGGAACTTTCCAAAGGTTGGGCATCGGTCACGACAAACTCCTCCGGTGGGAGAGGAACCATTGCTGGCCATTCTGGGCAGGGGCCCGGGAACAGTTCCTGGGAGTCTGCCTGCTCCTCAGAATGTGTCATTGTAATGGAGTGAGGAGGCTGGGAGGAAGGAGGAGCAGCAGCCAGAGGATTCAGAGTTGCAGCAGTGGACGGCGCAGAACTCTGGGTGGTCGATAGATTGCTGGATGCACTTTCTGCCATCCCCGACAGGACCTGCTCACACTGCTCATTTTCTAATAAAGGTCTACCACGTGAACCCATTAATTGTGAGATGAATGTGGGGACGCCAGAAACGTGCCTCTCTCCTAATCCCGCAGCAGTCGGCTGCGATACACCTGGATCAGGAGCTCGGCCTGTGCCCACACCCTGACTTGGGCCTCCGCGTCCTCGCCCGCGTCCACGTCCTCTAGGCCTACCCCTACCCCTCAGCATGCTGTATTACCAGTAGTGCAGAAACAAAACACTGTAATTAAATGTGCCGCTTATTGGCCTGTGATTGGAGGCTGACTTCCCTTACGGAACGCACAGCAGAGCCAGGAAACAATTTTGCGCACGCCTGTAGTGAGACGTAGGTGCGTATGACTGAGCTAGTGGAATTCACAGCGCAGAAGCAGTCAAGTGGCCAAAGGCCAGTAGTAGGCCTTAAGTATTTTGCTTCTATTTTTTTAAAATGCTGAGCTGATACAGCAGACAGATACTGTAGGCAGCGTATAATGTTATGTATACTGTTTCCCTCTGGCGGGATGACGGCGATCATGTAACAGAGACAGCAGATCCAGGAAACAATTTTGCGCAAGCCTGCTGTAACGCTTAGCTGCGTATTAATTAGGACTACAACCCCCAGCAGATAGATACTGTAGGCAGCGTATAATATTATGTATACTGTTTCCCTCTGGCGGGATGACGGCGATCAATTTTTTGGAAAAAGCCCACTGCGTATATAGCCTGAATATCTCTTTCCCTGCCTCATCAGTACTGCCCCTATACTCTGTACAATGACTGCAGACTGCGGACGCAATGCTCTGCATGGCCGATATACAAAAAAAAAAAATTGTGCAACACTGCTAAAAGCAGCCTCAACAGTACTGCACACGGTCAGATGTGGCCCTAAGAAGGACCGTTGGGGTTCTTGAAGCCTAAAATAACTCCTAACGCTCTCCCTATAGCAGCAGCACCAGCAGCAGCACTTTCCCTGAGCTATGTCAGAATGCATCTGTGGCGAGCCGCGGGAGGGGCCGATTTATATACTCAGGTGACACCTGATCTCGCCAGCCACTCACTGCAGGGGGGTGGTATAGGGCTTGAACGTCGCAGGGGGAAGTTGTAATGCCTTCCCTGTCTTTCTATTGACCAGAAAAGCGCGCTAACGTCTCAGAGATGAAAGTGAAAGTAACTTGAACATCGCGTGGTACTTCGAGCATCTCGAACACGCTAATACTCGAACGAGTATCAAGCTCGGACGAGTACGTTCGCTCATCTCTACAGTACAGTGATTAAGCACCGTACAGAGATAATGCACACAGTAATGTGTCAATGCAAGAAAAATTTGCTCAACGACGTCACAGAAACAACATGCAGCTTGTTTTGTCAGGTACCAGATCTTATACCAGGAGGTAAAATGTTTATGCTAGGCACAGAAAATATTCAAGAAAGACCCCTGTCAAGGTGTGCATTGCCAACATAAGAATACAACAGAAAACATAGGGCATAGCCTCACATAAAAAACACCTTGTATGTCTAGCTTATTTAGGAGTTGTGCCAGAAATAAGATATGTTGCATCCATACTTCAGGTAGATTAGTGGACAGAGTGTGCTTCCAATCATAGGGCAAAGCCTTCAGAGAAAGAGGCAGAGCAAGTGTATATGGATGATAAGACATGATTCATTACTTACAGGGGCTTTCCAAATAATAATCTTTATCCCCTATTATGTCAGATTGCTGAGAGCCCAACTGTTGGGATTCCCGCCCTTTATACTGTCTGAGAATGGAGCAATGGTGTGCATCCATGACCTGTGCTTATTCACTTCTATGGAATGAAAGTTTTGCGATGCACCTGTCAACCTTTCTCCATCTCATAGAAGTGAGCGGAGCAGTGGTTGTACGTGCACACCCCTGCTCTATTCTCATGGAGGATATGTGGCGTGCAGATCTTCGGATCCCTGGGGATCCAAGCAATCTGACATTTATTCCCTATGGATCGGAGATAAGTGTTATGAGTGGGAAAAACCCTGTAAGGATGAGCAGGCAATGGAAGTCAATTGTCATATGAAGGAAGAATAATGGGATTGACTAGCTAAGAAAGCAGTGTTACTGAAGGGACTTTTAAAAGCCCAGAAGACACTGCAACTGATGGAAGGATAGAGGTCTGGTGAAGGATAAACATTATTAAAGAGGAAATGGGATACCCTCTACTATGGTTGGTCACAGGAATATAAAAATATTTTTTTTCTACCTGCAACCATTGGAAGACAATTAGCCTTCATTTATCTGATTAATATATCTGATTAATATACCTTCTTCACACGTTCTACAGTTCAACCGTCAGAAAACTAGTCAAGTAAATGACTAAAAGTTATCCAGCTCCAGATAGTTTACCAAGTTCTTCAATTTATTTCTTTTTATTACATTAACTGATATTAAACATGGTGCTATCTACAAAAGGCCATGATCCCCCAAGCTAAAAGCAAAGCTACAATACTTTCTGATGTAAATGAATATTTAATACGAAGCTTAGCTCATAGTCTGATTGCACAGATTTAATATTAAAGCTGTAATTTTTCTGTGCTCAGACTTTAATTTTTATTCATGTGACATTTTTCTTCAAATAGCTCTTTTAAAACTGCTTATCTGTCCTGAACAATGCAGTAAAGTTACAAGTGATTTAAAGTTTTACTGTTAATACTTTTACTTTAAACACTGTATTAATTTTTTTAGCCTCTTTGGATGCATTATGTTAATGTAGATTAAGTGGCTTGTAATACATTAAGATAAAGAAATTTATTGAAAAATTGTCACATAAATTACTTACCGCAAACATTAACATTGACAGTAATTATAGTAAAATGTGCCATTATACACCCTGTAGAAAATGCTGGTTTAGTAGTTTCTTCCTATGACGGCAACACTTGGAGTCCATTCATTATACGGTGATATATATTAAGGATACTAAAATGGCATTGTAGAATGAATCCAGAAATTGAAAATGTAGGGCAGTATACATAAAATGGAATGCAAGTAAGGTGTAAACTTTATTGTAGCTCCAGGGTCAATAACAAGAAGCGACGTTTCAAACCCATATGGTCTTTTATCATGCTGATGGGCACAGTGTATTAGGGTCCAATGTATCCTTCAGGTGACATTGGTTTCTGTTGCATTGCACCAATCAGCTTGATTAAAGTCCATTTGGATTAGAAGCATTGCCTTAATGAGCTACATTAAAGTTCGCACTTTATTTGCATGCCATTTGCAATAGACCAAGGCTTTCTAAAAACAAAATGCTATGTACATGCTCAGTTTAATCATACATGCACACAGTAAAAATAAACTGAGATAGTGGAAAAATTGTTGCAAATTATTCCTTTCTGTCCAAAATTCCAGCTATGCATCTCAGGATTGCTGCTCTATAGCACGGATTCAACTTAATAAGCTGAAAACCATGTCCTTTATATTGCATACAGCTGTTTGGGGCTTTTTAGCCTTCATTATAGCAATATACGAAAGCCATGGCTCTATGGAGGTAAGGGTTGGAAAGTGCTAATGTAAATTAAGTACAAAGGCTAAGGTAAGGAGGGCTAAAGTGAGCCAAATGCCCTTACAAAAATAATACATTTATGCTTTGTTTATGAGCTGGCTGGGATTGTAATAGGGGTGTAACTCCTATTCTTTATTAAAGTGACCCTCCAGTCCTACCTTATATACACTGTGCATTAGTAAGCATGAGTAGTCTAAGACACTACATGCTGCTTTGACTGGCCAGTGCTGCTCATATGGACGGCGCTGGCCAATCAAGGCAGCATGTAGTGCTTTATACTAATGATGCATAATAATACGTAGTGTCTGTCAGGTAGTCAAAGAATAGGTGCAGCCATCTTTGTTAGTCCAGGACTGGAGAGTTGCTTTAATGGCTTTCAAAGTCTAATAAAGCTATAGGAGCAACATCATAGGAGCTATAATGGTGGAAGAATATATCTAAGAAACAGCTCGAGATGTTTCCAACAATTTAGCAGAATAGGACAATTTATGGACCTGTCATCAACTCAACTGAAAAAGTTTTCCTAGTATACACATTTCTAGAACATCAGTAGATATTGCCGTAAATTTACTATTGATGGGACTCTGAAGACTGGGACTCCAACAGATACCAAGAAGAGAAATGCCTTGTCCCCAGGAATGAGGTGACTGCACACTTTAACCTTGGGTTGTGAATTCCATTATACCACATGAGAAGTGTAAAGGTCAGCTTCTGACAAGAGTACTTACTATGATGAGAAAATCAATAAAGCAGTCAACTAAATCAGTAACTGAAAGGATAAATTACATCAATCACTCACGTAGATTTGTAGCTTAAGGCTGTATTCACACTTTGTGATTTTGTTGTGGCTTTGTAAAAATGTCAGGAAATAACAAGACAGTAAAAACAAAAGCATAGCTGTAAAAAGGAAGAAACAGAACTATGATTTGCTACCTGAAATAATGATCTTTGAAACAAGTTGTGTTTACTCTGGCTTTCTGTAAAATTAAATATCTGCTGGAATATGCCTAGCATAGCAGCACTCTAAACCTGCATTGACAACAGCAGATCTCTATAATTCTGTGTGATTTGCTGGTGCTCCTGAGAAGTTTGTTGAGCTTCTTCCTGTTGCCTGTAAATGACATACAGCTAGTGTCATGCACTCATCTATCTATCTCTGTTAGAGCTCCAGCAAGATGTCAATTAATGATGCTGCCTCGCTGCTTCCTGATGGAAGAAGTGTATCAATATTCATACGAAGAGATTACATTTGTCTTTCTGGAAAAAGAAGACCAGCATTACAATAGTAGTTTAGGGAGGGGTATTGTCTCTCCTTGAGGAGAGCACCTAGAAGGTGAGTAAGGAGACTTATAAGGCCATGCATGCTCCTCTAGGTAATATGCAAATAAGGAAGATGAAACAATACCTCTGCAGTGCCACCTGTTGGATGACAGCATTCCTTCAAATCAATGCAGGTCTTAACAATGATTGGGAATTGAAAACCAAGCCATAACCAATACACAGACAGGATTCGGGCTTTCACCTCACTCACCTTCTAGGTGCTTTCCTCAAGGAGAGACGTTACCCGTCCTGACTCAGGTCACAGGCCTCTCACTAGCCAAGCCAAAATCCTACTGCACACTGATGAGCGGCAAACACCCCGAAACAGCTGTCTATGTATGGGTTCTGGTTTCCAAAAGAGGCATTGTTCCATCTTCCTTATTTGCACAATGTTAGTTTAGATACATGCCTACACTCCCGAAAAGTCCTGGAGTCACATAAAAAGGGAAGACCAGCTAGACTCATGTAAAATAGCATTGTTGGTGACTCCATTGAGGCTGCAGTTATGGCAGTAGGGACTGGTGATTGTCCCTGCTAATTGCATAGTAGCCCATGTGTAGCATGTACAAGTACACATCCACTACTTTCCAGGTAGTAGAAATAAAGGCTTAGAAATAAATTTACTGCTGCCAACACTGAACCACCATAGTATCACATTAGCAGCCAGACTATTACCCTTTACAGGTAAGAGAAGAGGCGCTGACCCTCTTTTGAGGGTAGCTAGCACAGTTATGTTTCATCTATTTATTAGGAGGCAAGAATATAGCAGAAAATTTTGTGTGGCTTGCAAAGTATGTCGAATAGAGATGAGCGAGCACCAAAATGATTTGGTGCTCGTTACTTGAGCCGAGCTTTTTGTAATGCTTGAGAGCTCGTTTCAAGTAACGAACCCAATTGAAGTCAATGGGAGACTTGAGCATAAGCCCTTCCCTGAAAAACAATAATTTTAGTGTAAAAAAATAAATAAATAAATAAAAAACTTACTTGTCCGCCACTGCCATGACCCTGCAGGGATAAAGAACACATCTGCCATCTGCAGTAGATGTTTCCTTCGTCCCCGTGAGGAAAAAGAATTCCCTGCTGCACCTGCCACATCTGTGACAGATGCAGCAAAGGAATTCTTCATCCCTGCAGGGAATAAAGAATTCCCTACCATAGCTGTCACAGATGACAGCTGCGGTAGAGGATCCTGCTGCCAGCACCCGGTAATTGTTTTTCAGGGAAGGGCTTAAAACATAAGCCCTTCCCTGAAAAACAAGACGAAATGGTGAATAAAATTAAAAAAAAGAATACTCACTTTTCTTCAGCTGCCGGGGCTCAGCCGCGTCCTGCCGGCTCTTCTCCCTGCACTGCTTTCAGTAGTATTCAGCAGGTGGGGATTTAAAATCCCCACCTGCTGAATGGGCTGCTTCTGATTGGCTGAGCACTGTGACCAATCAGAGGCAGCTTAAACAAGCACAGCTGCTCCAGGAAGAGAGAGAAGAAGCCCTGCAGGACTTCGGGATTTTCCCTAAGCAGATGGAGTGAGCAAAGCTATGGGGTTTTTTCCCATAGCACAGAGAGACGGAGTGGAGTGAAGGGTTAATCTCCCATTGCTCTGCTTTCTGTCCCTAGTTACGGGGAAATCCCCCATAGATCTGCTCCCACTCCTTGCTCTGGGGAGATCCCTCATAGCTTCGCTAAATCTCCCTGCTATGGGGAAATTCAGAGGGATATCCCTATAGTGGAGTGTGAGTGGGCAGGGCCTGAAAGAGTGTACGGGGCTATAGGGATTATAACAGAGAATCCCTATATCAAACCATCGGGGGGAGTGCTAGAGAGCGATCCATCTAGCCCCGCCCCCTCCTCCCACACTATCGGGGGAAGTCCTCGGTGGAAGCCCTGTAACCCACACCCCTCTTTCTCCCCACAATATCCATTGCGAATATTTCCTGGGTATCTCCTGCATATTATTATGTATGTACAGCTGCTTAATATAGTGATATACCAGGTTACCTCAGCATGGCCCATATCACTATATACAGGGGATGTATAGCTTATACAGTAGTACATATATAATTATATACAGATGATAACTAGGTTATACCAGCATACTCCATATGTCCTGTGCATAGTTATATGTACAGCTGGTATAACGTATACCACCTGAACATACAAGATTACATGCAGTACATAGTACATACCTCGTTGTACCACATGTACTGCTCCTCCGCTCTCCTCCTCGGCTCCGGACACTGTCACTGCAGGGCCGGACGGACATCCATCCTGACCCCCACACATCGCACACACACAATTCTGCTACCTCCATCCTGATCCCAAGACATCACACACACAGCTCTACTACACTATCCTGATCCCCAGACATCACACACACAGCTCCGCCACATCCATCCTGATCCCCAGACATCACATACACAGCTCCGCTTCATCTATCCAGATCCACAGCCATCACACACACAGCTCCGCTACATCCATCCTGATCCCCAGACATCACACAAACAACTTCACTCACTCAATCCATCCATCCATCCTAGACCCCACAGCTCCACTCACTCACTCAATCCATCTATCCATCCATCCATCCAGACACCCACAGCCCCAACACACACACAGGACACAGCAGAGTCCTACATTTATTGAGCTCCCCATGGTCATGTGATCCCTGGCTCCTCCCACACAGGGTATCACATGACATAACATCATCAGAGGTCCTGGAGGAAGCTGCCCCCTCTGCAGGTCTGTGTGTCCCCTGATGTCAGCACCCACCTTGGTATGCCACTGTGGCCGGTGAATAAACAGCAGGAGCGGGGAGAACAGGTACGGGGAGTAAACTACAGCAGCGAGGAGCACAGCGCCGGTGATAATACACCATGAGCGGGGAGCACAGTGACGGGATGAGATAACAGGAGTGGGGAGCAGAGGGACAGGGACGCTACAGCAGCAGCTGGGAGAGCAGTTAATGGGTGGGGAGCCAGGGAGCGGCGACAGGATAGTTATACTGGCCTGCCAGGACTTGCAGCCGAGCCTTCTTTTCCAGCCAATGAAGTTCAGGGGGCTTGACAGGGGAAGTCACTCTTGTCTCCACCAGGACTTCCCGGTGGCATCAAGATACAAAATACCGGCCTGTAATAGGGCCCGTAAAAAATAAATACTGGCACCTGCCTGACGGGAAAAATACCGGCCAGGCTGGTGAATTACCGGCTGGGTGGCAACCCTATCTACTGCCCCCTGTTGCTGGGAAATTGCCCAGCAGAAGGACAGGAGGAATACTGTGGGGCATTTAAAAGGTGCTTCTGGCCAGAAGCACCTTTTAAATGTCCCGCTATAAGCAACAGGGAAGGTATTCCATGCGCAGGAGTTTCCATTAACTCCTGCTCCCATAGGAGTCAATGGAAACTCCTGCCCATCACGCAAAGAAGATAGTGCATGTCTTATCTTACTTAGGTGTGTGGCATTTTGCGCCTCTAATTTTGTGCATATGAACGCTTTTTTAGGAACGCAATGGTTCTTTTAAAAGTTTTTATTTTGCGCATACAAAAAGCACGCTCATCTGACCGAGGCCTAAGGCCTCAGACGAGCTTTGTCCTCACAGTGCTACAGCAGCGCGAGAACAGTGCTTCCATAGCAACCAATAGGTTGCTATGAAAGCGCTCACATGGACGCTTTAAAGAAGCGCAGGATCTGCGCTTTTAAAAAGTTAGGACATGCGAGTGCCGACTTGCCTTTCAGCTCTGTGGTGTGCGCTGTGCAGTGTGCTTTCCATAGGCTCCTACAGGCGCTATGGAAGCACGCTGCCCACATCACGGATGTGTGAACGGACTGCTCTGCGCAGCTAGAGACAGCCCGTTCACGCACATAATCCCTGCATGTCAGCAGCATTGTTTACACGTTGTAAACAACACAGCGTGTAAACAACACTTGTCTGACCTCGGCCTAACTGTGATTGCACTGTGTGTGAAGGTACTCTAGCTACATTGCTACAAGTTTTCTTCAAAGTAATTTTAATCGAGTCACTATAGCCTGCATCAATAGACTCAAAGACAAACTAAACAGAACAGAACCCTTACACATTTTGTTTTGTTTTTTTGACTACTTACTACAAATTTTCTTGTTAAACCAATGTTTTTTCACTATATTTATTTTTAAACAACTCATGCCAAATTCTATTCAACAGCAATCATTTCATTCTTCAAGCCTGATCTTTCTATATCCAAGGCCTTGCTATGTGACAGCTTTTTTTATCGTAGGCAACACAAGGCTGATTGAGAAGTTCTTTACTGCTGAGCTCCCTTTTTTAGTCATATTTTCTCAGCTTAAGTTGTGCTTTTGAGCAATATGCAACATCAGCAACCCATTAAATGTTACAGGGAATCATCACTGAGCTCCCTTTTGCTTTGGGATTTGATGTGTGTAAAAGATGACATTTTGAATTGGCTTGATACAACCACAAGTTCAAAAAAGCTTTTAACTTCCAGAGAGTGACAGTTTACAGAATCCATTTTTATGCACAAAACATTTTATTGAAATCATAAATTGCTTCAGCTGTATGTAGGCTTTTAGAACAGGAACACATTACTCCCAATATATGAGTTTCTATTTACAAGGTTTATTTTACTTTAAACGCTATTTTTGGGGTTTATTAAAGCAGTAAATGGCACAATTTCACAAAAGTAACCATATACCTTAAGGAATTGTCAATGCAAAAACATGCTTACCATTCCGCATGATAAAACCAATTGGGGATATTTACCAAACTTAACAAAGGAAGCTTGTGAAGAATAATGCAGACCTGTACATAGATTTGCACAGTGCTATAATAATAATAATCTTTATTTGTATAGTTTCAACATATTTCATAGTCCTTTACTGGTCAGAGTGAACATACACAAAATAAGAAATAACATACAGTATTTAGACAGATTGACAGTTTGAACATAAGGAGTGAGTGCCCTGCTTGCATGACCTTACAGACTGTAAGGAAACGGGTGCACACAACAGGAACAAGTGCTTGTTCTGTGCAATGGTCCAGTCATATTTTCTTTTAACTCTTTAGTGACCGAATTCTGTAAATATACACTGCTTGGTCCTGGGCCATAAACCTGCACTGTTGTAAGCTCCTGCAAGGTCAAGTGCTCAGCTGTCTATTGACAGCGGGGCTCCTACTATAATGATCAAGAATAGATGAACCTATGTTCCCGGCTGTTTAACGCCTTCCATGCCATCATCAATAAAAATCATGGCATGTAAGTGGATGACCGGAAGGGAGTTCCCCTGTTCCCCCTCAGCACCCTGCTATTTGATTGAAAGGTGCTGATGGGTTACCATGGCAGCAAGAGTGTCTGCCAGGTATCTCAGTCCTTCAGACTCTGCCTCTAGCAGAAACTAATAGTCTGAGGGCAAATGTATAGCACACTGCATTTCAGAAGTAATGCAGTGTACTATGCTAGCGATCCAACAATCACATCTTCAAGTCCAAAAAAATTCAATAACGTTTAGTAAAATAAAAATTCACTGCAAAATTGAAAAAAATATGTTTTCTCTTGTTTGAACAGTGGTGAGGGGCGGAGAGGGGTGGGAGCTCAGTGCACTGCTCCCGGCCCGCCTTCTCCCCCTGCAGAAAGGGACACCGTATATCGGCCGGGCGGGAAAACCCAGCCGATATGCAGACGTGTGAATAAGCCCTCCCTCCCAAACAAATTAATATTTTTTTTACAATACATTATACACACCCCAAAGTAGTACCATTAAAAACTACAACTTGTCCTGCAAAAAACAAGCCCCCATATAGCTATGTCGACAAAAAACTAAGAAAATGGCTATACATAATAAATAGCGATAAGCGAGCGTACTCGCTAAGGCAAATTACCTGAGCAAGTATTGCCATTTTCGAGTACATGCTGGCTCCCCCATGCTCATTCCCGCAACTCACCGCTCACCCCCGCCGGCCCCCGAATCTTTTGGCACGAGCGGGCATGTATTCGAAAATGGCAATACTCGCTCGAGTAATTTGCCTTAGCGAGTACGCTCGTTTATCTCTAATAATAAACTATATATGTTTGCATAATGCTGCCTCATCTGTGTGTAACATAAATACATCTGCAGCTTTAAATGTATGTGGCATCACACAATGAGCTACTGGATTGTTTAAACCTTTTACAGATTTTTTTTACTATTTTTGGATGGTATACTCATAGTTTCCATGTTAATAACTTTTGTCCATGCTGTAGGAAGGAAAGATATGATATTTAGCTCAGACAAAATGAAGATGGGCATCAGTAAAGGAAAATTCCAGAGATTTTCTGTCTCACCGGTGAGAGAGGAAAGATTCTGCAGTCTTCCAGTTAATCATTCCAGTAAAGCAGAAGAGGAAAGTTCTGCAAACTTCTTTTTGTTGAATGGCCAGAAAGGTAATGATGAGTGTGAAAGGGTTGTAAACCACAGCTGTTACTGTGTATACAGGCAGTGGAGGTTGTAGCGGTGTTCTGTTACAGTATGCAAAACCATTTCTTTTACCTTATTCATTTAAAGGGGTTATTCCAAGATAGACTTCATTGCTTTTACTTTTTTCAATAAACAAGATTTTTATTATATCCAGACATGCTGGACATCTTTCCTCTTGCCTGTTCACATTGGCTGTTGCTGAGAGCATTTTGAGCCCCTGCAAGATACAGACTAGTCAGAAAACATTGTTCAGAGGAGGTAAGAATACCTTTGGTAAGAGTAAGGGCAGATTCAGATGAGCGTGGGCGCAACTACGTTTGGTGACACGGAGCGTAGTTGCGCCTGAACAAGGGGAATCCCTTCCCCTTCGCCGTTTTTTCAAACTCCACTCCAGAGCTCAAGAGTTTGAAAATAACTGTAGGAAGATAGGTGCTGCCCTATCTTCCCTGCTTGTGGTATTCACTACATGTGGGGAAGATAGGACAGGTCCTATATTTTCTTGCCTGTACAATTAACGACGAAAGTCACAATAGTGAAAACGAAACCACTGAAATTCTATTGATTATCATGGCTGAATAAGGGGGCAAAACCACATTTATGTGAATAAGCCCTACGGCTTCATGTGACAGTACTTATCAGCATGTTGCACCCTATGCTTCTGTAATACAGACACACTTCAGTTATAGCCATAAGCAATTAAAGTATTGTTAAAATTTGTAATAACCCCTAGATACCCAAGTGTCTTCATATGCCGTGAGTTGAGGTGTGTGTTGATTATCTAGAAGACTGTCTATACATCTCAATTCTCCATCACTCTCACAGTTTACCATTCCAATACTCGCACTGTATGAAATACTAAATAATCTAATTTAGTGGGGTAGATTTACTAATACTGTTTAATTAGACTAGCCCTTCTTAAAATGCACCAAATTCATTACAGTGGCTTATATTGAATGGTAAATCTGCCAAATCTTTAGACTGTCTAGTCTAACTCTATACCACCTATAGGTCAGCTTAGTTTACGTCAAAAATTATGCCAGAATTTCGGAACAATTTTTGGGGCATGATGTCTCATTTAGCCACAACCACATTCCCAGGAAGCCATGCCTTTTATTGCATATGAAGAAAAAAAAAGTGTCCAAAAGTGTCTAAAGCACTTCATAAGTGTGGTGAAAAGTATATAAGGCAATTAGCATCAGAAAACTGTCCAATTTGCAAGAGTAAATCTGCCCCAATGTGTCTTAAAGATTCTGGAAAGGTACAGTAGGTGTATGTGTCATAAATGTATACAGCCACAGTACTTCATGTGTGGGCTTTCTTTGCTTGCAAAAACACAATCAATGACATTTACATTAAGGTGATATACAGCTGCTTCAGAGAATAGCACAAACTAGTCTGAATGGAAGAGGTAAAACATTGACATTGAGCTTACCTTTTCAGAATATGTATTGTTCATGTTCACTTTGCGTAATAACAGTGATTGTTTGAAAAAGGGCGAGTTACAAGCTACAATATGTGTGTTCAATATTCATAGGATCATGTTGAAGCAGATCGGGTAATTATCAAGTCCTATTTATCACAGCACCTTGTTAGAATGACCTGAGCAGTTCAGTGTAGCGTCATCTTTAACCTCTTGGCACCACTTGCTATACATTTACAGTGCTGGAAGCCTGCAGTCAAGAGCTGTAAATGTACAATAATGAACAATGACATCCACTGTAGGAGCTGGGCTACCTGAACTACCAATGAGATTGAAGATAATGCTGATCTGTCTGTTTAACCTCACAAATGCCCCAGTCAGTAATGACCATCACATGTAAGTGATTGAAAGCAACGGGCTTCCTCCTTGCAATCTCCGACTCTTACAGACTGATCGTAGTGGAGGGCAGGATGGGGCAAAGGGTGGTGGGCTAAAGACATTTTCACAGCATAAGAAAACTCCATTATTTTAAATGTCTCATAGTAATTGTGGGCTTAATTAAAGATTCTACATTGAGACTGAGCATCTTCAAGCTACACCTTTGCATGGATAGCAGATGTACAGCTTGTTAGTCCATATTGATACTATAAATAAGGTCTAGCACTGAGACATTTTTAGTCTCTTTCATAAGTTTAACCCTTTCCAATCCATTGTCTGATGTCTAAAGACATTCTGATTTGAAGGCTGTACAGCTCCGATGTCGGAAGACGTCTGGCAGGGTATTTTTACTGTAGATTACTGGCCGCTCTGTTGTCAGGGGCCTCTCCAGCGTGTCCGATACCACAGTACTGGCTCTAGCCAGCAGATGGCGCCATTGTATAATGGCAGAAAGAGAAAGCCCCCTAGGAAACCCCGAATCCAAAATTAGATTGCAAAGGGTTAAGTGACTGTTGTACTTAAGTATATAACTTTCAACTTCATGACCCAAAGATCAAAAATGGCAATTGTTTTATTACCAAAAATGTTGAAGAAGTGCTATGAAAGTGACCCTCCTGTTTCTCCCACAGGATGTGGAAGACTATTATTACCTGCAGTTTTTCGTCTCTGTTGTCCCTCCAATATGCTATTTCCAGGTCTTGTTTTAGTCCGTCCAGGATGGATGACATAATCTTCAGACTATCTAATCCCCACAGTGCACTGGTTGTGTTATAATGCAATGCACTATATCTGTTTTCTGTGTTGCTCATGTGATCTACATTGGCCAATCAAAGAACACTGTACAGTGTGCATTAACTAGATAGAAAATTGCTGCATCCATCTTGGATGACTGAAAAGAAGGCCTACAACCGGTAGAACAGAGTGGTGACAGAGAAAACAACTGCAGGTAACATACCTACCTGCGTCTCCTGTCCCAGGACATAACTTTGTCCTGAAATAGGAAGGTTGCTTTCATTCTAAATTTGCTATCTGCATAGTACTACGCATTTTATCACAAAACGTTAAAATTGATTCTCCTTTTGTGGAATGAATATCATTTATACTATTAACCAGTAATTCACTTTTCAAATAATAAATCATTGTATTATGGGTATTTTATTTTCGATTTGTCCCATATTTACACGCTCTTAAGCCTCAATAAACTAGGAGCTTACTGCAACATAATTATGTGTAATGCATCTATCTTCTTGTGTGCAGCCATGGAATATAAAACATTCTAAAGACTTTACTTACCTGGAATAGCCTTGCTAATATTCTTTATACACCATTGTCTATTCCGGTGCTTAGGTGTGTGAATTTATTTTTCCAATTATTAAAATGAACTGTTTATGTAATCTTTTTACTTAATGGAACAGTTATTATGATTTGATACAAAGTAGATTTCACAAAACCTGGTATTACCGGCATTAATATTAAATATGACAAGATGGCTTATCTGTCTTATTAAGGCAGATGGTTTTAATTCAGTAAATCTCCGTGAAAGAAAAGTGATAGCTGTATATGATTAATATGCAGCCTTGCTATGAGAAATGTGTGGGAGTGACATCATACAACATTATGAGATTGGGTGTATTCCTAGTAGTAGTAGTTGCAGTAGAAATAGTGCAGATATCCAGAATTCATCATAAACATAAGAAGAGGTCTATGTATAGCTGTTTGAGATACAGTTTTGGCATAGAACCTTGGTGGCGAAATGTGATTGATCCATATTATCCTTTTCCTAATACAGTAAATTACCCTATTCATAAAATGTAATTTGCTTAATGGCATAAACAACAAAGATGTTTTTTAAATATGGTGCTTTCTAAATCTTTTATTTCTAGAATGAGTCACATTTTTCCAGGAGATAAAAGAGGCTCTAGAAGACTCTGTCAGCGCAGATTACCATGATTGCTAATAAATAGAGATGAGCGAACCTACTCGGCCACGCCCCTTTTCCGCCCGAGTACCGCGATTTTCGAGTACTTCTGTACTCGGGCGAAAAGATTCGGGGGGCGCCGTGGGTGAGTGGGGGGTTGCAGCAGGGAGTGGGGGGGGAGAGGGAGAGAGAGAGGAATCCCCCCTGTTCCTCGCTGCTACCCCCCACGCTGCCACGCCTCCCCCCGCCCCCCGAATTTTTTCACCCGAGTACTGAAGTACTCGAAAATCGCGGTGCTCGATCGAGTAATTACTCAAAACGAGTATGTTCGCTCATCTCTACTAATAAATGAAAAAATCTGATATTTTATGAAAGCCTGAAGATACTGTCCCTTTCCTTCAAAACTTAGTTTTCTGTATGCAAAATAAATGTATTCTATATTTACACAGTCTAAGCCAAATATATTTAGTCTCAATCCAGATGGTCAAGAAATCTTGAGGGTCTAGAAAAAAATGTAGAAAGGGAAGAATAATGAGAATTTTACACTCCACAATGTTGAGTAAATAAATTCGTAATTGTTTTTGGGGAATTCATGCTGATTCTCATTTCTTCCATATTGGTGCTGTGCAATCCGCACTAGGACACTTTGCATATTTGTTAATGTGTGTTGGTTAAAATGGTTGTCAACTTCTGCTAGAAGGATCTTCCAACAAATAAACTTAGCACAGGGTGTCCTGCTAATGATTAACTATTATCTGTTAGGGAATTGGACAAACAAATGCTAGGACACTGAGGACTGAATGACGCTTCAGCTCCATAAAGTACTGTTGGCATACATATATAATTTCCTCTATTACAGTATCCTTTTTTTGTGTTGTAAATTTTCTTTTTATTGGTAGAAATACACAGTAAAACATAAACATCATCAATGTAATGCTGTAGAGTTCTCAGAACTTAAATTGAACAGTTTTCTTTTTTTTTATCCTTTGAGATAAAGTCTAATTTCAGACTTATAATAAAGAAACTGAGGATAAAATAAAAAGCGAGAAGTGAGGAAAGGAAGAGGGTCGAAGGGGGGAAGAATGGCTTTGTACACAATCACTTAGTAGCTACATGTCATGTATTCCTACAAACAGATATCATATATAGTCTTAATCTTATGCTCAGAAAGCTAAAGTAGACCACTGCATTGATCTAAGTTACATAGCAACCAGGGATTCCAGGTTTTTCTAAAAGAGTCATGGGTTCTACTAGCCCAATTGGTGCGTTTTTCAAATCTGCATATCTCCTTTACTTTCATAAGCCACTACCTCACTGAGGGTGAAGTTGGTTGTAGCCACATGAGGGCTACAACCAACTTTACCCTCAAGGCCTTCGCTGCAGCAATTAGATAAGTAATGAGGTTTGTTTTTGTGGGGGTATAACCTATTTAAGGTTTTGATAAGATAACAATTGCAGGGGTTAAGTTGAAGGAGTCCCCAGTGAAGCATGTAATGACCTGTTCCACCTGCTGCCAAAAAGGGGTGATTGCCAGGCAGAGTCACCATATATGGGTGAGTGAGACCACATGGTTCTCACAACTCCAATACAGGTTTGAGTTGGAAAGTTGCTATCTGCTATGCATATAACCACTCTGGCAACTTGTACCACCTAATTAGTAGTTTGTAGTGATTTTCCTGTTATCTGATGCAGTTTGAAAAACCATGTGTGTTACATAATATGAATTTCTTATCATTAGCTGACAATTCGATATTCAGTTCCCTCTCCTATTAGCATAATGAATTTACGCTTTAGCTGTGCAATTTTCCTGCTAGAGCTACACTTTGACAGGATGATTTTCTCTAAGTTGACTAAAGGACGTGTTGAGGGAAATTTTTCTACGAACATGTCAAGTAGTTTGTCCAGATGTATGAGCTGAAGGGAATCGAGTGGCAGCAGTGATAGTTGAAAGGTGAACATTCGACCAATTGTGAGTCCTGCAAAGAGCGGTGCTTCCGAATGTCTGAAATTTTGATGTGGGGTGTGGTGAGGTCCCAGATCTCACAGACTCCATGTAGAAGGGGTCAAATGATGGTTTTGAATAAGTTTTGGTGGAGGGGAGTCAGATAGCCTCAGGAAAGTGTGACCCATATGATGTCTGTGCTAATGCTTGGGTTCTATGGTTCTTGGAGGGATTTGCTAACTCTAGATAGCTATTAAGTTGTATTGTTTTGTAATAGTAAAACATAGCCGAAAGATTCATATATGCTTTTTTAACAGTACTATGTTTGAAGACATTTAAGAATCTATTCTCCATATCCTAACAATGTTCTACTGCTCTTTTCAAATTACCAAATTACTATACACAGCACTACTGATTAATCCTAAAGTGCTTTAAAACTGAAAACTTGAGGATTCTTTATTAAAGATGCTCTAAAAAACACATATGGGCTGACTTACATACAAAACGTAAAAGACAAAGGATAAACAGATACCCTTCCTTGACAGTAGCCTCCACTTTTTAATAGGTATATGAAGGAGACTTGATCATAACTAAGTGCTATTGAGAACAGTACTAGGACTTATGAATTCATTCACCATGCAGTAACGATGTTTAAATGCAGGGGTGAATTCATATAGATTTCCTAGTAAAATTGACCCTGGTGGTAATATGGCAGTAGTGCTGACCAATTACCCTTTCAGAGTGCAACAGGTGGCTCGTTATTGAATAAAAGCACCTTGTGTATATAAGATTTGAATCTATTATCAAATTTATTATCAAATCTGAGCCACCATACGACAGTATCTGAATCCTCTATACATGTCGGATCTATTATGATCAAAAGTGCTGTATTACAGACTCACTGCTTTATCTACGCTCCTGATGAACCACAGTTCTAACTGTGGGGAAACGCGTCTAGCTTTTCGTATATAAGATTTCTCGATTGTGAGCTTTTTGACATCTAAAAGCCATCTGTACCTGTGGGAGAAATCCCCTTTGTTTACGTGTCTCAAACAATCTGGGACATTATTTCTTGTTATTTAGCAGTAACCCTGATAAATCTGCGACGAGCCACCTGTTGCACTCTGAAAGGGTAATTGGTCAGCACTACTGCCATATTACCACCAGGGTCAATTTTACTAGGAAATCTATATGAATTCACCCCTGCATTCAAACATCGTTACTGCATGGTGAATGAATTCATAAGTCCTAGTACTGTTCTCAATAGCACTTAGTTATGATCAAGTCTCCTGCATATACCTATTAAAAAGTGGAGGCTACTGTCAAGGAAGGGTATCTGTTTATCCTTTGTCTTTTACGTTTTGTATGTAAGTCAGCCCATATGTGTTTTTTAGAGCATCTTTAATAAAGAATCCTCAAGTTTTTAGTCTGTAACTGTGAAAGGGCTTTTCTAAATTATTATAGACTTTTCCGTCTCTGTGAATAAAGTGCTTTAAAAGTTGTAACATTGATACTATAGAGTGCCTTACTATTACTACAATACAGCAATATTATGAAATGCAGAGAAAAAATGTTTTGACATGTATCTGAAGTCATATATGTCATCTGTAATAGAGGTACAAATTATAATTGTAGCATATTGTGTCATTGTGATCAATAACCATCTTCTAGAAACTACAGATCTGACATGCCTGAACAACAGTGAGTGAGATGATAGAAATGATGACTCTTCTACTATAGAGAATCTAATGCTGCTGTTCATACATTGTAAATACAGACATGATACCATCCACTGTATAAAGCTCACTAAAAAAATAAATATATATATAAAGGTGAAAACCCTCACTGACTGACTCACTGACGGACTCCCTTACTCCCTCACTGACTTGCCCCTAGTTCTCTAACTTTCCGGTGTTGTACCAACTTAAAATTTGCCACAACCATTCTTTAGGTCCCAAATAGGAAAAGTGAAGGGGTAGCAACTTGATTATTCAATTCTAAGGGCGAAAATAAGTGACCCCCTATGTAATGTACCTAATCTAATTCTCTAACTTCCCAGTGTCGTACAATATTGAAATTTAACACAAATATTTTTAGGTGCTAAAAAGAAAAAGTAAAGGTTTCACAACTTGATTATTCAATTCTAAGGGCAAAAGTAAGTGACCCCCCCCTATGTAATGTAACTAATAACACACATCTGTACTGCACAAACTTGAAATTTGCCACAACCATTCTTTGGGTCATAAATAGGAAAAAAAAAAGGGCGGTGGCAACACGATTATTCAATTCTAAGCGCAAAAGTAAGTGATCCCGCTATGTAATGTACCTAATCTAATTCTTTAACTTCCCGGTGTTGTACGAACTTGAAATTTGGTACAACCATTCCTTAGATCCTTAATAGGAAATGTATTCACAGGGGCAGAACAGTCTATAAATCAATTAAAAAGCTCTTAACAGAGTAGACATTTTAAAACTAAAGCATAAGTCTTTATTGATTTTTATTAAAAACTAGGGCCTGACAGACACACATGAATCCCACAAAAGCCCGACTGAGAGAGTGTAGACCTGTGGATAAGAAAACAGACATATAGAGCACAGTACGAATAGGACCGGAGGACTCCAACCAAGAATCACTCCAGAAATTTAGCAGATCAGGTATCTCATAGGCTTGATTAATTGGTACAGACCATGAGATCCTGATCAGAGATATGAAATATACTTGATCAATTTATTGAGGTATGATTCGATAACCACTACCTCACATTTCACATTTAGGACGTAGTGCAGTACTAGTTTCCAACAGAATTCAGTTTCGACCTCAATATAAGGCAAATTTTTGCCTCGGTTCAATGCATTTCCCTGCTGGTTATGCAGCTAATCAGAAACCGTCTAGAATTTTCCTTTATTCATGGAAAAATACTATCACAGTCTATCACTGAGATATTAGAAACATGATGGTAAGTACAGATGGAGTGGAGTAAAGAAAAGGCCGAGCTTGATTTATACGTTCGATCATAAACCCCCACTACAACTATAGAACTAGAATAGTGGAACATTTTACAGAAAAAAGCATCCGGTTTGACTGTCTTTAAAGGGGTTGTCCCGCGCCGAAACGGGTTTTCTTTTTTTTCAATAGCCCCCCCGTTCGGCGCGAGACAAACCCGATGCAGGGGTTAAACAAGAAAACCGCACAGTGCTTACCTGAATCCCCGCGCTCCGGTGACTTCTTACTTACCTGGTGAAGATGGCCGCCGGGATCTTCTCCCTCGGTGGACCGCAGCTCTTCTGTGCGGTCCATTGCCGATTCCAGCCTCCTGATTGGCTGGAATCGGCACGTGACGGGGCGGAGCTACAAGGAGCCGCTCTCCGGCACGAGCGGCCCCATTCAGAAAAGAAGAAGACCGGACTGCGCAAGCGCGTCTAATCTGGCGATTAGACGCTGAAAATTAGACGGCACCATGGAGACGAGGACGCTAGCAACGGAACAGGTAAGTGAATAACTTCTGATAACTTCTGTATGGCTCATAATTAATGCACAATGTACATTACAAAGTGCATTAATATGGCCATACAGAAGTGTATAGACCCACTTGCTTTCGCGGGACAACCCCTTTAAATGATAACTACGTAATTAATGGTGGTTCATATCCAACACACAAAAAGCCTGGTGCGATTACAAGGGTGATGTACATTTCCTATTAGGTTTAATCTTAGTCTCAGGTGACTACCGTGTATTGTCTAGAGCCGCCACCTAAAGTCTTCAGTTATTTGAACTGCTATCCTATGCTGGGTATTACTTCTCAACTATCGGTCCCTGAGCCCTATCACTTCAGAGCTGAAGGGATACTGTCTTGCCAAGCTAGACTGCTCTGAAAAGGCTCAAAAAGACAACACGATTATTCAATTCTATGTGCAAATGTCAGTGACCTCCTATGTAATGTACTTAATCTTATTCTCTAACTTCCCAATGTTGTACAAGCTTGAAATTTGGCACAACCTTTGTTTAGGTCCTTAATAGGAAAAGTAAAGGGGTCACAACTTGATTATTCGATTCTAAGTGCAAAAGTAAGTGACCCCCTATGTAATATAACTAATAACACACATCTGTACCTCACAAACGTGAAATTTGCCATGACCATTCCTTTGGTCCTAGATAGGAAAAGTAAAGTGGTTGCAACTTCAATATTCAATTCTAAGCAAGAAAAACTGCACGAAAATCCATGACACATTAGACAATTCTTTTCTCAGAAACCATAAAGCCTAGAGAAATTATTTATATACTGAGGAGAATCTAACTCACCTCTAAATATATATACTGAGAAGAATCTAAATGACCTCTGTGAGTATATACTGAGGAGAATCTAACTGACCTCTGTGTGCATATACTGAAGAGAATCTACCTCACCTCTATGTATATATACTGAGAACAAGATAACTGACCTCTATATGTATATACTGAAAGGCTGTAAAGTACATAAAAAAATAATAATAATACATCACCTAGAAGCACTGTCTGGCTCTGGTGCACGTTCTTCCCGGGTTCGCTGCACTCTTCTTCTTTTTCTTCTGGCTGGGAATTGAAAAATCCCCACCTACTGGAAGCGCTGCCTCTGATTGACTGAGCGCTGTGACCAATCACAGCCATTCATTGAATCACTGTGATTGGTCAAAGAGCTTTGCTAATCAGTGGCAGCATTTCCAGGAGGTGGGGATTTTTCAATCTCTGGCCAGAAGAAATGAAGAAGAACAGGGGAAAAATGCACCTGACAGCACTTCTAGGTGATATGTTTTTATTATTTTTTTCCTGCAGCTAGAGGTTATTTTCGGGTGGGGGGGGGGGGGGGGGGACTTATAATTCAAGCCCTTTCCCGAAAATTGCTGCGGGGGTTGCCTCCTTCCAATTGCTTTCAATGGGGCAGCAGCACCAGCCTCATTGAAAGCTATGTGATAGCATCGCTCTCCTCTGCCACAGCTGTGCTGTCACAGTGTCCTGTGATGAGGTGTCCTTCCAGGAGCAGCTGCGCTTCCTTGCTTTCAATGGGGCTGGCACTGCTGCTGATGGCCCCATTGACAATAAGGTGAAGCCCTTGGATGTGACAAAATTCAGGGGTTCCACATCCAAGCAATCCCCTGCTGCAGCTGTCACAGCCGCAGTAGGGGATAGCAAACCTCTCTCATTGCTTTCAATGTGGCAGCACTATTTATGTGCGAATTTTATTATCATGTCACCACACAACAAGTATGAATTAAAAACGCATTTTTATATATGTATTCGGCGTTTTTTTTTCACGCACCTATTCACGCTCATCTGACTGTGCCCTAAAGTTGTTTTACAAGCATTTACTGTTGATGACCTCAGGATAGGTAATCAATAGTTGATTGGCGGGGATCTGCTGCTCAGCTGAATGTCCAGCCTGCTATTAGCGCAGTGGATCCAGCTGTCATCATCAGAGCCAAAGCTGGAAGTGTAACAGGCAGATTCACTCCCATTGAAATCAGAGAGAGCAAAGCTGCCGGTTACACTTCTGGCTCTGATCCCGATGACGGCATATGGCTCCTGTATACCGACCGCAGACCAGATAATTAACTGATCAGTTAGGTTCCCTAGCAACAGACCATTACTGATCAACTAGTGATGATATATCCAGAGGATAGCTCCTCAATAGTAAATGCTTGGACAACCCCTTTTATCTTTTAATATATCATAATATGCTATAATAGTTTTTAAGTAAAGGTTTGCCTACAGTGTTTCTAATGTTCATTCATACATTAGAACAATTTGCACCTATTTTGAATTATCTATCAACTAATAAATTATGCTTAAAGGGGTTGTCTCGAGGAAGCAGTGAATTTTTTTTTTTTTCCCAGTCCCCCTTATTAAGCATACATTACTAAGCCCCCCTGTAAATGACTTTTCTAGCCGGTTTCTACTTACAGTTTCAGCGTTTCAGCCACCTTTAAAAAGTTTCCCCAAGATGGCCGCCGGCTCTTTTCCCGTCGCTTGCTGTAGCCCGACGTGTGCGCTCCTGAGACGCTACCAGCTGTGTCTCCCTGACAACCAGACGCCCCGCAGCCGCCGACCGGACCCACCGTGGCCGCCGACCACAGCACACGCTCTTGGGCCACAGTCACCCACCGCCAGGCAGCAGGTAACCGACGCTAGGCCCCGGCTCCCCCGCGCTAGGCCCCGGCACCCCCGCGCTAGGCCCCGGCTCCCCAGCGCTAGGCCCCGGCTCCCCAGCGCTAGGCCCTGGGGCCCAGCGGTAGGCTCCGGGGCCCAGCGGTAGGCCCCGGGGCCCAGCGGTAGGCTCTGGGGCCCAGCGGTAGGCCCTGGGGCCACAGCGGTAGGCCCCGGGGCCCAGCAGTAGGCCCTGGGGCCCAGCGGTAGGCTCCGGGGCCCAGCGGTAGGCCCTGGGGCCCAGCGGTGGGCTCCGGGGCCCAGCGGTGGGCTCCGGGGCCACAGCGGCAGTCCGTCACTCGTCACCCCCATCAGTCCGTCACCCATCACTTACCTGGGCGGCTGGGCGGCTTCTCGGCACGGCTGGGCGGCTTCTCAGCTGGGCTGCTGGGCGGCTCAAGTTTCTGCACCTTCCTCTAAAAGAGGATGGTAGCAGAATGGCCACTCCAGCGCACTCCTGAGAAGTTGCAGCTCGTCTGCGCATGCGCAGAAGAGCTGTAGCGGCGAGCACGCTGAAGCGGCTCGTGCTCAGAGCAGAAGACCGGACTGCGCAAGCGCGTCTAAAAAAGCAAGCCGCCAGCGAAATTAGACGGAACCATGGAGACGAGGACGCTAGCAACGGAGCAGGTAAGTGAATAACTTCTGTATGGCTCATATTTAATGCACGATGTATATTACAAAGTGCATTAATATGGCCATACAGAAGTGTATAACCCCACTTGATTTCGCGAGACAACCCCTTTAATGAACACTATTTTTCAGGACAAGCAACCAATCACCTATTATGTCCTGTTGGGTCAACCCCTTCTCCGATACAGTTCCACGGGAATCAGATAATGACAAAGATCCAGCTGTTATCACCAGGGGGTACACAAGTGCCATACATTTGGCTGAGGAAGGAGGAAGAGAGTTGTATTACATGGTTCTTATTCAAATGAATGGTTGAGAATATAATATGTGGTTATACTGAGTACTCCAGATTAGAAGCCAGTTTTTGCAGCATTTCTTTGGCTAATACCAGATACTTCATGTTTGTAGGGGCTAAAAGAAAATATGGCCAGAATCTTTCTAGCTGGGACAGCCTCTTCAATAAAAATATTGCATAATACAATGTACTTACTATAAAGCAAAAATAAACTATGACCGTTGAAGCTGAAATATTTATGAGACAAATTGAATCCAAAAGGTTGTCCAGAATTAGAAAACTATGGCTTATTTTATCCAAAACAGCGCCTCCTGTCTACAGGTTGTATGTGGTATTAAAGCTTTGCCCAGATCCCTACAATATGAGACACAATGCATTGACGGCTGTGATGCTATTTTCGGCAGAAGGCAGCCATGGTTCTCTAATCCTGGAAAATTCCTTTACATCTACCTTTATTCACAATTGTTTAATGCAATAGCAATGCTAAAATTATTTTTATCTTTTAGAATTTTTAAAATTTATTTTTCATGAATTTTGTTAAGGACTGCATTTTCTCCTAAAACACATTCAATTCATTATTGCAACAGGCATTTGAAAAGCTGCAAACATAATTACTGAGTGGTCACACATACAGAAATATAGCATATACATCTATGATAGATTACCGAAAAATAAATTTTCTTCCAAAGCTGGCCATCTCATGAAATAGTTTTCCGGACAGCATGAGCCAAAAGAAAAGGTAAGAAAGGATACATTTGTATTTCCACACAATTCTATTAACCCTTTGCAATCCAATTTTGCATTCTGGGTTTCCTAGGGGGTTTTCTCTTTCTGCCCTTATACAATGGCGCCACCTGCTGGCTAGAGCCAGTACTGGGGTTTTGGACATGCTGGAGAGGCCCCTGACAACAGAGTGGTCAGTAATATACAGTAAGAATACCCTGCCGGACATCTTCCAACATCAGAAGCTTTACAGCCTTCAATCAGAATGCCTTTAGACGTCAGACAGTGGATTGGAAAGGGATAAAATAATGCATCATTAGGGAACAACTTCAGATATTATATTAGCAAAGGACATAAATTGTAGCTCCTTAACAGAATGATATTATGAACTCCATATACAAGTGAGAGTGATGCAATAAAGTCCTTTGTGCTACCATTAGAGATGAGCGAACGTACTCGTCCGAGCTTGATACTCGTTCGAGTATTAGCGTGTTCGAGATGCTTGTTACTAGAGGCGAGCACCATGCGATGTTTGAGTTACTTTCACTTTCATCTCTGAGACGTTAGCGCGCTTTTCTGGCCAATAGAAAGACAGGGAAGGCATTACAACTTCACCCTGCGACGTTCAAGCCCTATACCACCCCCCTGCAGTGAGTGGCTGGCGAGATCAGGTGTCACCCGAGTATATAAATCGGCCCCTCCCGCAGATGCATTCTGACAGAGATCAGGGAAAGTGCTGCTGATGCCGGAGCTGCTATAGGGAGAGTGTTAGGATTGATTTTAGGCTTCAAGAACCCCAACGGTCCTTCTTAGGGCCACATCTGACCGTGTGCAGTACTGTTGAGGCTGCTTTTTGCAGTGTTGCACTTTTTTTTTTGTATATCGGCCGTGCAGAGCATTGCGTCCTGCAGTAATTTTACATAGTCCAGGGCCAGTAGTGGTGGTGAGGCAGGGACAGTGAAAGACATATACAGTCTATATAGGCAGTGGGCTTTTCCAAAAAAATTTGGGAAAAAAAATCTATTTGGGCTGCCTGTGACCGTCCTGACTGTACTGCGTCTCTGCTGGGGGTAGTTGTCCTAATTCATACGCAGCCAGCTAAGTGTTACAGCAGGCTTGCACAAAATTCTTTCCTGGCTCTGCGTTGCCTCTTACATCACCGCTGTCACCCTGTCCAGAGTGAAACAGTCTGCAGTAATTTTACATAGTCCAGGGCCAGTAGTAGGTGGTGAGGCAGGGACAGTGAAAGACATATACAGTCTATATAGGCAGTGGGCTTTTCCAAAAAAATTTGGGAAAAAAAATCTATTTGGGCTGCCTGTGACCGTCCTGACTGTACTGCGTCTCTGCTGGGGGTAGTTGTCCTAATTCATACGCAGCCAGCTAAGTGTTACAGCAGGCTTGCGCAAAATTCTTTCCTGCCTCTGCCGTGCGTTCCGTAAGCCAAGTCAGCCTCCAACCACAGGCAAATAAGCGGCACATTTAATTACAGCGTTCTGTTTCTGCACTACTGGTAATACAGCATGCTGAGGGGTAGGCCTAGAGGACGTGGGTGCGGCTGAGGACGCGGAGGCCCTAGTCCGGGTGTGGGCACAGGCCGAGCTCCTGATCCAGGTGTATCGCAGCCGACTGCTGCGGGATTAGGAGAGAGGCACGTTTCTGGCGTCCCCACATTCATCTCACAATTAATGGGTCCACGCGGTAGACCTTTATTAGAAAATGAGCAGTGTGAGCAGGTTCTGTCGTGGATGGCAGAAAGTGCATCCAGCAATCTATCGACCACCCAGAGTTCTGCGCCGTCCACTGCTGCAACTCTGAATCCTCTGGCTGCTGCTCCTCCTTCCTCCAAGCCTCCTCACTCCATTACAATGACACATTCTGAGGAGCAGGCAGACTCCCAGGAACTGTTCTCGGGCCCCTGCCCAGAATGGGCAGCAATGGTTCCGAATCCTCTCCCACTGGAGGAGTTTGTCGTGACCGATGCCCAACCTTTGGAAAGTTCCTGGGGTCCGGGGGATGAGGCTGGGGACTTCCGGCAACTGTCTCAAGAGCTTTCAGTGGGTGAGGAGGATGATGACGATGAGACACAGTTGTCTATCACTCAGGTAGTACTAATTGGAGTAAGTCCGAGGGAGGAGCACACAGAGGATTCGGAGGAAGAGCAGCAGGACGATGAGGTGACTGACCCCACCTGGTTTGCTACGCCTACTGAGGACAGGTCTTCAGAGGGGGAGGCAAGTGCAGCAGCAGGGCAGGTTGGAAGAGGCAGTGTGGTGGCCAGGGGTAGAGGCAGGGCCAGACCGAATAATCCACCAACTGTTTCCCAAAGCGCCCCCTCGCGCCATGCCACCCTGCAGAGCCCGGGGTGCTCAAAGGTCTGGCAGTTTTGCACTGAGAGTGCAGACGACCGACGAACAGTGGTGTGCAACCTTTGTCACGCCAAGATCAGCCGGGGAGCCACCACCACCAGCATGCGCAGACATATGATGGCCAAGCACCCCACAAGTTGGGACGAAGGCCGTTCACCGCCTCCGGTTTGCACCACTGCCTCTCCCCCTGTGCCCCAACCTGCCACTGAGATCCAACACCCCTCTCAGGACACAGGCAGTACCGTCTCCTGGCCTGCACCCACACCCTCACCTCCGCTGTCCTCGGCCCCATCCACCAATGTCTCGCACCGCACCGTCCAGCCGTCGCTAGCGCAAGTGTTGGAGCGCACGCGCAAGTACGCCGCCACGCACCCGAACGCTCAAGCGTTAAAAGTGCAGATAGCCAAATTTATCAGCCTGGAGATGCTGCCGTATAGGGTTGTGGAAATGGAGGCTTTCAAAGGTATGATGGCGGCGGCGGCCCCGCGCTACTCAGTTCCCAGTCGCCACTACTTTTCCCGATGTGCCGTCCCAGCCCTGCACGACCACGTCTCCCGCAACATTGTACGCGCCCTCACCAACGCGGTTACTGCCAAGGTCCACTTAACAACGGACACGTGGACAAGCACAGGCGGGCAGGGCCACTATATCTCCCTGACGGCACATTGGGTGAATTTAGTGGAGGCTGGGACAGAGTCAGAGCCTGGGACCACTCACGTCCTACCCACCCCCAGAATTGCGGGCCCCAGCTTGGTGGTGGTATCTGCGGCGGTATATGCTTCCTCCACTAAACCACCCTCCTCCTCCTCCTCCTACGCAACCTCTGTCTCGCAATCAAGATCTGTCAGCAGCAGCATGTCGCCACCAGTCGGTGTCGCGCGGCACGGCAGCACAGCGGTGGGCAAGCGTCAGCAGGCCGTGCTGAAACTACTCAGCTTAGGAGAGAAGAGGCACACGGCCCACGAACTGCTGCAGGGTCTGACACAGCAGACCGACCGCTGGCTTGCGCCGCTGAGCCTCCAACCGGGCATGGTCGTGTGTGACAACGGCCGTAACCTGGTGGCGGCTCTGCAGCTCGGCAGCCTCACGCACGTGCCATGCCTGGCCCACGTCTTTAATTTGGTGGTTCAGCGCTTTCTGAAAAGCTACCAACGCTTGTCAGACCTGCTCGGAAAGGTGCGCCGGCTCTGCGCACATTTCCGCAAGTCCCACACAGACGCTGCCACCCTGCGCACCCTGCAACATTGGTTTCATCTGCCAGTGCACCGACTGCTGTGCGACTTGCCCTCATGGTGGAACTCTACGCTCCACATGTTGGCCAGGCTCTATGAGCAGCATAGAGCTATAGTGGAATACCAACTCCAACATGGGCGGCGCAGTGGGAGTCAGCCTCCTCAATTCTTTACAGAAGAGTGGGCCTGGTTGGCAGACATCTGCCAGGTCCTTGGAAACTTTGAGGAGTCTACCCAGATGGTGAGCAGCGATGCTGCAATCATTAGCGTCACCATTCCTCTGCTATGCCTCTTGAGAAGTTCCCTGCAAAACATAAAGGCAGACGCTTTGCGCTCGGAAACAGAGGCGGGGGAAGACAGTATGTCGCTGGATAGTCAGAGCACCCTCCTGTCTATATCTCAGCGCGTTGAGGAGGAGGAGCATGAGGAGGATGAGGAAGAGGGGGAAGAGACAGCTTGGCCCACTACTGAGGGTTCCCATGCTGCTTGCCTGTCATCCTTTCAGCGTGTATGGCCTGAGGAGGAGGATCCTGAAAGTGATCTTCCGAGTGAGGACAGCCATGTGTTGCGTACAGGTACCCCGGCACACATGGCTGACTTCATGTTAGGATTAGAGATGAGCGAACGTGCTCGGCCCCGCCCCTTTTTCGCCCGAATACCGCGATTTTCGAGTACTTCCGTACTCGGGCGAAATAATTCGGGGGGCGCCGTGGCGGCGCGGGTGGTTGCAGCGGGGAGTGGGGGGGAGAGGGAGAGAGAGAGGGCTCCCCCCTGTTCCCCGCTGCTACCCCCCGCACCGCCGCGCCTCTCCCCGCCCCCCGGCGCCCCCCGAATCTTTACGCGCGAGTACTGAAGTACTCGAAAATGGCGGTACTCGGGTGCGTAAGTACTCATTACGAGTACGTTCGCTCATCTCTAGTTAGGATGCCTTTCTCGTGACGCTCGCGTTACACGCATTCTGGCCACTACGGATTACTGGGTGTACACACTGCTCGACCCACGGTATAAGGAGAACCTTTCCACTCTCATACCCGAAGAGGAAAGGGATTCGAGAGTGATGCTATACCACAGGACCCTGGCGGACAAGCTGATGGTAAAATTCCCATCCGACAGCGCTAGTGGCAGAAGGCGCAGTTCCGAGGGCCAGGTAGCAGGGGAGGTGCGGAGATCAGGCAGCATGTACAGAACAGGCAGGGGAACACTCTCTAAGGCCTTTGACAGCTTTCTGGCTCCCCAGCAAGACTGTGTCACCGCTCCCCAGTCAAGGCTGAGTCGGCGGGAGCACTGTAAAAGGATGGTGAAGGAGTACGTAGCCGATCGCACGACCGTCCTCTGTGACGCCTCTGCCCCCTACAACTACTGGGTGTCGAAGCTGGACACGTGGCCTGAACTCGTAGGCTGCACCCGCGGATGGAAGCATCGTTCTCTATCACCATAAAAACCGGGACCTTTTAGCTTCATCAATCTGTGTATAATATTCATCCTCCTCCTCCTACTCCTCCTCCTGAAACCTTTTTCTTAGGCCCACAAGGCTCAGTCATATAATTTTTGTAAACAATTTTTATATGTTTCAATGCTCATTAAAGCGTTGAAACTTGCACCTGAACCAATTTTTATTTTAACTGGGCTGCCTCCAGGCCTAGTTACAAATTAAGCCACATTAACCAAAGTGATTAATGGGTTTCACCTGCCCTCTTGGTTGGGCATGGGCAATTTTTCTGACGTACATTAGTACTGTTGGTACACCAATTTTTGGGGGCCCTCGCCTACAGTGTAATCCAATTAATTTTTTGCCCACCTGCATTAAACATGACATTACCTCAGCTGTGATGGGCAATGCAATGGGATATATTTATGTACCGCCGGTGGGTTCCAGGTAGCCACCCATGCTGTCTGTCCACACGGAGTTGTAACTGCATGTGTCCACTTCTAAAGAACCCCAGTCTGACTGGGGCATGCAGTGTGGGCCAAAGCCCACCTGCATTAAACATGTCATTACCTCAGCTGTGCTGGGCAATGCAATGGGATTTATTTATGTACCACCTGTGGCTTCCTGGGAACCTCCCATGCTGTCGGTCCACACGGACTTCACAATAGGGAGTTGTACCTGCCTGTGTCTACTTATAAAGAACCCCAGTCTGACTGGGGCATGCAGTGTGGGCCGAAGCCCACCTGCATTAAACATGACATTACCTCAGCTGTGCTGGGCAATGCAATGGGATTTATTTATGTACTGCCGGTGGCTTCCTGGGACCCTCCCATGCTGTCGGTCCACACGGACTTCACAATGGGGAGTTGTACCTGCCTGTGTCTACTTATGAAGAACCCCAGTCTGACTGGGGCATGCAGTGTGGGCCGAAGCCCACCTGCATTTAATCTGACGTTGGCTCTGATGTCCAGGGCACTGCAATGGGATACATTTATGTACAGCCGGTGGGTTCCAGGGAGCCACCCATGCTGTCGGTCCACACGGAGTTGTAACTGCATGTGTCCACTTCTAAAGAACCCCAGTCTGACTGGGGCATGCAGTGTGGGCCGAAGCCCACCTGCATTCAACATGACATTACCTCAGCTGTGATGGGCAATGCAATGGGATATATTTATGTACCGCCGGTGGCTTCCTGGCACCCACCCATGCTGTCGGTCCACAGGGACTTCACAATAGGGAGTTGTACCTGCCTGTGTCTATGAATTAAAAACCCCAGTCAGGTTGGGGCATGCAGTGTGGGCCGAAGCCCACCTGCATTTAATCTGACGTTAGCTCTGCTGTCCAGGGCACTGCAATGGGATACATTTATGTACAGCCGGTGGGTTCCAGGGAGCCACCCATGCTGTGGGTGCACACGGAATTCCCTTTGCGGAGTTGTACCTGCCTGTGACTATTTATAAAAAAACGCAGTCTGACTGGGGCATGCAGACACCTTGACAGAATGAATAGTGTGTGGTACATAGGTTCCCCATTGCTATGCCCACGTGTGCAGCTCCTGATGGCGGTGGCACAGGATTCTATTTCTCATTGCTTCTGTACAGCATTGTGGGCTATCGCCCCGCCCCTTTTAAAGAGGGTCGCTGCCTAGCCGTGCCAACCCTCTGCAGTGTGTGCCTGCGGTTCCTCCTCATGGCAGACGCACTTATAAATAGACATGAGGGTGGCATGTGGCATGAGGGCAGCTGAAGGCTGCGCAGGGACACTTTGGTGTGGACACTGAGTCGTGCGGGGGGGGGGGGGGGTTGGGCAGCATGTAACCCAGGAGAAGTGGCAGCGGAGTGTCATGCAGGCAGTGATTGTGCTTTGTTGGAGGTAGTGTGGTGCTTAGCTAAGGTATGCCATGCTAATGAGGGCTTTTCAGAAGTAAAAATTGCTGGGAGGGGGGGGGGCCCACTCTTGCCGCTATTGTGGCTTAATAGTGGGACCTGGGAACTTGAGATGCAGCCAAACATGTAGCCCCTCGCCTGCCCTATCCGTTGCTGTGTCGTTCCCATCACTTTCTTGAATTGCCCAGATTTTCACAAATGAAAACCTTAGCGGAGCATAGGTCCCATACAAAAATGCTCGGGTCGCCCATTGACTTCAATAGGGTTCGTTACTCGAAACGGACCTTCGAGCATCGCGAAAATTTCGTCCCGAGTAACGAGCACCCGAGCATTTTGGTGCTCGCTCATTTCTAGCTGCCATCAAAGAAGCATCAGAAGAACATAGATTTTCATTTTTTGGACCTTCTGCTCTCTTCTCAGAATACAGAATGGAGAGTCTGAAAAAATGTAAGAAACTAATACAATAAAATACGATAATACAATAAATACAATAAAATACTCGAGTAGTAAGAGATTGTCTTATAGTTAAACTTATGGGTGAGTAAAGCAGAATGAGCTTTGGATCAATATTTTACATTAATATTTTACAGCAAAATATAGCTGAAAAAGCTGGTGATGTCCTGAATATGTTGTTGAAAGGATCTGAATGTGTTTTACACACTGAAAGCATAAACAGGCAAACTGCCCTTCAAAACAGGGACACATTGACAAGTGGGAAATGGAAACTGATTACATGAAGATGTGCTGAACCCAGTCATATGCACTTTAGAACTCATCTCAAGAGATTAGACTCTTATAGACCTTTTAGGAAATTCCAGTCATAACACTTAGGAAGTTGATGTACTCTGCAATATCAAAGCTAATGTTTGTCAAATAGCAAAAAAATGCTGTTTGTATGGAAATAACTCTGAAACCTCTAAAATCAGGAAGATTATTAACAACGTGAAGAAAAATAAGATAGGAACATGACTGCTGAGAGGTCATATCAGTATGTGTCTGGTCATCGCCTCCACAGTAATGATCCTATTCTAGGGTACTAAATTCAACTTAAGAATCAAGCAAGTAATATATCTGATGGTTTAGGGATAAACTATAAGGACAAAATTGGTAGAATTGGTACCATCTTCATCACAATATCTGTTTAGTATAGTTGTCTGTTCCTTTTCATATGTTACGATCATTAGACAAGAGTACCTTGGGCACACCAGATGGGAGGCTCACACTACAATTTTAAGAGTAAGTATGCCTTTCATAATGAAATCATAAACTCTTCAGTTATTAACCCTTCCCAATCCAATTTCTCTGCCACCCGCACCCTCCTCGGCTCTTATTTATTTTGGGTGGGAAAGCACGTTGTGGATTGCTTGGAATTACTCAACAGAAACACATAAAAGTGAACTGTGATAATGATTTTATTAGCAATTTTTTAAAGATTGAACATGAGTTTGGTCACACAAATATACAACATATTTGCTGAAATGCGCTTACACCTGTGTGAATGAGCCCTAATAGTGGCACCAATCATTTTTAACCAATTCACCATTTTCATCCAGTAAACATCATTTAACACCTTTTACTTTACACCGTTTAACATACCCCCAATTATTTTTTATTGTTTTTGGCCTCTCTTGCAAGCCTCAATTCATTATTAGCTTTAGCTATTCTGACACTTGCCCTACAGTTTCTGCGGACTGCATTATATTCTTCTTTAGATATGGCCCCCCCCCCCATTCCACTTGATAAACATTTTTCTTCCTTTTTAGCATGTTTATAAGATCTTTGTTCATTCATACTGCTTTCTTTATGTGCTTTCCATTCTTACTTCTTTTAGGGATTGCATACGATTGTGCTTCAAATCTCATCTTGCAACATTTCCCAACCTTCTTGGACATTTCTTTCCTTAAAAAACATCCAGCCATTAGATCCTTTCTGAGTCCATTCAAACATGAAAGCCAACCTTGAGGTCTAAGTCCTCTCAGGTCCTCCTCCCCTTGTTATTCAAAATTCAAGGATAGCATAATCACTGCCTCCTAAGGTCCCAGCCACACTCATTTCCTCAACCATGTCCTCCCTGCTGGTAAAACGTAGGTCCCAGATAGCAGATATTGTTTTCTCTTTTGGAAGATAACAATAAGATAAAGTTGAGTGAAAAATGTATACCAGCAGCACTTCTTAGGAGCCCACTCTGGGTCAGACCATGGGTGATGCAGCAGCAAAACAGGGAATCCAACCCATGCTTCCCACAAACAATCCAGGAAAATGAAAAAGCTTAGCAGCATCAATCTGTGAAAATCACAATAATCTGCTTATTCTCCCATAATGCACAAATGCTAGCTGCATTTCGACCAGTGTGGTATTTTTCACGCTTGAAGAAGACCACACTGGTCGAAACGTAGCTTGTATTTGTGCATTATGGGAGAATAAACAGACTATTGGGATTTGCACTGATTGTTGCTACCAAGTTTTTTATTTTCTAGAAAGATAAAGTTGTCAGCAAGACTGAATAAGAATTTGTTGGACCCACTACTTTTGCCTGAGAGAGATTCCCAACAATCGTCTGGACAGTTAAAATCTCTTATGATCACTATGTTGTATTTTTTTTTGAGAACTTGGCCATCTGATGTAGAAAGAGTTCATCCATATCTATTGCTTGTCCAGGCGGCCTATAGTAAATGCCTACAATTGTGTCCTTTTTGTTGTGCTTTCCTTGTATTCTTGTATCCCAAACAGTTTCTACAGAACTTTCTCTGCAGCTTGAATCTCTGTGGAGATGTGTGCTTTTCTAACATAGAATGCTACACCTCCTCCCCTTTTATTAGGTCTGTTTCTTATAAATAAGTTGAATCCTTTAAGCCTGTAAAACCTCTAAGGTTCCCAACTCCCAGTTATGGTAGGAACTAATAATTTTTTGAAGGCTTTCATTTGACCTATAATACTACCATATTGGTGTTTTATATTTAGTCTTGAGAATGACAATATTTATAGAAGTGAGGGCTCAGTCACACGAACGCATCTGGGCGCCGATGCACCCGTCTTTCTGCACGATAAGATGGCCGCACTGCAGGTGCGGAGAAAAAACACATGGCCAGCTACATTGCCAGTCATGTATTCTTTCTTCCGGCGCTGCGGAGAGTCGTCCGCACCTACAGTGTGGCTGTATTCTTCGTGCAGGAAGACGGGTGCATCGGCGCCCAGATGCGCCCGTGTGACTGAGCCCTGACTGTACATTTCCAAAAAACAGAGATGATCTGGGAAATCTTATTACAGTTGGTTTGATCCATGCAAAGCTTGCCACATTTGATTTTATAGAAGCCTGGATCATGATATCAGACAGATGATATTGAGTGAGAGAACTTGGGAAATGGTTCTCTTTTTAGTTATTTTCTATATTATTTATTTCATATGTATGAACATATTGCTAAAATAATGTTGCAACTTATCCTGTATATAATAAGTCTGGGTAGAGTGACGAGTTAAAGTTTTTTCCTACTGAAGAAGACAGTCTATGAAGAACACTGACAAACAGAAATGATGTCACTTGGTCCTGAGGATATTCAAAATAAAATAGAAGGTAAACATACATCTACAGCAACAATATTTTGTGTTTTTTTCTATGCTTTATCCCCCTCATTACTATTTTTCTTTTCTTTTTGTTTCATCACATTTTTTGGAGTCATCCGGTTTATCCCACAATGCTTTCTCTGACATATTGTTATGTCCTTTCAATGAGTGAAGACAGATTGTCAAATAGTTTTACATTTGACAAGTCATTTTGCTTGTTTCCATGAGACACACAGAGAGTGTGTGTATTGATATGCATGTGTGTGTGTGTGTCTCCTCTTTACTTTTATTCTTGAAATATTATCTTTTTGTTCCCATTCTCAGCCTCAATGCTTGAAGAACATTCTAAGATAAAAGTGGCTATTTCTGTTTAGGGCTTTTGGCAATGGATGAATCATAGCAGAAAACTGATGAAAGCACAATAATTCTCCCCATTTAATTCCTTGAAAGGAAGTGGTGAGTGCTAAGAATAATGGGATCAGTGACCGTGCAGTCTCACTTGATCTCACTTTATTTTGGTGCCAATGTCTGTATACGCAGCTTCCATTTGAGTTATTTTTGACAATAATTCCTGCAGATAATAATTACATTGATTAGGCTAATTAAACATGTTTTAGAGTGACAATTATTTGCTTTACCTTTCAGGAAGCAATCACTTCAAATGAATATTAGACCTGATTTCCCGTTTCACACATTGCTGGCAACAACGCGCCTTAGTACACAAGAAATATAGCTCTTTACTCAAACTTTGGCAGGTAAAGGTCTCAGTTGTGCTTGGCGAATGAATAGTATTTTTCTTTGTAAATAGCTAATTATAAATATAAATTAATGCTTCACTGAAATTTATGCCCAAATGACTATAATAATTGATAATACATTGTTCAGGGTGTCAGTAATTCAAACAATATCTTGTTTTCATCCTCATGACCCAAGGACTGTAATTACGGTAAACTGTCCCATGTAAGAGGATACCGTTAGCAAAGGGGTTAAATTTGTGGAGCTTCTGAACCTGTCTAGAAGGGTTAGAACAGTTACTGGCTGACCACTCTTCTCCATAATCTAGCAGGCTTTACAAGGCATTATTGAATTATAATTTTGTTGGGGAACAATGAGGAATGCCTACTGGACTCCTTGTTTTGCAGTCAGTTTGAAATTTACTGAATGGTGGCAGTTTGAAACCTGATTTCACTACAATACCATATAATACATGGTCATACCGAGTACTCCAGAACAGAAGCCACTCTTTACAGCACTTTTCTCTGGCTAGTAGAGCGAGTAGGGGTATGCTTGTATGTCAGGGCTCGTTCGGACGAACATAATTCTCACGAGAGAATGTTAGGTGCACGAAACAGCGCTATATGAAAGTATTAGCCACTAAAATGTTCTCATGGCTCTCGCCAAAGCATAGGTATACCAAATGGCAACTTATCATGCGTTCCCTTCAGCCACATCTGTAAACTCTTGACACACTGCTTGCACACCTTGTGAGGGGCCTGAGTAATCGCATTAGGGAAGCTGTAGAGAAAAAACCTGACCCGATAGAAGAAAACTTACAGCATTTTTTTAAATCCGCGTGCCTATTTAAGTCTAAATCATCTAAAAAACCAAAGTCAACAAAATTTTGTTCAATATTGCTCCCAGTGAATCTGTCTGTGTCAGACCATGCAACTGGAGGTGATGTGCTCTATTATATTATTATTAATAATAATAATTTATTTTTTAACATGTTTAAAGAGTTAGATTGAGAAGCCATTCTAACAAAGGTGGCCAAGTACATTTACGATCTAAAATAAAAAATGATTATTTTATTATTGATCTATATTTTTCTATTTTTTATGTATTTTTGCTTAAATGATGTTAGATAAAAGCTACACTAACCAGCTTCTGTTGTGTGAATATTATTTTATTGCATTTTGAATGTATTAGGCCTCATGTATATAGTTGTTGTACAGATGTATAATACAACTACCATAAATCCTATGAATCCATTAAAAGATAATAGTGATATAGTACATTACACGCTCCATATGGAGGTGTTTGACTCTTACAACCATAGCTAGTAGAGGAAAATATTCTGGAGGCCCCATATGCATCACACAGAGAGCCTAATGGTCTGCAATATGGACCCATAAAAACTCTAACCTTAGTATGCCTTTACACAGGACAAATGTAAGAAAGTTTTGGTACAATGTTAGCCAGTAGAAAATGTTTCAGTTCCATTTGTCTACGATACATTCTGGTATCCTCCATTTGGTAAAGGGGATGGCGTCATCTCTCCCTCCGAGGGAAGGGGTGCTTTTTCCAATCTTTGCTTTAAAGACTTGTAAAATTCATACACTGATTTGAAGGAACGCTTTCATCTAATAGATGGCACTGCAGAGGTTTAGTTTCATCTCCCTTATTTGATGGTCTTATGGAGAGATAGAACACAGGCCTGTCCCCTCCTAGCAGGAATGTGGAGATCATAAAACTGTCACATTCTTTGCAGTGGACTGATGAAGTATTTACTCTGCTCATCTTGTCTGGTACAAATTAGTCTCCGATTTCTGTGCTTTTTCATGTGTGTACATTTTTATTTGTGTATGCCCCATCCAAATCTGTTTCATTATGCCTCAGGAATGATCCTGAGAGTATCCAAAAGCTCGCTATAACATCATGTATTTTTGTTAGCCATTAAAAGGTATCTTATCTACAAGATTACTTGGTTTCTCTTACTGACAGCAATCACATTTTACACAGGACATAGTATTTTGCAGGATGCTGCAGAATTTTTTGTTATCAATGAAAAAGCACCAAAATTCACGGGTTTAAATATAGATTTTGATGAGGCATTGGTAGCAAAATTCTGCATCTTTCAATTTTATATCAATATCTGCAGTTAAACATGTGGATTTCGGTGTATATTTTTCTGCATGGCAGAATATTCTGCAGCGTTTTGCATAATATTCTATCCCATGAGAGGGCTCAGTCACACCAGCGTTTTAACGTCCGATTATTCGCACGTTAAAAAAGATCGCTCTATATAGAACCAATGCTTTCCAATGGCAGCGGTCACATGTGCGAATTTTACATGCACATAAAATTCGAACAGACAAAAGTTAGAACATATGGGTGGCAATGGACGTGGTCACATGTTTTTTTTTAATGCATGCAGTGCAAATATTTTTACACGCAAATAAACGCGCGTAAAAATGCCTGTGTGACTGAGCCCTGAAAGTGTTCTTACAAGGTCCATGCAAAATACTTTTATAGGGGTTGAATAGAAATTCAGTTCTCAAACTATCCTTTTTTGCTGGATGCCTGCCTATGCTGAGTTGTAGACAAGGGGCATACTAGAGGAGCTCTTCAAAGTCCAACTGTCAATAAATAAGGTATCAGTATTTGACTATGATGATAAAATAATCACAGAAGGCCGCCACACTTACTGATATAATTATACAAAATACAAAGGCAAATATAGACATCACATATAATGATAGTAGATAACAAGTGCAAAATCAACAATATTCAAGAAATCTATACAGCTCGAAAAGTAGAAGATGTCTAAAAAAAATAAAGAAAAACAATAGAAAATCCTAACATGTAGCATAAATTCCAGGACTGCAAAGAGATGAAAATGAAGATTTTACACCTTAATATTTCATGGTATACATAGCTCAACAAATACTCTCCATTGTTGAATATGTATGTGACTGTAATATACATATTTTATGTGTTGTCTCTAGAAATTGATTTACATAATTTTAGGACAAGGTTGGTACCGTATATACCGGCGTATAAGACGACTTTTGAACCCCGAAAAATCTGCTCTGCAGTCGGGGGTCGTCTTATGCGCCGGTAATACAAAAAAAAAAAGTGTAAAAAAAAAAAATTTTATTACTCACCTCCCACGGCGTCCTGTCGCGCTCCGGCAGGATGTCGCTCGCTCCGGCAGGCTGTCGCTCGCTCCTCGTCCCCGCCGCAGCATAGCTTTCTGAATGCGGGGCTTGAAATCCCCGCTTCCAGAAAGCTAATACACACGCCGGCAGCCATGACAGCATTGAATGGCTGTGATTGGCTAAAGCACACGTGGCTTCAGCCAATCACACTATTCAATGACATCATTGAATGGCTGTGATTGGCTGAAGGCGCACGTGTTAGCAATCACACCCATTCAATGATGTCATTGAATAGTGTGATTGGCTGAAGCCACGTGTGCTTTAGCCAATCACAGCCATTCAATGATGTCATGGCTGCCGGCGTGTGTATTAGCTTTCTGGAAGCGGGGATTTCAAGCCCCACATTCAGAAAGCTATGCTGCGGCGGGGACGAGGAGCGAGCGACAGCCTGCCGGAGTGAGCGACATCCTGCCGGAGCGCGACAGAACGCCGTGGGAGGTGAGTAATAAAATTTTTTTTTTTTTCTCCACTGAATACCGGCGTATAAGGTGACAGTTGGGGGGTCGTCTTATACGCCCCGTCGCCTTATACGCCGGTATATACGGTATATATTAGGACGGGCTTTAACTATGAATATAACTATAACCACATAAGTCATTTTAGTATGATAATACAGAAAGGTGAAAAAAAAACAACAAAAAAACAAACAAGACCAAAGCTAAGTCATCCAGTGAGTTAAAACATTCTTTTAGGATACAGCAGTTGTCACCAGTTTTTGTTTTTTGTACATAGAATCTGAATTTCTTCCACTTTATTTTCTATGTTTTGTATTTTTATATTTCCATATTTAAAATATATTTTTATTTACCTTGTAGAACTTAGTACCCTTTTTGACATTTTTTACAAATAAGTAGGTAATTTAGTTTTAGCTTTTATATTACAAAAAAAGTAAATGGAAAATTGATTTTCTGGGTATTCCAAATGGACTTTAGACATTATGAATAATGGATTTCACACAATAAAGGGAAGTGGTTCTATGGAAGAAAAAAAATCTGTTGCTGGGCATAAAACTGTATGTTTACAATTATTGCATAAGCAAAGGACACCTAATCATTCTAATTTTCTCTATTTTCCTTTTTTCACTATAATTATAATTGTTGGCACTTTGAACATTCATGGGAAGTATGTTTGTGACACATTGCACAATGCCTTACAAAAGCCTATTTAAATTCTGCCTTTCTTTAGTGACTATAATGCTTCCATTTCTTATGTCTTTAACATTCAAGTTTATACATATTATTTGTTCCAATATAAATAAGAAGCTGGTGGAGTTTTCATCTGGAATATTAATAGGAGAAGAAAATAACATTTTGCACAGAAGTTTTTAGAGAAATAATACAAAATTACTGTTATTTAATTTTAAAAATAAACTTTATTTAATGTTTTAAAAGAACCCACATTTACCATTAACTTTCACCAACTAATGTAATGCAGGGTTAATTAAAAGAAGGCATTAGGTTTGAAAGGTTAAACTATATGCTAAAGCAGAAAACATTCTGAAAATGTACTGTGCAAAAATATTCAGAAACTTTTGAAAGTCATGGTGGAAAATTTGTTAAACCTTTAATGATGAAAGCTGTACATTTTGAGATTTAACCAGCCTCTTCTTTAGTCTCAAGTCTTGAATAACGTAAAAAAAATTTTTTTTTTTAATGCTTCCATTTGGCACACTGTTGGAAAACACATTACACTTGCCTTCAGTCTGTCAAGAGGCTACATACTGTTGAGAAACTGATTGAAGTTTGTGATCTATATACACTGATTAGCCATAACTATAAAACCACTGACAAGTGAAGTGAATAAAATTGATTATCTTGTGACAAAGATACCGGCCAGGGAGTGGAATATATTGGGCAGATGAACAGATTCTCATTTGCGCGAGCGAACGAGTGAGTGATCATTGCTAGCTCATTCACTCTTGTGCAGCTTTTCAATAGGCTGATTCATTGTTGACTCGTTCAATGAGAATCATTCAGCATTGTTAAGTCTTTCAGATTAGCAAAAGTGAAAAACTGAACGAGCGCTGTTTAAATGGAACAAGAAGTGAATGAGCCAACAATGATTTTTATGCCTGCATGAAATGAATGAGGAGCAAGAAGCAAATGATTCTTGTTCATCATTCAGTCATTGCCTCACATGAAACACTCTGTTTATGCATCTGATAAGCAGTGAACTTGTATGATTTCCCATGCTGACCTTTTATCATCACCAAAGGCACTTACAATGGGCACATGAGCATCATGGCTGGACCTCGGAGCAATGGAAGATAGAGGCTGGTATGATAAATCAGATTTTCTTCTACAACATGTTGAGGGTGGGGTGCATGTACATTGTTTACCTGGTAAAGAAATGCCAGCAGATTTTTGCTATAAGAAGAAGTCAAGCTGGTGGAGACTGGGTCTTGGCATTCCTGTAGATGATACTTTGACACGTACTACCTAAATATCTGCATATTGTTGCAGACCCATTAAACCTCTTCATGCCAATGGTACTCTCTAATGGTAGTTACCTCTTTCAGCAATATAATGTGTACTGCCAGACTGCAAATATTGTGCAGGAATAGTGTGAGGAGCACGACAAAGAATTCAAGATATTGACTTGGCCTTCTTTATATTTAAATCCAATTAAGCATCTATGTCAGCATCAGTAGTCTTATGGAGTCCATGTCTTGATAGATCAGACTTATTTTGATGGCACAAGGGGGCGTGCAGAATATTAAGTAGGTGGTTTTCATTTTATTGCTAAAATATGTATGGTTAATATCTTGATGATTACCATAAATGTTGTTTTATACTATACTATATTGAATACCATCGTGGACATCTATTGGAAATGTGTACTTCATGTGGCTGAAGATTGCCATTGCTTGTTAAAAAAGGTAATCTTGCTAGAAAATGTATATATAGATTCATGAACACTTAAGAGCCATGTTAATAGATCCTATATTATCCGTATGGTTATGTACAATAGAGTTAAGAGCTATGTGGCCAAATATTTGTCGATATGTATCTTAAAAACTGGAGACACATGATTAAGAATTGAAAGTATCATGGCATAACCCGCATGTGCATGGGACAAATAAAATATTGTTAAACACACGTAACTCTCTACTACCTTTATAACTAACCAAATATAATTGTGTTTTGCTTGCCATTTATCAGATAACTAGTATACAGATATAGCAGTGCTAAGTTTGATGTTTTTCATAATATACTGTAATATTGCATCTGTGATTTATCATAGGGCAGTAGGTGAACCTACTGAATTGTCACAATGCACAAAACAAATACTTTGCTACATCGGTAGTTACAAAATGTATGAAAACAGGTAGGTGCAAAAACTTTTGGCTAATAAAGATTGCATATTTATAGTATAACATTGACATGTGAATTTTATGTAGAGAATTACACACAAAAAAAGAACCAATGTAAGAGAAGGCCACATAAAAGATCTGCAGAAGAAGAAGCACAGTATGACCTTCTCCAATTTCTCAACATTTTAAAGCAGGAAAATCGTCTATAAAGTACCCTTTGTTTTCTTGTTTTTAAGAGGAATTTCCCTGAAGACCGTCTACATTTTTGCTCGATCTCGCTTACAAGAGTGAATCAGGCCCTGGCCCAGTTGCATGGCATCAAGTGATGGTCTCCAATCCATGAGTTTGAATGAAAAACCCTTATTAAACAGCTGTAGTTTGTTGTCTCTCCTGGTTCCATGATGGGGCAATTACAAGGTCTATTTTGTACATAAAAACATCTGGGCAATTACAAGGTCTATTCTGTACATAAAAACATCTCGTGTCTATTATACATTGGACTATATGAGTTGCATGTAGATTCCGGCTGATTACGACATCATGTTCAGGTTCGGAAAAAATGCATAGGTTTTTTGGAACATTAAAACCAAGAAACCCCCCAAAAAAGAGCTATCTTTTGGACGTAAAAGACATAATAAAGAAAACGTCCAAGATCGATACTGATCTTGAAGTGTTACTGTATGATACAATTTCACATTCCCTACCGGATAGTGGATTTTTTTTTTGTTTTGTTTGTGTGTCCATAAGGTTTTTAAGCAATATTTATTAAAAGTTAATTTTCGGGGGGCGTGGCCTGACGGAGCTGATGGAAGACGTGCCTTGAATCGCTCCACTCCTAAACCAAGCTTTACAGCGATAAAAAAGCCTGCCCAGGGCATTTGAGCACTCAAGACTACAGGTGAACTGAACACCCGCCGATGGCGACACGCAGGAGAGCCGGGAAAAGTGGTCCGAAGCATCTCACGGACTTCTACCCGGCGCGCGGCTCGGAGGAGGGAAAGATGGCGGAGCCAGATCCCAGCAGCGCCGGTGAGGGAGATGCAGCACGAGCCGAGGGACCGCAAGAGCCAGCGGTAAGCAGAGATGACACACTACCCATCTCACCGCACACAGCCCTCCCACGTAGCCCTTCTCATAAAGGGAAATCTGTTAAATCTGGGACTGAAACCTCGGGAAGGAAAGAGGGCTCGGAGCTGCACAGAGACAGCGGGGGGGGAGGAGGAGGGGGAGTGCAGGCGCCATCTTCTCTCCCTGAAGCAGCCTCACATAGCAAAGAAAAAAGAGCTATAAGCTCCCCTAGCAAGAGCCCTGATAAGAGACGTCCTAGAAAGGACTCTATACACAAACCCTCTTACAATAGTACAGTAGAGGATCAAGAAGAGGAGGAAACGGTGGACCCCCTATTAATTATTGAATGCACAGACCAGGTGGCCTCACAATGCTTCATAAGAGATATGGTGTTAGCTCTGAAAAGCTCAATTAAGAGCGATCTCGCAGATATTAACACCAAGATAAACAGAAATTTAAACGCAATAGAAGGAAGAATAGATCAACTGGAAAACAAAACTGGCGAAATAACCACCTCACACAATGAGCTTATAGATGCCCATTATAAACTCGAAGAGGAAGTGGCGTTACTAAAAAACAAAATGGCCGATCTTGAAGATCGGAATCGCCGCAACAATATAAAGCTCAGAGGCATCACTGAATCAGTGAAACCAGAAGAACTTAATGAGTTTGTACAAGACCTAATTAAAATGCTTCTTCCCAACTCAAGGAAGGAAGATCGAATGCTAGATAGAATTCACAGGCTCCCGAAACCAAAAAACATCCCCGACACCATGCCAAGGGATGTTATAGCGAAAGTGCACTTCTATCAAACAAAAGAAAACCTAATGAAAGCTACACGAAGCATAAAAGACCTACCGGCCCCCTACAGCAATATAAAAATCTTCGCTGACTTCTCCCAGACCACAATGCTCGCCCGAAAAAAATTCACGACAATCACCAAAACCTTGAGGGATAACAATATAACCTATAGGTGGGGTTTCCTCACCAAATTATACATCAACAAAGATGGCAAGATGACCACAATTCTAACCTATGAAGATGGTCTTCACCTCCTGAGAAGATGGAACCTCCCTGAACCTAAAGAACATCACCCGTCTCAAATTACAAGAGACTGGTCTTACAAACAAAACAACAGACCAAACCAAGACAAAAACACGCACCGTTGAAACATCGTTAAAAGTTGTCCTTCTCACAGTTAAACCCTGGGCACCATTAGCATGATTACTAGAGATGAGCGAACACCAAAATGTTCGGGTGTTCGTTATTCGAAACGAACTTCCCGCGATGTTCGAGGGTTCGTTTCGAATAACGAAACCCATTGAAGTCAATGGGCGACCAGAACATTTTTGTATTTCGCCGATGCTCGCTAAGGTTTTCTTGTGTGAAAATCTGGGCAATTCAAGAAAGTGATGGGAACGACACAGCAACGGATAGGGCAGGCGAGGGGCTACATCTCAAGTTCCCAGGTCCCACTATTAAGCCACAATAGCGGCAAGAGTGGTCCCCCCCCCTCCCAACAACTTTTACTTCTGAAAAGCCATCATTAGCATGGCATACCTTTGCTAAGCACCACACTACCTCCAACAAAGCACAATCACCGCCTGCATGACACTCCACTGCCACTTCTACTGGGTTACATGCTGCCCAACCGCCCCCCCTCCCCCCCACAGCGCACACCAAAGTGTCCCTGCGCAGCCTTCAGCTGCCCTCATGCCACACCACCCTCATGTCTATTTAGAAGTGCGTCTGCCATGACGAGGGACCGCAGGCACACACTGCACAGGGTTGGCACGGCTAGGCAGCGACCCTCTTTAAAAGGGGCGGGGCGATAGCCCACAATGCTGTACAGAAGCAATGAGAAATAGAATCCTGTGCCACCGCCATCAGGAGCTGCACACGTGGGCATAGCAATGGGGAACCTATGTGCCACACACTATTCATTCTGTCAAGGTGTCTGCATGCCCCAGTTAGACCGGGCTTTTTAATTCATAGACACAGGCAGGTACAACTCCCTATTGTGAAGTCCCTGTCGACCGACAGCATGGGTGGCTCCCTGGAACCCACCGGCGGTACACAAAAATATCCCATTGCATTGCCCAACACAGCTGAGGTAGTAATGTCGTGCGTAATACAGGTGGGCTTCGGCCCACACTGCATGCCCCAGTCAGACTGGGGTTCTTTAGAAGTGGACACATGTAGGTTACACTCCGTGTGCACCTACAGCATGGGTGGCTCCCTGGAACCCACCGGCGGTACACAAAAATATCCCATTGCATTGCCCAACACAGCTGAGGTAGTAATGTCGTGCTTAATGCAGGTGGGCTTCGGCCCACACTGCATGCCCCAGTCAGACTGGGGTTCTTTTCAAGTGTACAGATGTAGTAAAAACTCCGTGTGCACCTACAGCCTGGGTGGGTGCCAGGAAGCCACCGGCGGTACATAGAAATATCCCATTGCATTGCCCAACACAGCTGAGGTAACGTCAGCTGGAATGCAGGTGGGCTAAAAATTAATTTGATTACACTGTAGGCGAGGGCCCACAAAAATTGCTGTATCAACAGTACTAATGTACATCCCAAAAATTGGCCATGGCCAGCCAAGAGGGCAGGTGAAACCCATTAATCGCTTTGGTTAATGTGGCTTAAGTGGTAACTAGGCCTGGAGGCAGCCCAGTGTAACGAAAAATTAGTTCAAGTTACAGTTCCAACGCTTTTAAGCGCATTGAAACTTATAAAAATTGTTCAGAAAAATTATTTGAGTGAGCCTTGTGGCCCTAAGAAAAATTGCCCGTTCAGCGTGATTACGTGAGGTTTCAGGAAGAGGAGCAGGAGGAGGAGGAGGAATATTAGACACAGATTGATGAAGCAGAAATGTCCCCGTTTTGGATGGTGAGAGAGAACGTAGCTTCCATCCGCGGGTGCAGCCTACGTATTGCTTACGTATCGCTGCTGTCCGCTGGTGGAGAACAGAAGTCTGGGGAAATCCAGCCTTTGTTCATCTTGATGAGTGTTAGCCTGTCGGCACTGTCGGTTGACAAGCGGCTACGCTTATCTGTGATGATTCCCCCAGCCGACCTAAACACCCTCTCCGACAAGACGCTAGCCGCAGGACAAGCAAGCACCTCCAGGGCATACAGCGCTAGTTCAGGCCACGTGTCCAGCTTCGACACCCAGTAGTTGTAGGGGGCAGAGGCGTCACCGAGGATGGTCGTGCGATCGGCTACGTACTCCCTCACCATCCTTTTACAGTGCTCCCGCCGACTCAGCCTTGACTGGGGAGCGGTGACACAGTCTTGGTGGGGAGCCATAAAGCTGGCCAGGCCCTTAAAGACTGTTGCACTGCCTGGGATGTACATGCTGCTCGATCTCCGCACCTCCCCTGCTACCTTGCCCTCGGTACTGCGCCTTCTGCCACTAGCGCTGTCGGCTGGGAATTTTACCATCAGCTTGTCCGCAAGGGTCCTGTGGTATAGCAACACTCTCGAACCCCTTTCCTCTTTGGGAATGAGAGTGGGCAGGTTCTCCTTATAGCGTGGGTCGAGCAGTGTGTACACCCAGTAATCCGTTGTGGCCAGAATGCGTGCAACGCGAGGGTCACGAGAAAGGCATCCTAAAATGAAGTCAGCCATGTATGCCAGGGTACCAGTACGCAACACATGGCTGTCTTCACTAGGAAGATCACTTTCAGGATCCTCCTCCTCCTCCTCAGGCCATACACGCTGAAAGGATGACAGGCAATCAGCCGGTGTACCGTCAGCAGCGGGCCAAGCTGTCTCTTCCCCCTCCTCCTCATCCTCCTCATGCTCCTCCTCCTCCTCCTGTACGCGCTGAGAAATAGACAGGAGGGTGCCCTGACTATCCAGCGGCATACTGTCTTCCCCCGCCCCCGTTTCCGAGCGCAAAGCAGCTGCCTTTATGGTTTGCAGGGAATTTCTCAAGATGCATAGCAGAGGAATGGTGACGCTAATGATTGTAGCATCGCCGCTCACCACCTGGGTAGACTCCTCAAAATTACCAAGGACATGGCAGATGTCTGCCAACCAGGCCCACTCTTCTGAAAGGAATTGAGGAGGCTGACTCCCACTGCGCCGCCCATGTTGGAGTTGGTATTCGACTATAGCTCTACGTTGTTCATAGAGCCTGGCCAACATGTGGAGCGTAGAGTTCCACCGTGTGGGCACGTCGCACAGCAGTCGGTGCACTGGCAGCTTAAAGTGATGTTGCAGGGTGCGCAGGGTGGCAGCGTCCGTGTGGGACTTGCGGAAATGTGCGCAGAGCCGGCGCGCCTTTATGAGCAGGTCTGACAAGCGTTGGTAGCTTTTCAGAAAGCGCTGAACCACCAAATTAAAGACGTGGGCCAGGCATGGCACGTGCGTGAGGCTGCCGAGCTGCAGAGCCGCCACCAGGTTACGGCCGTTGTCACACACGACCATGCCCGGTTGGAGGCTCAGCGGCGCAAGCCAGCGGTCGGTCTGCTGTGTCAGACCCTGCAGCAGTTTGTGGGCCGTGTGCCTCTTATCGCCTAAGCTGAGTAGTTTCAGCACAGCCTGCTGACGCTTGCCCACCGCTGTGCTGCCACACCGCGCGACACCGACTGCTGGCGACATGCTGCTGCTAACACATCTTGATTGCGAGACAGAGGAGGAGGAGGAGGAGGGTGCTTTAGTGGAGGAAGCATACACCTCCGCAGATACCACCACCGAGCTGGGGCCCGCAATTCTGGGGGTGGGTAGGACGTGAGCGGTCCCAGGCTCTGACTCTGTCCCAGCCTCCACTAAATTCACCCAATGTGCCGTCAGGGAGATGTAGTGGCCCTGCCCGCCTGTGCTTGTCCACGTGTCCGTTGTTAAGTGGACCGTGGCAGTAACCGCGTTGGTGAGGGCGCGTACAATGTTGCGGGAGACGTGGTCTTGCAGGGCTGGGACGGCACATCGGGAAAAGTAGTGGCGACTGGGAACTGAGTAGCGCGGGGCCGCCGCCTCCATGATACTTTTGAAGGACTCAGTTTCCACAACCCTATACGGCAGCATCTCAAGGCTGATGAATTTTGCTATGCGGACGGTTAACGTTTGAGCGTGCGGGTGCGTGGCGGCGTACTTGCGCTTGCGCTCAAACAGTTGCGCAAGCGACGGCTGGACGGTGCGCTGAACTACACTGCTGGATGGGGCCGAGGACAGCGGAGATGAGGGTGTGGGTGCAGGCCATGAGGCGGTAGTGCCTGTGTCCTGAGAGGGGGGTTGCATCTCAGTGGCAGGTTGGGGCACAGGGGGAGAGGCAGGGGTGCAAACCGGAGGCGCTGAACGGCCTTCATCCCACCTTGTGGGGTACTTGGCCATCATATGTCTGCGCATGGTGGTGGTGGTGAGGCTGTTGGTGTTGGCTCCCCGGCTGAGCTTTGCGTGACAAAGGTTGCACACCACTGTTCGTCGGTCGTCAGGTGTCTCTGTGAAAAACTGCCAGACCTTTGAGCACCTCGGCCTCTGCAGGGTGGCATGGCGCGAGGGGGCGCTTTGGGAAACAGTTGGTGGATTATTCGGTCTGGCCCTGCCTCTACCTCTGGCCACCGCACTGCCTCTTGCAACCTGCCCTGCTGATGCCCTTGACTCCCCCTCTGAAGACCTGTCCTCCTGAGTAAGCGTTGTACACCAGGTGGGGTCAGTCACCTCATCGTCCTGCTGCTCTTCCTCCGAATCCTCTGTGCGCTGCTCCCTCGGACTTACTGCCCTTACTACTACCTCACTGCAAGACAACTGTGTCTGATCGTCATCGTCCTCCTCACCCACAGAAAGTTGTTGAGACAGTTGGCGGAAGTCCCCAGCCTCTTCCCCCGGACCCCGGGAACTTTCGAATGGTTGGGCATCAGTGACGATAAACTCCTCTGGTGGGAGAGGAACCGCTGCTGCCCAATCTAAGCAGGGGCCCGAGGACAGTTCCTGGGAGTGTTCCCGCTCCTGAGCAGGTGTCATTGTAGTGGAGTGAGGAGGCTGGGAGGAAGGAGGAGCAGCAGACAGAGGATTCGGATTTGCAGCAGTGGACGGCGCAGAACTGCGTGTTGACGATAGGTTGCTCGAAGCACATTCTGCCATCCAGGACAGGACCTGCTCACACTGCTCATTTTCTAATAACCGTCTCCCGCGTGGACCCATTAATTGGGCGATGAATGTGGGGACGCCAGAAACGTGCCTCTCTCCTAATCGCGCAGCAGTCGGCTGCGACACACCTGGATCAGGAGCTCGGCCTGTGCCCACACCCTGACTTGGCCCTCCGCGTCCTCGGCCGCATCCACGTCCTCTAGGCCTACCCCTACCCCTCAGCATGCTGTATTACCAGTGATTTGATTTCACAGGCAGGAAATAAATTGGCGCAAGACTGCAGCCAAACATAATTTTTTCCCTTTTTTGAAAACGAAAGGCCCCACTGCCTCTAGTGAATGAATAATCTAAGTTTAATAACTGTGCTGTGTCCCTGCTAATGTGTCACAGAACGTGAGGGTAGCAGAGTTATTAACTCTGGCAGAGCAGGTATTTTTTTTCCCAATTAAGGAAAGCAAATGGCGAAGCCAGGAGTAAAACGTAGCTGGGTGCGTCTGATTTTTAAACGTTGCACACGCAGCCGACACGTGTCCACCGCCCTTAGGACGGACAGAGGCAGGACAAATACAATTATTTTCAGTTTTTTTCCACCAAAAGGCAGCACTGCGTATATTCAATGAACATGAGAAGTTTAATAACTCTGCTGTGTCCCTGCTAATGTGGCACAGAACGTGAGGGTAGCAGAGTTATTAACTCTGGCAGAGCAGGTATTTTTTTTCCCAATTAAGGAAAGCAAATGGCGAAGCCAGGAGTAAAACGTGGCTGGGTGCGTCTGATTTTTAAACGTTGCACACGCAGCCGACACGTGTCCACCGCCCTTAGGACGGACAGAGGCAGGACAAATACAATTATTTTCAGTTTTTTTCCACCAAAAGGCAGCACTGCGTATATTCAATGAACATGAGAAGTTTAATAACTGTGCTGTGTCCCTGCTAATGTGGCACAGAACGTGAGGGTAGCAGAGTTATTAACTCTGGCAGAGCAGGTATTTTTTTTCCCAATTAAGGAAAGCAAATGGCGAAGCCAGGAGTAAAACGTGGCTGGGTGCGTCTGATTTTTAAACGTTGCACACGCAGCCGACACGTGTCCACCGCCCTTAGGACGGACAGAGGCAGGACAAATACAATTATTTTCAGTTTTTTTCCACCAAAAGGCAGCACTGCGTATATTCAATGAACATGAGAAGTTTAATAACTCTGCTGTGTCCCTGCTAATGTGGCACAGAACGTGAGGGTAGCAGAGTTATTAACTCTGGCAGAGCAGGTATTTTTTTTCCCAATTAAGGAAAGCAAATGGCGAAGCCAGGAGTAAAACGTGGCTGGGTGCGTCTGATTTTTAAACGTTGCACACGCAGCCGACACGTGTCCACCGCCCTTAGGACGGACAGAGGCAGGACAAATACAATTATTTTCAGTTTTTTTCCACCAAAAGGCAGCACTGCGTATATTCAATGAACATGAGAAGTTTAATAACTGTGCTGTGTCCCTGCTAATGTGTCACAGAACGTGAGGGTAGCAGAGTTATTAACTCTGGCAGAGCAGGTATTTTTTTTCCCAATTAAGGAAAGCAAATGGCGAAGCCAGGAGTAAAACGTAGCTTGGTGCGTCTGATTTTTAAACGTTGCACACGCAGCCGACACGTGTCCACCGCCCTTAGGACGGACAGAGGCAGGACAAATACAATTATTTTCAGTTTTTTTCCACCAAAAGGCAGCACTGCATATATTCAATGAACATGAGAAGTTTAATAACTGTGCTGTGTCCCTGCTAATGTGGCACAGAACGTGAGGGTAGCAGAGTTATTAACTCTGGCAGAGCAGGTATTTTTTTTCCCAATTAAGGAAAGCAAATGGCGAAGCCATGAGTAAAACGTAGCTGGGTGCGTCTGATTTTTAAACGTTGCACACGCAGCCGACACGTGTCCACCGCCCTTAGGACGGACAGAGGCAGGACAAATACAATTATTTTCAGTTTTTTGCCACCAAAAGGCAGCACTGCGTATATTCAATGAATAATAACTGTGTTGTGGCCCTGCCTACACAATTCTTTCCCTGCAGTATAAATGGAGGGTGCAATGCTCTGCAGAGGCGATTTTGAGAAGAAAAAAAAAATGCAGCACAGCTAACAGCAGCCAGCACAGTACTGCACACGGTTAAATATGGCCCTAGAAAGGACCGTTGAGGTTCTTGAAGGCTACACTCACTCCTAAAACTCTCCCTGCCTATGCAGCACTTCTGTCCCTAATGCCGGGTGCAACGCTCTGCAGAGGCGATTTTGAGAAAATAAAAAATTGCCACTGCTAACAGCAGCCAACACACAGCTATCAGTGGCCCTAATAAGGACCTTTGGGGGTCTTGAAGCCTACACTAACTACCAATTCTTTCCCTACAGCAGCTCCGGTACAAACAGCACTGTCCCTCATCTAACTCACACGGCATCTGAGGCGAGCCGCGGGAGGGGCCGACTTTTATATTCGGCGGACACCTGATCTCGCCAGCCACTCACAGCAGGGGGGTGGTATAGGGCTTGAACGACGCAGGGGGAAGTTGTAATGCCTTCCCTGTCTTTCAATTGGCCAGAAAAGCGCGCTAACGTCTCAGGGAAGGAAGTGAAAGTAACCCGAACACCGCATGGTGTTCGTTACGAATAACGAACATCCCGAACACCCTAATATTCGCACGAATATCAAGCTCGGACGAACACGTTCGCTCATCTCTAATGATTACGCTTGGGCACAGGCTGAACTTTCAACCCCCCGAAACAAGACCTTCCTAAGGACTCAGACCCCACTGAAGGAAAGGTCCTTTTTCTTTGTTAACTTTATCTACAGATGATTACGGCAACAACTGTTGTGTTGCTTCACTGTTACAGAATCAGTTTACCCCCCAACCATCCCTTCCAGGAAATTCCTTACATATCCCTCCATCGAAAATTGTTCTCCGCGCGGATCTCCGGATCCTCTCATGCACAATGTGGGACTAAAGAAACTTTGGGTACCTTCAAGATACATCACAAGACTCAACATGATTCCACAACAACAAACATCCAGACACCAAGATGGATCTGCAATTAATATCTATGAACGCTAGAGGTGTCAATTCACCTTTTAAAAGATCATGCTTATGGAAAGAAGACATTGCATCCCACGCAGACATTCTTTGCGTCCAGGAGACACACTTGAAGGAACTCAACCACCCAAAGATGGCCCATCCGATGTTCTCCAGTTGCTTTCTGGCTAACGCTTCCAAAAAGAAGGCCGGTGTCATGATTGCTGTCAGGGACTCGTTGAACTTCAGGCTACTCGAGGAGGTTAAAGACCTCGAAGGAAGGTATCTGATTTTGATATGTGAAATAGAGGGTTTCCTCGTCACCCTGGCCAACATCTATGCTCCAAATTCACATCAAATTATATTCTTGAACAGAGTGACGAGGAAGATTAAGAGGATACAAAAAGGCTCCTTGATGCTATGCGGCGACTTTAACGCAATCACTGACCAATCCCTCGACTCAAGCCACCCAGGGAGAAATAGAGGTACAAGCCTTTTGTCTTGGATCCAAAGTAATGATTTATATGATGCGTTCAGGGTGTTGAATGTTAACTCTAGGGAATTTACATTTTATTCTTTTAGACATAGTTCATCATCGAGAATAGATATGTTCCTGGTGGACTTCCATATTCTAAACAAAACTAAAGAGGCCAAGATAGGAGTAACAACATGGTCAGACCATGCCCTGATCTCGTTAAAACTAAAAATGGGTCCCCCAGTAAATACCGCAAACACTTGGAGAAATAACACGTTTTTAAAGAAGATACCGAAATTTCAGGAAAAAATTAAAGAAGTGATGGAAGAATACTTCCTACTTAACAACAACCCAGAAATGTGTAGTTTTATGATTTGGAACGCACATAAGGCTGTCATAAGGGGTACTATGATCCAACAGGGATCAATTTATAAAAAAGAAAAAAATTCACTCCTCAAAAAAGCCATAGAGAATCTAAAAAAATTAGAGAGCCACACCCAGACCAATACCTCCCATCCGTCTAGCAACCAGATAAGAGAAGCCAGACTCAGAGTACGCAACTTACTAATTGATGAATACGAAAAAAATATTAAACACATGAAGACCACCTATTATACCGATATGAATAAGAATACAAAATGGATGGCTAATAAGGTCAAACAAAAAAGAATCAAAACTAAAATACCCTTTGTAACAGATCCCATCTCAAAAAACAAAATACTTAACCCCAAAGATATCGCAGAGGAGTTTAGGAAATTCTACGGAGAATTATATAACCTCAACCAAAACCCGAATACTCACCCCCCCCCCCCTCAAAATTAATTCCTCAGAAAATGAGGAAACTTGTTTTCCATAGTTTGTTGACATTCAAACTTTTGATAGTGAGGAAATGGAAATCCCACCTCGTGCCCTCCCTGTCTGATATCATCCAGCTAATGTCAGAACACATGTGCATGGAGAAAATCTATGCAATAAGAGAAAATAGAATCTCCAACTTCGTGGAGACATGGGATCCCTGGATAAAATACTTTTATCCACAACAAATCACGATAAATTTGAACACATAGATTCAAATAACTAGAATCCGAAACCTCTGGTAGTAGGCCAATCACTCTAACCTAGAAGTTTATAAAAATCCGAGAACATATGGGGCCCGGATGGGTATGAGAGATGTACGCGATGGAACTAAATGGAAAATTTATCAGATGATAAAAATATAGAACTCCCTCCCTACCTCCACTTCCCCTTTCCCCCCCCCCCACCTTTTCCCTACCCGTCCACCTAACAACCCTCCCCCCCCCTCTGTATTAATAGATAGTCAAGAATGTTTTATTTTATAAAGAGTTGGCAACTGACGTATATGTTTTGTAGAACCAAGAATCATTGTTCTCTCCATTTCATGTAAACTTTGTATGGACTGTATAATCCTGTAATTTTACAAATGCCTCGCCTTCTCTTCTAATAAAAATTGATTGAATATTAAAAGTTAATTTTCTATGAATTTATATTTTTGGGTCATAAAAGTGAGCTTGGTTCCATGATGGGGATTTGCCTGTGTGAGTCACACCAAAGACAGCAAATTTCTCTTAGAGGACTAGCAGACGTATCTTCAAAAGGCATAGCTGTATCGGTCTGCAAGAGCTGAGCAAAACCCAACTTTTCTCTTCTGAGCCTCATTTCTGCTCACTTCTGGACAGAAACCACCTAAATATACTACCAAGTATTTTCAGCAATACTAGCACCTGCCTTGGACTAGCAGCACTCAAGCTCCTTCCTGTCAAGGTCCCGAGAGCACAAATACACTTTTAACATTACAAACAGAACAAATACAAAGATTCAAAGAAACTCAAGATTAAGAAATTAAAAGATAATTACCGATCACCTCTTACAACTGAAGAACCCAGGTAGGGAGGTTGCTCTAATACTCCATTCTAGGTCTGTCTTACCTGAGCCAAGAGCCCCCGTCAAAAGCGTAACTTGGAGCTGCTGAGCCCCAGTGCAAAATCTGGAACTGGGCCTCCAACTGTAAAGCTTCATTGATAGTATTGGTTTGCAATATGGGCAAGAGAGACTTTATGAGCCCCCTAGGGTTCCTTGGCCCAGGTGTGACTACACCCCCTGCTCCCCCTATACATATGCCCATGGCCCCAGGTGTGACTCTGACATTTAGATTAAAAGGGAAAACTCCTAGAGGACAGGGGAGAGTGTGTGCTGGTCTGAGAAGCAAGATCAGTGCTGGTTAAAACCTTGAACAGAGTTCCGTAATGTGTTAAAAGCTGGGTTTAACTAAGTTTGGAAAGCTGCGTGTAAACACTGTTTAAGCTCCTTGTGTTAAAGCCTGAACTAAAGAACATGCAATTGCAGTTTTTGTGGCTGAAGCAAACCCATTTATGTTGTTGTTTATTTTCATATACAATAAGCCCTGCACAATTGCTTTAGCAGGCTGAAATGGATGGGCATATGCCTTTTTTACAGCCTTATACACTGTTGCTATATATGTTACTTCTGCTGGTTTCTGTCTGTTTCTTTGGCTAATAGACTGTCTGGGGGATATCATTTTACAATAGCATGTGGCAAATGGGGGAGGGCCCTGATACAGATGTTGCAGTCGGGCCCAGGAGCTTAAAACCACTAAGCTACCCAAGTTATATTCAATTACTTCTATAGTGACTCCTAGAGAAATGAAGGTGGGAACAGAAATATAAAATTAACTGTGGATGATATGGTTAATAAAATAAATAATTTACACATTTCATTACTTGTTTTGTCTCTTTATCAAGTATTTGTAAATTCTGTATAACTACTTATATTTGGATTTAAGAAAAAATACATTCTGCCAATAATAGAGACAAAATGACTTAATGTTCCATAAGATTAAAGTTTTATCTTTTTAGGACTTAGTAATCCATTGTCTATTTAATTGAAGATTATTTGAATGAATGTCTAATGAATACAAAGTCAATTCCTTTTCTGGTGAAAATTGATGCGTATTCTCTTTTGAAATATACCCTAAGCCATTTTTCTTTTGATTTCAAGGACATTTTAGATATTGCCAAGACTTGGTCTTTTAGTTTAATATCATGCAGCGTGGAAGTAAAAGAAACTATCTGTGTCAATAAGGACTATTGAATTGAGAAGTCAAAAATTTAATAAAATGACTGATGATAATATACATTATTTAAGGGACTGGAAATGATGTGTTTAACATAGCAGTATTTTTAACATTTACTCAATTAACTATTTAATCCAGTAGCAAATGAAGAGTGACTATAAGAAGATATAATTTTAGGCTGACCATTCTGTGGAGAGGAAGATATTGTAATATCATTCCTTATTTTTTTATACCTAGCATCCACATGTGCTTTATGATCTGGTAAAGAATGTTCATTTGTATCACACAGTATAATACATTTTTAGATAAAAATTAGTGTAAAGTTCACAAGTCAATCTCATTTCCATATGCAGTTGAACAATTAGGGGAATATTCTGACTAACGTTTGTAGCAACTCCAAAGGATATGTCAAAAATGTCTGAAAATCATGAGAATGGGTTTTCATTTTTCTGTTTCTTGTTAACATCTACTAAAAAGTGGGAACAAAATTAGTAAAGTCTGACACACATTTACACAGCACTTTCCAGCATAGTCTATGGGTAGTCATTGAAACAACCACGTTTGGCTGTAACTACCATATACTTGCACTCACTTTGGTTTTCTTCCCCTTTTCCACCAACATCATGAACAATTGTCCAAGCATGTGCACTCCTGCTCCATTCGTTTTAATGGGACTTCCGGAGATTGTTAAATTCTTGAACTGAGATATCTTAAGCAGTTCCATTGAAATTAATGGAACAGTAGTGTGTATGTTTGGCTGTCAATCCATTCATTCAGGAATACATGGGACCCATCCTCTCATGATCAGTGAAGGTACTAGCAGTTGAACTAACCAAGGGCGTAACTATAGGGGATGCAGGGGATTCGGCTGCACCCAGGCCCAAGAGCCTTAGAGGGCCCATAAGGATTCTCTTCTCCATAAAGGAAACCCAGTACTATGAATAAAGCAATATAGTCGGGGCCCTGTGACAGATTTCGCATTGGGGCCCAGAAGCTTCAAGTTACACCTCTGGTTCAATCCCCACTGTTCAGACAGTTTCCTTCTATCATGCGGCTAAGAGTTAACTTTCAGTCTTGGGAAAATAGCTTTAGTGTTTTAAGGACAACAGGAAACCAGTCAATAACTCTTTGGAGACATTTCCTAATTTATATAAGCTCTCTATCTATGAATCTATTATCTAGTACAGCTAATCCCTATGTATGCATGATCATGCAGGTATTTCCCGTCAGCTAAGTGATCATACTTGGTTTTTGATAGGCTCAAATGTATAGCAGCTGAGAATATCAGCTCTTTTATGATTTAAAGTACACGCATAAAGTAATGCTATAAATCATAGTGGTTATCCCTATTTAAAGGGGTCATCCAAGTCTAAAAAAATGAAATGGCTGGGGATGATATAAAGAAGCAGTACCTACTTCTATTTTCACCCCAGAAAGAGTAAAGCAGTCTTACTGTCTGTTTAGTCTGTAGCATTTTCTTATCCATGACTGTCAAAAGTGAAGCTTCCAATAAATCAAAACATAAAAAAGTTTTTTTTCTAATCCACATCTTAAAACTAATTTCCTGTATCTCCTAGATGAAAGATCATAGTCCTTCTGAATGCAAATCTGTGGCTCCACAACTCATGTAGTCTGCAATCAGAACATCACGCTATTGTACATAGTCTGCAGGCATTTGTCTGCCAAAGAACAGTGCATATTTTATTATCCTTCAAGTGTGAGAGATCTCCAGGAAAGATGAATACACTAGCAAATTGCTTTACAACATAAATTATACCAGCAAAATACAATTAGCTTATTCTGTTTGGCCTCCTGTTATAAAGCATTAGTGCTAGTGACAGGAGACACTGTGGAGCTAAATGTCTCGTTTTTTTTACTTTTTTTTCCCCAATCTTCCATTTAAAAGAATGAAAATGAAAATAGATGTCAATGAAATAGATATAATAATAGATATCTGAAGTTAAGTTTTAATACATTGTCTTCAATGACTTTGCAGTATCTAAGCATTAAAGCATTATAATTAACATTAAAAAAAATCTTTTGTGTCTGATCTAGATTTCTGATGTTTGGCATTGGTTTAAAATAAATTGGATGCAAGCATGAAAGAAAGAAAATAGTAAAATATTTGCTTAAAAAAAACCTATTATATAAACCAGGGATTCTGAACCTAATTTAGCTTAAAAATCTTATTCAAAGGTTACAGGTTGAGTTAAACTTAACTACAATAGGTGTAGCATATTAGTTGTACCAGGGATGTCAAAGCAATAATTAATCCTTAACGCTACAGGATGTGCATTTACATCTTGGAGGTGGTGGGTATTTATGGAGGGGAATAGAGTGTTGATCCGCTCCACACAATGTGGGTGCTGACTGTTTCTTACAGCTCCAATAAGCAGCACTGCTCATTGGAGCTGTTAACGCCTTAACCCCTTTGTGACAAAGCCTGTATGCGCCTTAATGACCAAGCCAAATTTTGGAAATCTGACATGTGTCACTTTAACATAGCATAACTCTGTTCGGGCTTAGTCACACAGGCGCATCGGCGCCCATGTTAATGCAGGAAGAAGACGGCCGCACTTCAGGATGGACGTCTTTCTGCAGTCCCGGAAGAAAGAACATGTAACCGGCTTCATTGCCGGACATGTGTTCTTTCTTCGGTGCTGCAGGGAGTCGTCCGTCCTGAAGTGCGTCCATTTTCTTCCTGCAGTAAGGGCTCGGTCACACGGGTGCATCAGCGCCTGTGTACGGGCGCCGATGCGCCCGTGTGACTAAGCCCTGAAGGTTATGCATATCCAAGTAATTCTGACTTTTTTTCCGCCACATATTTTACTTCATTTAGGTGGTGAAAAATGTTTTAATTGTTATTTTTTCACAATTTTAACTGCAATATCTCAAATATGTGCAAACATACTATACAAATTTTAGATGAGATATATATTTCCATCTGTTTACTTTCTTCTGGATGCAAATTTGAAAAACTTTGTTTTTATTAACCATTTAAGAGTTGCACAAATTTAACATTAATTATTAACATTTTATTTTCTACACCAAGCCAAGATTGAAAAGGCTCATTGGTGTAAGAATGATAAATACTCCCACAAATGACCCTATTTTAAAAACTACACCTCTTAATATATTCACTGAGGTGTGCTATGAGTATTTTGACCCCTCAGTTTTTTGTCAGGAGTTAATGCAATTTAGAGGAGAAAAAGTATATTTCATATTTTTGCAAATATGCCATTTTAATGACAGGTTTTTTCTATAGTGGACAGGAAAATGAGGGTTTACAACCCAAAACGGATACCCCTGTTATCCTGTGTTCAGAAACATGCTTGATTGGGATGGGCACATGGGGCAATAAAACTGGGTATCCCTCCTCCTCCCATGGTTGCTGCAAACCTGACAATTTTTTGGTGGGTATTTTGTACCTCCTTGGCAGGAACAGGGTGTAGAAAGTGGTGCACTGTGAGCTTTCTGGGGTTCAGTGTTCTCAAACAGAGAGTGTTCAAAAAGCTTCTCCTGGAACTGCAGGAAGGTGAACATTCCTGGGATCTGAATTAGATAGATTGCTACCTGGTCTTTCTCTTCACCAGGTATGACTGAAGCACCTGGTCAGACAGGTCTACACCCCTCATAAATTTATTATAATCCATGACACAGACAGGTTTTCTTTTGTGCATTGTAGCCCCCCTCTCCCTTACTACAATAGAGGTGTCTGCATGCACAGTTGATATCATATAAATATCCTTTCTGTCATGCCACTTGACTTCAAGCAGGGGGTCACTTGCCAGCACATATGTTGCTTCTCTTTCAACGCGCCTAGACACCAGGGGTTGTGGGAATCTCACTCTATTTTTTGTGTTGTACTGCAGACCCCTGTATTTGTGTCATGAAGGGATTTATATAACGGGACACTAGTATAGTACTTACCCGTATACACATGGTACCCCTTGTGTAGAAATAGCCAGATGAGCTCCCAAACTATTTTTCCAGTTATGCCGATGTTATCTGGGCAGTTTGGGGGATTAAGATGATGGTCCCTGCATTGAAATATAACGAAATCACAATCGTAGCCTATTGTACTCTTGCGCACCTTGTATAACTTGACATTATACCTGGCATGTTTAGAGAGGATGAACTGATGGAATGAGAGATGGCTATTGAAACTCATCAGGTACTCATCAACGGACAGATTTTTATCAGTGGTATATTTTTAAAAGATTCTTTTAGAAGGGATATTAGGGGCCTCAATTTACATAATCAGTCAAAGGCAGGGTCTTCCCTTGGGGGGACTTGGACATTATCAGCAAAATGGAAGAAAAGCATTACATTTTCAAATCGGTGTCGGGGAATAACTGATGAAAATATAGGGGTTGCGTGAACAACACTGGTGGAACTGTATGACCGGATGAAGGATTTTTTTTACTAGTCCCATTCATAATATGATTCCAATTTTTTTTATCTTTGGGACATTTGTGGGGGTTCACGATCTGGAATAGACAGCGGTGGGGGGCTGTAAATTGGAGTATTTGGAGTTAAAATGAATCTGCGGAATCCGACATTGTGGGAGGCACTGCACTACTCGGCCCTAGAAAATACACAATTTTGAGGCAGTAAGTAAGAAGTAAAAAAGAGCATGGCTGCAATGTTTCGAACAGTCTGCTACCGGTCTTTGTCAAGCTTGACTGGTTGAAACATTGCAGCCATGCTCTAAAATGGAGGAATAAAATTTTTTATTGTTTACTTCTTTTGCATCATGTTGCTGCTGTATTTTTGCTGCATGCTTTTGGAACCATACTCTGGGTTCCATTTTTGAGGCTGTGCACTGTTGGATCTTGCCCCAAGGGCGCCTACCCACTTGCGCTTTTTTTCCTGTGATGTTTTGCGTATTTTCTCAAGAGCAATTAGTATAGAATGTGTTCTTGTCCATCTGGGGGTTTTTTTTCCGTTTCGTGGGGTTTTTTCACATAGGAACTGTCAATTGCATATGTGTCCTTATTTTTCTCTTAATGCACCCACGATTGTCAATGGAGGGCTGCAAAAAATACGCAAAAAAAGCAGCAAAAAATGCGTGAAAACGCCGCGTTTTTCACGCGCGAAGATCGGCAACGCAAGTGGGTAGGTGCCCTAAGGGCAGTGAGTGAGTGCTGCTTGTGTACATTTCTTTTTTGACACTACTCGGCCCTGATGGCCAAACCACTAATTCAACCTACATAGGGCTAGCCCACTTTTGAAATGGATGTCTGCCCCGAAACAGTTTTCGTATCACTACCCGAACTGCTAGCACACAACAGAGCGTACGCCTGCTCTACATTATAACGTTAACGCTCCACTTTAGATCAAATTTTTTTATGGACGCAGAACAAATGAAAAAAATTAACCAAAAAGAATGGATGTAGGTATTCTTCACTTTGTGTGTAAAGCGGGGTGATTAGTGTGTGAGGGGCGGTAATAATGGGGTGATTGGGGAGGGTTTACTCTATACAGCACAGACTTTTTCGCTCTTATCTTTCTCCTCTCACAAACTCTCTCAGTGAAGGGAGAGAGATACACAGGACTAATCTTGTGCTGTATTTATTAAACAAAAGACATGGATGGCTGTGATAGGTATATCACAGCCATCCATGTTAGCAGGAACCAATTACTATGGTCTCTGCTAGTTACTATGCCAAAGGTAGCGATAGATATATATGCAATACTTCAACCTCCATAGGGCTAGCTCATTGTCGGAATAAATGTCTGCCCCCGACACAGTTTCGGTATCACTACCCGAACTGCTAGCACACAACAGAGCATATGCCTGTTCTACACTATAACGTCAACGCTCCACTTTAGAACAATTTTTTTTTAAATGGACACAGAACAAATAAAAAAAATTAACCAAAAAAGGGATGTAGGTATTCTTCACTTTGTGGGTAAAGCGGGGTCATTAGGATGTGAGGGGCGGTAATAATGGGGTGATTGGGGAGGGTTCACGCTATACAGCACAGAATTTTTTGCTCCTATCTTTCTCCTCTCACAAACTCTCTTAGTAATGGGAGAGAGATACACAGGACTAATCCTGAGCTGTATTTATTAAACAAAAGACATGGATGGCTGTGATAGGTATATCACAGCCATCCATGTTAGCAGGAACCAATCACTATGGTCCCTGCTAGTTACTATGCCAAAGGTAGCTATAGATATATATGCACTACAGATCGCGTCGGGGGACATCAGGTGAATATTTTAATCTTCTCTCATGGATCAGATCTGTGAGGGGAGATGAAACTTTCACTTTGGAAACTTTTTATAACTTTTCTGTAATTGTCATTATTCAACGAATAACGGCTATCATGGGCTCTGGGACTACTCCGGGCACCAGTGACATCTCCAGCCTCCCAGCTACCTTCATGCACAGAAGATGGCGGGAGGTCCTTTCAGGGACAGATCGCCGCGGACATCACGGAGGATGGAGGTGAGTAGTTTCAGCTCCCCTCATGGATCCTCATAAAAACACTATAGGCCGGTCAGTAAGGCATTTAATGCCGCAGTCAATTCTGACAGTTGCATTTAAATGCCCCGATTAATGTTCGGGGAGTGCAGCACTGCACCCCACGATGAGATTGCGGATTGCTGTGCACTTGCTATGGCAGTCGTGGGCTTTCTGAAAGGCCACAGGGCTGCTATTGCAGATTGCCCATCAAGCCATGCCTGTGACTTGATAGATTGCCTGTCAGATCATGGTATAATGTAAATAAATGTCCGATAACTGCGCTTTTTTGGTCACTCCAAGAAAAAAGTAATAAAAAGTTATCAAAAAGTCATATGAACTCCCAAATGGTACCAATAGAAATTACAGGATGTCCCAAAAAAAAAAAAAATTAGCCATCGCACAACTATGTAGACTTAGGCCTTGTTCACACGAGCGTGGTTTTTTATGCTGCTACAGCAGCATGTAAACCATGCTGCTGACATGCAGGATTTCTGTGGTGAGCGACCTGCACCATGCTTGATGGAGCAGCCCATTCACATGTCCGTGCTGCGGGCAGAGTGCTACCGTGGCTCCCATAGGGGCCTGTGGTCAACACCATGGACAGCGCCGCAGCATGGAGCTGAAAGGCGAGTCAGCATTTGCTGTCCTATCTTTTTTACCAGTGCACATTCTGTGAGAGCTATTGGTTGCTATAGAAGCGTGGTTTACACGCTGCTGCAGCAGTGTGTAGACCACGCTCGTGTGAACGAGGCCTTAAAAATAAAAGTTAGGACTGTCAGAAGATGGCGGCATAAAAATGAACTGAAAATTTAATTTCTTTGAAACACATAAGAGTAGTCTAGCAAAACAAACTATATAAATTTGGTATCATAGTAATTATACTGACCCATAGAATAAAGTTATCATGTCATTTTTGTTGCAGTATGTATGCCTGTGGCAAGCTGGGGTGTACTTGCCTGCGGGTCGCCAACTTCCAGACCGGAATGGGTACCAGCCGTGTAGAAACACCCTCTGGAGATGTGGATTTTCTTTAAACCTGGCTCCTGCCAGTCTTTGTTCACAGCACAAACAACGTAAACAGAGTCCATATAACGTACTTCAGTAAAACATAAAGTCCATATACATACCCCACCTGGGTGTTGAGGTTAGGGTGGTCAACCCTGTCAACCTCCTGCTTTCCTGGTCTGCACCAGACCCTGTGCTAGCAGCCCTCCCAGCTCCACTGAGCTGTCTCTCTGGCTCTCTCAGCCAACATCTCCCTGGGTGTAGCAGGAATGTACTCTTATATCCAACTTTCTGACCACACCTACGGGCGTTTTCCCTTTTCTCAGGCACCACAATGCCTGTCTGTTGCCCCCTACAGGCCATTCTCTGTAGTGCACCTCTACAACGCCATAAAAATAAAAAACACCCCACCACCAAAGATGCTTGAATTTTGTTTTTTTTCCCCATTTCACTCCACTTAGAAATGTTTTTTATTACATCATATGGTACATTATATTATGGCACAAATTGTATTTTTCAATAGTACCGTTGAAAAATACAACTCGTCTGTCAAAAAACAAGCTCTTATGCTTTCTATGTTGATGGTTAAATAGAAGAGTTATGATTTTTTAAATGCGGAAGGAAGAACCATTAAAGGAGATGTCTCGAGGAAGCAGTGAATTTTTTTTTTTGCCCAGTCCCCCTAATTAAACATACATTACTAATTACCCCTGTAAATTACTTTCCTAGCTGGTTTCTACTTACCGTTCCAGCGTTTCAACAACTTATAAAACTTTTTCCCAAGATGGCCGCCAGCTCTTTTCGCATCGCTTGCTGTAGCCCGACGTGCGCGCTCCCGAGACGCTACCAGCTGTGTCTCCATGGCAACCAGACGCCCCGCAGCCGCCGACCGGACCCCTGGAGTGAACACGGCCGACCTGTCACCCACCGCCAGGCAGAAGGTAACCGGCGCAAGCCCCCCCCCCCATCACAGCGGCAGCCCCCCCGGCCCAGCGACAGCCCCCCCGGCCCAGCGCTAGTTCCCCCATCACAGCGGCAGCCCCCCTGGCCCAGCGACAGCCCCCCCCGGCCCAGCGCTAGTTCCCCCGGCGCAGCGACAGCCCCCCCCCCGGCCCAGCGCTAGTTCCCCCGGCGCAGCGACAGCCCCCCCATCGCAGCGGCAGCCCCCCCCGGCGCAGCCCGGCGCAGCGGCAGCCCCCCCGGCCCATCACTTACCAGGACAGCTGGACGGCGGGACAGCTGGGCGGCTTCTCCGGACAGCTCGGCAGCTCTGCACCTTCCTCTAACAGAGGAAGGTACAGAATGGCCGCTCCAGCGCGCTCCCGAGCAGTGACAGCTCGTCTGCGCATGCGCAGAAGAGCTGTAGCGGGGAGCACACTGAAGCGGCTCGTGCTGAATGGAGAAGACCGGACTGCGCAAGCGCGTCTAAAAAAGCAAGCTGCCGGCGAATTTAGACGGAACCATGGAGACGAGGACGCTAGCAACGGAGCAGGTAAGTGGAATAACTTCTGTATGGCTCATATTTAATGCACAATGTATATTACAAAGTGCATTAATATGGCCATACGGAAGTGTATAACCCCACTTTGTTTCGCGAGACCACCCCTTTAATGTTGGTACCAGGATCTAAACCATATTACTTGTAGTTATGGCTCCTTCATACGAATGTATTATATGAGTATTATAAATGGCACATTGTAATTGGAAGGTCTTAATACAAATTTTGCATTGGTTCTTAGAAGTTTCAAGTTATGAATCTAGTTTTGACTCACAAAATACTGATGAAAAATGCGCCCATGTGAAGGAGTCTTTAAGACTAGGATAAAAGAAATATCACTGGATCATATCTTTGATGAACTTTATGACAAAGTATAATGGTCACTAATCTTTCATAAGATATGACAACTGGCATCCTATCTATATCACCACAATGGATTTAAAACAAAGCCACAAGGTTGTGGTTAAATAAGGACCTTCAGCTTTAAAGGGTATTTGTCAGGTCCCCTAGCTGCGGGCAGCACAGTATAGTGGCTTATACCTTCCGCCATCCTCATCCCCCTGCCACTGTTGTCAGGTCTCTTTGTGTTACTATGTATTTGGAGAGACCTGTCAATCAGTGACAGTGGGAGTGTGAGGGCAAAGAGAGCACTGAATATATGAATATCAAGGCATCTTATCCGAATTATATCTGCCTGGTGCTGCAAACATATAAAAGTGTGGATGCCGAAACTCCTGCATTGATTGGTATGAATGACAGACCACTAGAGTCAGCATACAGCATGTCTGTCACTATATTGCATTGCCCCCATGCATGGCAGCATTAGGGACCTGACATAAACCTTTAATTCAGGGGGTTCAGCAAAAATATTGCATTAAATGCTTAGGAATCACTCACATTTTTTATATAGCTGCTTTATTTTCACAGACGTGAAATTAATTGGACAAGAGAAAATATTTAAAAATATAAGAATAATGTTTAATACTTGGAGACAACGTATTTGCAGTCAATGACTATCTGAAGTCTGGAGCCTATGGAAATCACCAGGTGCTCAGTTTGTCCATTGAGATGCATTGCCAGCTCTTTACTACCTACTAGAGATGAGCGAGCACCAAAATGCTTGAGTGCTCGTTACTCGAGTCGAACTTTCAGTGATGCTCGAGAGTTCGTTTCGAGTAACGAACCCCATTGAAGTCAATGGGCGACTCGAGCATTTTTGTATATGACTGGTGCTCCGCTAAGGTTTTCATTTGTGAAAATCTTAGCAAATCACCAAAGTCATGTAAAAAAACACAGAAATGGATAGGGCAGGCGAGGAGCAACATGCAGGGCTGCATTTCAGGCTCACTATTAAGCCACAATAGTGGCAAGAGTGAGACACCCCCCCCCTCCCGCACTGTCAGCATAAAGCTGTAACAGCTGTGGCAGAGAAGAACGATGTTAGCCCATTGAATTCAATGGAGCCGGCAATACAGCCGGCTCCATTGAAAGCAATGGGCTGCCGGCGAGCGCAAGATGAATTTTCGGCAAGGGCTTAAAAATATAAGCCCTTCCCTGAAATTCATACAGAAATGTGTAAAAAGTAAAGAAAAAATATACTCACCTTGTCCCGGCAGACGGAGTTCAGCCGCGGCCGGTCGGCAGTTCTCCTGAACTGCTGTGAGTAGTATTCAGCAGCCGGGGATTTAAAATCCCCGCCTGCTGAATGAGCTGCCTCTGATTGGTCACAACCTCACCAATCAGAGGCAGCTCTCACTCACCCATTCATGAATTCATGAATGGGTGAGTGAGTGCTGCCTCTGATTGGCTCAGCGCTGGGACCAATCAGGGGCAGCTCTCAGCTGTCATTCATGGTCCCTGCGCTGAGCCAATCAGAGGCAGCACTCACTCACCCATTCATGAATTCATGAATGGGTGAGTGACAGCTGCCTCTGATTGGTGAGAGCTGTGACCAATCAGAGGCAGCCCATTCAGCAGGCGGGGATTTTAAATCCCCACCTGCTGAATACTACAGAAAGCAGTTCAGGAGAACTGCCGGCCAGACGCAGCTGAACTCCGGCTCCTGCGTAAAGGTGAGTATAATTTTTTTATTTTTACACATTTTAGGATGATTTTCAGGTAAGCGCTTATATTTTTAAGCCCTTCCCGAAAATTCATCCCACGCTCGCCAGCAGCCCATTGCTTTCAATGGAGCCGGCTGTATTGCCGGCTCCATTGAACTCAATGGTCAGTGCTCGTTTAATCGAGACGAGTACCGCGTGGTGCTCGTCTCGAGTAACGAGCATCTCGAGCACCCTAATACTCGAACGAGCATCAAGCTCGGACGAGTATGCTCGCTCATCTCTACTACCTACCTCACCAAAATGGTTTTTGACTTGGAATAGTGCATTGGAAGCTTCATGATCATGAGATATATTTTTGGGGTCAAACAGATGTGGCACAAGCCTAACATCACCATGCACAATGCTAAGCATTAGCTGGAGGGATGTAGAAAATGCTGCCAGTAGAGTGATAAAACACATTTTAATTTATCAGAGACAAATACTGGTCTAATGAACACCAAGAGAAGAGAACACAGACATTTCAGACAATTGTAAACTTATGACCTTGTGACAATAGTTTATTTTCTATTCCAGTTTGATTTTAAGCCTGCAGTGTAACAATGTCCTTTGCTCAAAGACAACTAAAACCGTTCCATTATGTGAAATAGTTTGGAACTAGTAGGGGTGTAAATCCATTTAGCATAAAACTGTCCCTTGAACTGATGATGTACTAAAAACTTTGTGTGTTGTGTGTGGTTGTGTATGTGAAATGTAATCCAGCAACACATTCTTCTCATTAACCCTTTCATGACAAAGTTTAATTCCAATTTAAGTCCAAGTCACATTCTGCAGTTTTGGCATTCCCTCTTTCTAAAAATCATAACTTCCTTATTTTTCTAGTTACATGAGGGCTTGTTTTTTGTGGGATTCGTTGTATTTAATGTACTCTATAATGTATTGTAAGCTTTTTTTTAAATTTCTGTTGAGGGCAGAATGGGAAAAAGCAGAATTGCACCATTTTATTTTTATGGCGTTCATGGTGGCATAAAAAAACATATTATGTTTATTCTGTGGGTCAATACAATTGCAGTGATATCAAATTCCTGCAATTTAATTTTATATTAATATTTAAAAACAAAATACCTTTAAAAAAAATAAATTGCTTTTTGTCACCATGTTTTGATCCCCATATCTTAATAAATTGGACAGTTACTCTTGTAGTGATGCCAATTTTTACATTTTTTTATTTTTTTGATTCAACGACTAGGAAAAGCTTTTTCTAACTTTTTTAATTTTTATAATAACTAAAAATCTTTATTTTACTTTTTTTTTTTTATTTGTCCCTTGCAGTCATTTGATTGCTTTTACAATACAATGTAATACTACAGTACTGTATTATGCTATATTTTAACAAGCTGCCTATTAAAAATGTGCTACAGGCATGTCCATAACAGACAAGCAATCGATGCTGAACCTGGGGGGCTTCAAAAGAACCAAGGTTGCCATGAAACCTGAATGGCACCCTTGTAATCCTATTGTAGGGGGACTGTTTATAACATTTAAATCTTGACCGGACTAAATATTAAAAAGCTGCTGTCAGAAGTGACAGCAGCATTTAAAGGTGTTAACAGCCGTGATCACATTTATCTCCAATCATGAATGTTGCTTGCGAGTATCGGCTGTTGAAGGCGATTCCACCCATATATGGCTGAGGTTCGGCTCCTGAGCCCATTCCATAAACAGCCTATGCTGTGAATGGCTATAGATATCCTAAATGCATGATGTATATGCAGTTATGACATATATAGCCATACGGCTGATGGGAAGGAGTTAGAGAGAAATTTAATCGCACTCATGACAAGTCTGCACATTCATGAACTCATGGAGCTCTGAGGAGTAAGTAATCTTACTTGCAGAATCCATTACTGGAAATCTTCAATACAATATTTTGAACAAAACAAAATTGAAATCTGACTATAGAAAGCAGTTTATTAGAAATCCTCAGTGATTACAATCTGTGATCAGTGCCATAAACACTTTATAAAACATTCTATTTGCATAGCTACAGTTACAGAGGAAGTAGTTGCGTCCAGTGCCTGGTGCCTTAGTGGCCCAAGGACCTATAAGCCATATAAGAAGGAAGGTCTTGATACAGATTTTGCATTTGGGGTTAAAAGTTTCAAATTATCAATCTGGAATATGTTATTAGAAGAATTTTAATAAATTTCCTTTTTTGTTCAGCTAAAAACTATTGAATGATTAATTATTGAAGTAATCATAATAAGTGAAGAATCGTGTTCTCTACATTAAGCAATTCAGGTTCATTTATATTATATTAAAAGAGATGGAAAAATGTATTGTATATACTGTATAATAACTTGTTAACATTATATAATGCTAAAAAAGAACTTCTAAGGTATGTTCACTTATGTTGGATTTTCCTATGGCAAATCGGACATGTATTTAGTAAGGGATCCACAGCAGTAAGTAGTGCAATTTTGCATTGAATGTACAGTTTAATGCGCTGCAAATTTGCATCAGGCTAATACACCAGCTTTTAAGTGTGGAATTTATGAGAATAATAAGCATGTTACTTATTCCCTGAACGTTTTGCTAAAGCACAGACAAGAATTTGCAAGGAATATTTTCCAGTTCATCTGAACGGGGGGAAGGGGGGGGGGGTAATTATCAACATGAATTATGGTTTTCAAGTAGATTATGTGATGATCTTGGTATAGAATCTGCACAGTAATCTTCATCATATCCAGAACGCGTGAACTAGCCTTATCATGCTAGTAGATGCAGAGTAGAAAAATGGTGGGGTGGGGGGGGGGGGGTTGAGCAAAACCAGTATGGTTGTGAAGGATCCAAAGGTGAGGCAAGGACTGTATAGGTTCAGATTGTGCAAAATATAATAGAGGTGCTGCCTACCAGATTACGCACCACCTAAGTGGGTGTGGGTGGGCAGAGGGATGCAACAAAAAAACTAGTGGTTTGGTGCAATACTCCAAAAACAGACAGTTAATGAGGATAAATACGTGTAAACGTCTCCTTTATCTGATTAAATAAATAGCCAGCATGGGAAAACACGTTCCAGTTCAAAGCCCCTTCATCAGTTCAGCTGGATAAAATACTAAAATAGTTGGAGACCTGAGGGGCATGAGGTCCCAACTGTCAAGGGTAACACCTGGATGGAGGTGAAAAATATAGCGATCGGGACTGAAGAAAAAGTGACGATTGCTATATTTCTCACCGGCATCTCGATGACTTCTTTTCCGGTCCGGATTGCTACATTTTTCGCCAGCATCTCGGTGTTCCGCTTGACCTTAGGGACCTCATGCCCGTCAGGTGTCGAACTGTTTTAGTATGTCATCCAGCTGAACTGATGAAGGGATTTTGACTTGGAATGTGTTTTTCCATGCTGGCTATTTATTTAATCAAATAAAGGAGACGTTTACACTTATTCGTCCTCATTAACTGTCTTTGGAGTGTTGCGCCAAACAATCAGTTTTTTTAAATTTGTATCCCTTTTACCATCCAAGTGGAAACATTGATTGATTTATTATGCAATACATGATAGAATATGAATAAAAATAAAGTTTCCTTTAAATATGCTTTGCAAATGACAAAACTGTTTCCTTGACCATGCCATAGTATTAACTTAATCTTTTTTGCAACAGTAGTACTTTGTTAAAATGAATAATGTCCTGCTGATGCCTCACAATAGCTCTAAATTAGAAATCATTCTGGATTATTCTACAGCTTTATCAAATGTAAAACTACAGGTGACTCAATCAGCTATGATTTGCACTGAAATGATGTCTTTTATAAAAAGTTGATATAGGGGAAATGCAATTTTATTGACCTAATGGCCTTTTATTATTAACTTTCAAACTCTATTTATAACTTCTGAAAATCATGTTGTAGAATAACATTTAATGAATATAAATTGGTTTGCACATGTGTGGCAAAACTAGAGCCAATTGTATTTTATTAAAGGAGAATGCTTAGCAGTAGGTATAAGCATCCAACTATTTCATATACAACAATTAGTCATCTGCTAATTACATAGAAATCAGCTAATTAGTGGTGGAAGCTGTTTCACCATTTTGATCAATAAGACTTGTTATGCTTAAAAATGTATTTTTAACTTTATGTAATGTGTTAGCAGTAAGAGCATACTTCAATTCTTAGACTGTCAGAGTCACTGTACCATTAAATGTGCAATTTAGCAAAACTGACATAGAACAACAAGAAAAAAATACTTTGGACTTTAGATAGTTAAACCGGACTTTAAGCTTGAAATGTATCTAACTTTTTAGAATAAACTGCTGTTTCTGTACATGAGTAAAAACACTATTTTTGGCTATTATATGATGTGCATCGTTTATTGTTCACCCTTTTCCCCTCTCCAAGCTGTATCTGTAATTTTAAGTTCTCTTTGAACTAGTGTGTGCAGCCTATGTTGCTGTTTTCTGTACATTGTGCTCAGAGAGAACAGCAGACTCTGCTGCCTAACTGTAACACACACAGAGACATAACATTAGCGTATAGGACACTACATAATTATTGAACAATAATTGCTTACTTTTAGGTGTTGGGATGTCTGTGTAAGGGCGCCCACCCACTGGCGATTTTTTTTTCTTTGCGTTTTGCGTTTTTTCTCAAGAGCAATTAGAATTGAATGTACTCCTGTCCACTAGCGGTTTTTTTTGCGTTGCGTTGCGATTTTTAACATAGGAACTGTCAGTTGCATATGTGTCCTTATTTTTCTCCTAATGCACCCGTGAAAGTCAATGGAAATTAATGGAAAAGCCGCGAAAACGCGGCAAAAAACGCCGCGAAAAACGCACGAAAATCGCAAACGCCAGTCGGTGGGCGCCCTTAGTCTCTGATTCTGTCTTTCTCCTCCTCCCATCTGCTCTCTATAGGCTTTAGAGAGAAGGATGAGTCATCCCCCTTCCCTATTTCTAGTTCTCCATCTTGTTATTACTTGAAAACAGGCAATAAACAGCAAGTTAGAGGGAAGACCTCTAGGAATCTAAGAAACTAAGATGTAAGTGTTGTGGAAATATGATATTATTACATTCACATAAGGGTGAATGCCCACGGTCAGATTTCTACCACGTTTCCCATGGCAGAAGTCCGCGTGTGAATTCCTCAGCTTTTAGGTTCTATTGAACCTAATAGCTTTCTGCCTGCCAATGCTCACATACAGCATTCTTCCGTGGATTTTTGCAGCAGGAAATAAATCATGGCATGTTGTATTTGCCGCGGATTTACGACGTAGGAGCTCTCTATTAATATAGCATTAATGGAGACCGCAGAATTCCACGATCACCAGCAGGCACTTTTTGTTTTTAATCACAATACTCCTGTGGCATAAGTCCATTACATTGTTGCATTCAGATATCCTTCCCAAGCCAGGTTTGGAAATATTCATTAGTCATGAATGTCAAATTATCTGTCTTATGCAAAGAAGGTCTCTTTGCATGTAAGTACTCTTCCTGTGTCCAGTGGTTACAGCAGTCGGTGACCACAGGAAATTCAATTGCATCATCCCTTTCATTGTTTTCCCCATTCAGGTAGATACACATCCCCATACTCTGTGTATAAACTACACTAGGAGATGAGAACTATATTATAACAAATGAGGAATTAATAACTAAGATTATGGGTCATCTGTGGGGTATAGACATATGATAACCATATATTCAGGATCAGGGGATGATATGGAGTTTGACTCATCCACTTCCATCTTTGTACAGCCTTGAGGTCACGCAAAAACAGCTATCTTCTGAACTAATAATCTCTCCTGCGCCATCGTTGTTGTCTATGAATAAATAAAATCATGTTATAAAAAACAATGCCATAGCTTCCCTCTAGCAGTTCCTTCTGGGGAGATATGACCAAATATTGAACTGTATATTCAAGCTGAAGGTTTTTGTATCCAATCAGCTTGCCTTTCACTGATGTCATGTGTGAGAGGTAAAAGGTGTGGCTGGCAAAGTCTTTAAGACTGCAGTCACACAGAATCCCGCTTGTCAGTATTCCAGAAGATTGTACAAGATACAGGATTTGCCTGTCTCCAGCTCTTTGCTGAGCGCCTAGACTTCTTAACTGATCTAATCAGTAAGAACTGGTATCCTATTTGTTTATAACTTTTATTTTTGTAACTGTCTTGTATATACTGTATGTTCGTTTTCCTATTTATATTATTTTTTTAAAAAAAATTTTAATTGCTGTTTATCTAATTGAATTTCTGCACATTCTACTTTAATCTAATCTATATGTACTAACCCTATTTAGAATGTGCTCCATGATTGACAATGTGATCCAGTGCACATCTTGTAGCATGTATGCAATCCTTGAACATCTTGTTTGAGGGTGCATACTGCTGTACGAGAAGTGAGCATGTTGCGCATTTGGAAGCCCAGATCCTGAATCTCAAGGCACAGCTTGCAACACTGAAATCCACTGAAAACATGAAAAGGAGTTTGCGGCTCACTGAACAGGCACTCGCTGGGTTAGATGTGGGTATGGATGGTAGTATGAGAGAGCAGGATGAGCAGACAGCTAGCTGGGTGACAGTTAGAAGGAGGAGTAGAGGGAAGAGAGCCAGGGAGGCTAGTCCTGAACTTGCACATCCTAACAAGTTTGCAAAGTTGGCAGATGAGGGGAATTCCATTACAGGGTTAGCATTGCTGCAGCACGACATGCCCTCTGACCATCAGGGGGTTGTCTGCTCTAGTAAGAAGGGGAATAGGAGCGCAGGGAAAGCTATACAGGTGCTAGTAGTGGTAGACTCAATTACTAGTGGGATAGACAGGACAATCTGCCACAAAGACCGGGATCATCGAACGGTGTGTTGTCTTCCTGGCGCTCGAGTTCGACACATCGTGGATCGAGTTTACAGATTACTGCGAGGGTCTGGTGAGGATCCAGCAGTCATGGTACACATCGGCACCAATGACAAAATTATAGGAAAGTGGAAGGTCCTTAAAAATTATTTCAGGGACCAGAATGTAAGCTTACAGCAAGGATCTCCAAAGAAGTATTTTCTGAAATACTACCTGTTCCATGTGCCACACAATAAAGCCAGCTGGAGACTATGGAGGTAAACAAGTAACTCCAGAGTTGGTGTGGGAAGGAGGGGTTTAAGTTCCTGGAGAGCTGGACTGACTTTGCTGTTTGCTACAGGCTCTACTGTAGGGATGCGCTGCATCTGAATTGGGTGGGTACAGCTGTACTGGGGGAAAAGAGTGGCTAAAATATTGGTGGAGTGTTGAAGCTGGGACTGGGGGGGAGGGCAACCAGAGAGATAGGGGGTAAGACAGTGTAAGTAGTTACCTGAGACTAAGTAATGGAAATGGGGCGGAGATGTGGGAAGGGTTAGTACAGTTAGAACTGTTTGAATAGTTAATAGGGATACACTTAAATTGAAAATAACCAAAACCTTCTAAACTGTATGGTGACTAATGCTAGAAGTCTGATCAATAAAGTAGACAAATTAGAAATAATAATGTCTGAGAAAAACTATGACATACTGGGAGGAACTGAGACCTGGTTGAATGAAAGCTGTGACTGAGCGGTGAACTTACAAAGTTACAGTTTATTCGGAAGGGATTATAAAAAACAGAAAGAGGGAGGGGTTGGTCTATATGTAAAATCTGGTTTAAAGCCTGCATTACGGGAAGATATATGGGAGGGAGATGAACTTGTGGAGTCTCTATAGGTAGAAGTACATGAAGGGAAAAACAACAATAAAATCCTCATAGGGGATTTCTATATACGACCAAATATAACAAAAGCTACTGAAAATCTTTTATTGAAACAAATTGATGAATCAGCAAATCACAATGAGATAATTATTATGGGGGACTTTAACTTTCTGGATATAAACTGGGAAGCTGAAACCTGTGAATCCCATAAAGGTAACAACTTTCTGTCAATTACTAAAAATAATTACCTCACCCAATTTGTACAGGACCCGACTAGAGGGACGGCCATTTTGGACTTAATATTAACCAATAGACCTGACAGAATAACAGGGGTGCAGATTGCAAATTTTAACTTGTCTTTCAAGAGAGAGTTCTATAGGGGAGCTAAGAAAATACTAACCTTTAGGAAGGCCAAGTTCAATCAGATTAGTGATGTCCTTATTGACTGGGATCATGTCCTCAAAGATAAGAGTACAAACAATTAATAGTAAACGTTTAAAAACAATCTTATTACTTACTGCAAGAGGTTCATACCTTAAAGGAATAAAAAACTTAGTAATAGGAGAAAACCAATATGGCTTAATAAAGATGTAAGGGGAGCAATAAACAGTAAAAAGAAAGCATTTGAACTACTAAATTGAGAAGGCAGCGAAGAAGCACTAAAAACCTTTAAGGAAAAAAATTAATACTGAAAGTATTAGCACTTTAATAAATAATGTAGGAGAAATTGTAGAGGGTGATGAGGAGAAAACAAATCTATTAAATAACTTTTTCTCCAGCGTATTCACAGAGGAAAATGAAATATCAGATGAGATGCAGAGTGATAAAGTAAACTCTCCACTAAATGTCACTAGTCTAACCCAGCAAGAAATGCAGAGCCATCTTAAAAAGATTAAAATAGACGAATCATTAGGTCCCCTAGGTTTAAGGGAACTAAGTAATGTCATTTATATACCCTTGTTTCTTATACTTGCCGATATTCAAATAGGGATCAAAAAGCGAACCTGAAAATGACAGGCTGGTAGGTCTTCTATTGTGGGTAAAATGTTTGAAGGGTTTCTAAAAGATACTATCCTGGAGTACCTCAAGGAAAGTAGCTTTATAACTCCATATGGGTTTATGAGAGACCACTCCTGTCAAACCAACCTGATCAGCTTCTATGAGGATGTAAGTTCTACACTGGATGTGTGGAAGTAATTGTAAGTTTTTGATACTGTGCCACATAAAAAGGTTGGTATTAGAGATGAGCGAGCACCAAAATGCTCGGGTGCTCGTTGCTGTAGTCGAACTTTTCGCGATGCTCAAGAGGTCGTTTCGAGTAATGAAACCCCATTAAAGTCAATGGGTGACTCGAGCATTTTTGTATATGACTGATGCTCCGGATAGGTCTTCACTTGTGAAAAACCAGAAAACATCCGAAATCCATGGAAACACCACAGAAACGGATAGGGCAGGGGCAGCATGCAGGGCTGCATCTCAGGCTCCCAGGTCCCACTATTAAGCCACAATAGGGGCAAGAGTCTGCCCCCCCTAACAATTTTTACTTTGGACAAACCCTCATTAGCAAGGCACACCTTAGCAAAGCACCACACTACCTGCAACCAAGCACAATCACTGCCTGCGGGTCACAGCGCTGCCTCTTCTCCTGGGTTACATGCTGCCCAACCCCCCGCACGACCCTGCGACCACAGCGCACACAATAGTTTCCCTGCCCAGCCTTCAGCTACCCTCATGCCACACTCTCACTTCATAGCTACACCACCCTCATGTCTATTTCCAAGTGCGTCTGCGATGAGGAGGATCCAGAGGCACACACTGCAGAGGGTTGGCAGGGCTAGGCAGTGACCCTCTTTGAAAGGGGTGGGCGATAGCCCACAATGCTGTTGAGAATTGATGAGAAATTGATGTTCGATCTTCATGTAAGCGGGACCAGGGTCAAGCTTGTTCCCAGCCTCCATGTTGTGTGACCCAAGGTGCCGCAAGTTACATAGCAATGGGGAATCCATGTGCCCACACACGATTCATTCTGTGTTGGTGTCGGATAGCTCAATCGACACCGCAAGGGGAAAGCCATCAGCACTCTGCCCCCTACCCAAGTCAGTCAGTGACTTTGTGCCAGACAGGTAAATTGCCGCAATGGGAAGTCTGTGTGCACCCACAGCATAGGTGCGTCCTAGGCAACCCAAGACATGAACCATGAAGAAATCAGAGTGCCCAAACATGGCAGACTTTCACTGCATCGAGGACATAGGCCTTTGCACAAACCCTCAGCATGAAGCGGACTTCGATGCTAGTTCAGCTGCGAAGGTCTCAGTAGATCAATTACGTTTTCTTTCACCGCTCCAATGACTAGAATAGCCAGGAAAAAGTTCCACAGGCCCAACCTGGTGCAGTTGCAGTTCCCCTGAGACATAGGCCTCAGCCCACACTCTTAGCAATCGCGGGCATGAAGCGGATTTCGATGCTAGCACAGCATTGAACTTCTCATTAATGCAATAACGCTCCTCTTCTTTGGCCCAAACCAGTGTATCAGATAACTGTGGTAACATGAGAGCAAATACATGATGCCCAGTGCTGATCCCCTGACCCCAAGCAGGAGGAGGAGCTGGCCTTACAAGGCCAAGAAAGCATGACCAGGACCCACTGTAGCCGGTGTGGGAAGTATGTGAGCAGGCCCTGGGTATGGCTTGGTTCCAGCAAACACACTGTGGTACCCAAGGTGCCGCGAGTCACATATCAATGGGCAATCCGGGTCCCCTCACACTATTCATTCTGTGTTGGTGTCGGACAGCTCAATCGACACCGCAAGGTGGAAGCCATCTGCACTCTGTCCCCTACTCAAGTCAGTCAGTGACTTTGTGCCAGACAGGTAAAACACCGCTATGGGAAGTCTGTGTGCACCCACAGCATAGGTGGGTCCTAGGCGACCCAAGACATGAACCATGAAGAAATCAGAGTGCCCAAACATGGCAGACTTTCACTGCACCGAGGACATAGGCCTCTGCACAAACCCCCAGCAATAGCGGGCATGAGGTGGACTTCAATGCTAGTTCAGCTGTGAACGTCTTATTAAGGCAGTAATGCTCCTCTTCTGTTACCCAAACGAGTTTCTCCAATAACTGTGGTAAGACGAGAGAAAATAAATATTGGCCTCGGCCAACAATTGATGTCCTAGTTAGCGAGTGTTTTTGGACCAGATGGGTAAAACACCGCGATGGGAAGTCTATGTGCACCCATAGTATAAACAGAACCCTGTAACATTCCAGTAGAAAAGGTATAAGCAGACCCCTGTAACATTTCGTTTGCAGTAGTATAGGCAGACCCCAGTACCATTTCTGTAGTAGAACTATAGGCAGACCCCTGTAACATTTTGGTAGCAGGAGTATAGGCAGACCCGTGTAAGATTTTGGTAGCAGGGGTATAGGCAGACCCCAGTACCATTTCTGTTGTAGAAGTATGGGCAGACACCTGTAACATTTATGTTGCAGCAGTATAGGCAGACCCCTGGAACATTTACGTGGAAGAAGTATAGGCAGACCCCAGTAACATTTATGTAGCAGCAGTAGAGGCAGACCCCAGTATGAGTTCTGTAGCAGAAGTATAGGCAGACCCCAGCACCATTTCTGTAGTAGAAGTATAGGCAGACCCCTGTTACATTTTCTGTTGTAAAAGTATAGACAGACCCCTGTAACATTTATGGAGCAGAAGTATAGGCAAACCCCTGTAACATTTCTGTAGCAGCAGTATAAGCAGACCCATGTAACATTTATGTAGCAGCAGTATAGGCAGACCCCAGTAACATTGTTGTAGCAGCAGTATAGGCAGACCCCTGTAACATTTACATGGCGGCAGTATAAGCAGAACCTGTAACATTTGGTAGCAGGTGTATAGGCAGACCCCTGTAACATTTCTGTAGTAGCAGTATAGGCAGAGCCCAGTATCAGTTCTGTAGTAGCAGTATAGGCAGACCCCAATATCAGTTCTGTATCAGCAGTATAGGCAGACCCCAGCACCATTTCTGTAGTAGAAGTATAGGCAGACCCCTGTAACATTTATGGAGCAGCAGTATAGGCAGACCCTGTAACATTTACGTGGCAGAAGTATAGGCAGACCCCTGTTACATTTAAGTGGCAGTAGTATAGGCAGACCCCAGTAACATTTATGGAGCAGCAGTATAAATGTTGATGAAGTAGTGGAAACAGCAGATCAAGGTGCAAAGCAATGAAGTTTCTTTATTTCTTTCCTCCCAGACAGAAAAACACGACGTTTCGACTACAAGAGTCTTTGTCAAGTATGGACAACAAGTGAACAACATACAAATATATAGTGTGTCTAGTATCACATTAACCAATCACAGTAGATCACATGATAAAATTCACCTGCATTCATTGATGTCATTATGGCACACACATGCTGCGGAGTTTGTAGCTATGGTGGAGCGTTGTAGCAACCTTTCACTTCCTCCTGTGGCTATGTCGCCATGGAGACGTGTTATGCAAGGCTCCTACTGGCTGGAATCTGTATGGGTCTCCTCCCGTCCACCGTGACATCATCACATCACGTCTGTATAGCGTTGTCACATGACTGGAGCATGCAACGTCATTGGGCACATATCCTGTTCCCACCCTGCTCCATAGAGCTACTACTAGACATAAATGTCAGTGTTTCTTAGTAGTCACCATGACGTAATCAAGCCGCGCCAGTGGAGTGTTATGCGAACAAATAGCCAATTTTTGTGTATTTATATGCTATTACTGGTGGCAGTGTTGCATGGGGGTTATAGCATCATGTGAATATTGATGAATGCATGATGAGCCACTTTGACATCTATGTGTATTATGAATATCATTACTGGCCTATTAACATGATTATATATGCACGATATGCTATATCTGGTTTTACCTGATTATCTCATGCCAATTCATGATGCCCTCCAAATATCTATTCTTTTTTCTGGATATTGATATTTAAAAGTTAAAGAATATACAATGGTATTTTTCACGTGGAGGCCACACCCCTTGGGGAGGAGCCCACACATGCGGCTATGACACTGCAACTATATAATATATTCTGATGTACAGATATGTGGTATTCTTTTCTGTGCGCTTTAAAATATGCAATGGTATTTTTCACGTGGAGGCCACACCCCTTGGGGAGGAGCCCACACGTGCGGCTATGACACTGCAACTATGCAATATATTCTGATGCATAGATATGTGGTACTCTTTTCTGTGCGTTTAAAGTTAAAGAATATGCTATGGTATTTTGCACGTGGAGGCCACACCCCTTGGGGAGGAGCCTACACGTGCGGCTATGACATTGCAATTATATAATATATTCCGATGTACAGATATGCGGTATTCCTTTTTGTGCGTTATGCACGCAGCAATGCCTCATATACTTGTCTTTGTGTCTACTATAGATGTTGATTTATCTATGTAGGATCACATAGTGGGACTTGGCTGCGCGTCTATTACGCGCCCGATGATGTGGCTCATCTCGGACACATGACCACGTCTCACTGGCGCGGCTTGATTACGTCATGGTGACTACTAAGAAACACTGACATTTATGTCTAGTGGTAGCTCTATGGAGCAGGGTGTGAACAGGATATGTGCCCAATGACGTTGCACGCTCCAGTCATGTGACAACGCTATACAGACGTGATGTGATGATGTCACGGTGGACGGGAGGAGACCCATACAGATTCCAGCCAGTAGGAGCCTTGCATAACACGTCTCTATGGCGACATAGCCACAGGAGGAAGTGAAAGGTTGCTACAACGCTCCCCCATAGCTACAAACTCCGCAGCATGTGTGTGCCATAATGACATCAATGAATGCAGGTGAATTTTATCATGTGATCTACTGTGATTGGTTAATGTGATATTAGACACACTATATATTTGTATGTTGTTCACTTGTTGTCCATACTTGACAAAGACTCTTGTAGTTGAAACGTCGTGTTTTTCTGTCTGGGAGGAAAGAAATAAAGAAACTTCATTGCTTTGCACCTTGATCTGCTGTTTCAACTACTTCATCAACATTTGTACTAAAGAGCGGCTTCGCTTGGATCCCAAACCCAGTGGGCGTGCAGGATACCTGTTCAAACCATATGGTACTCATATTGTGCTGCTGACAACTTCTTTGCCTTTGGAGCAGCAGTATAGGCAGACCCCTATTACATTTACATGGCAGCAGTATAGGCAGACCCCAATATCATTTCTGTTGTAGTAGTATAGGCAGACCCCTGTAACATTTATGGAACAGCAGTATAGGCAGACCCCAGTAACATTTACGTGGCAGAAGTATAGGCACACCCCTGTAACATTTAAGTGGCAGCAGTATTGGCAGAACCCTGTAACATTTATGTCGCAGCAGTATAGTCAGACTCCTGTAACATTTATGGAGCAGCAGTATAGGCAGACCCCAGTAACATTTACGTGGCTGTGGTCGTACGCTGTGCGTTAAGTTCACTGCAGACACAGACCCGTGTAAATAATTATGGAATTATTGGCATACAGTTTGAAGCTGAGAGCCGTATTGTAACGCAAACTGCAGGCAGAAAACAATTATACGGAAGGCTGCAAACAGGCCTAGCTGTGCAATAGTAATGTACTACAACTCCCACCAGACACCCTGTAAAATGCAGACGGTCAGAGGTTGCCCAAAGAAGCAGCTTTTTAAAAACATTTTTTGAAAAAGAATACAGGCTATATAGTGTGTATATGACTTTCCCTCTATCAGTGGCTGTGGCCGTACGCTTTGCGTTAAGTTCACTGTAGACACAGACCCGTGTAAATAATTATGGAATTATTGGCGTACAGTTTAAGGCTGAAAGCGGGATTGTAACGCAAACTGCAGGCAGAAAAAAATTATACGGAAGGCTACAAACAGGCCTAGCTGTGCAATAGTGATGCACTAAATCTCCCACCAGACACCCAGTAAATTTCAGACGGTCAGAGGTAGTGCAAGGTTGGATTTTTCTTCTTTTCTTTTTGAACAAGAATACAGGCTATATAGTGTGTATATATAACTTTCCCTCTATCAGTGGCTGTGGCCATACGCTGTGCGTTAAGTTCACTGCAGACACAGACCGGTGTAAAAAATTATGGAATTATTGGCATACAGTTTGACGCTGAGAGCCGTATTGTAACGCAAACTGCAGCCAGAAAGAAATTATATGGAAGGCTGCAAAAAGGGCAGGCTGTGCAATAGTGATGCACTACAACTCCCACCAGACACCCTGTAAAATTCAGACGGTCAGAGGTAGCCCTAAGAAGGACCGTTGTGGTTCTTGTAGACAGGATCCTACACTACCACTGTCCCTATCTCAGCACCACTTTCCCTATACTCTGTATTACAGACTGCAGATTTAGAACGCTATAGCTGTAATAGCCTGCACAACCTGAGATGAAAAAAAAATTTGGGTGAAAAACTGCTCCCAGCAGCCACAACAGTTATGCACAGGGTCAGATGTGGCCCTAAGAAGGAACGTTGGGGTTCTTGAGGACAGGATCCTACATTAACACTATCCCTGAAGAAGCAGCAGCACTTTCCCTATGCTCTCCCAGTGTGTGTCTAAGGCAAGCTGCGGGCGGGACCGCTTTAAGTACTGGGCGGTCACTTGATCTCTCCAGCCACTCACTGCAGGGGAGTGAGATAGGGCTGGCACATCACAGGAGGAAGTGGTAATGCCTTCCCTGCATGTCTGTTGGCTAGAAAATGGCACTAAACATGCAGGGAAGGAAATGGAATTGACTCGAGTACCGCGTGGTGCTCGTCTCAAGTAACGAGCATCTCGGACACCCTAATGCTCGAACGAGCATCAAGCTCAGACAAGTGTGCTTGCTCATCAAGTGGTTGGTATATAAAATGAGAATGCTTGATCTTGATGAGAATGTATGTAAGTGGGTAAGTAACTGGCTCAGTAATAGAAAGCAGAGGGTGGTTATAAATGGTACATAATCTTATTGGGTACAACAGGAGTCAGTTTGGGGTCCTATTCAGGGGCGTAACTATAAAGGGTGCAGGGCATGCAGTTGCACACGGGCCAAGGAACCTTAGGAGGCCCATAAGGCTTCTTTTCTTCATACAGGGAGCCCAGTACTATGAATAAAGCATTATAGTTGGGGGCTCTGTTACAGGTTTTGCATTGGGGCCCCGAAGCTTCAAGTTATGTCTCTGTGCAACGTGGTTTAGGTATGGGTACAGATACATATAGAGAGGGGGGGGGGGCCCAGCTCACGTTTTGCATCAGGGCCCCTGAGCCTTTAGTTACGCCCCTGGTCCTATTCTTTTTAATATATTTATCAATGACCTAGTAGAAGGATTGTGCACTGAAATATCAATCTTTGCAGATGAAGCAAAACATTGTAAATTACCACAAGAGAGGATTCGAGTAGATTGCAAGAGGATCTGGATAGGTTGAGGGCTTCGGCAGAAAAGTGGCAAATGAGATTAAACACTGATAAATGTAAAATTATGCACATGGGCGGAGGAAATACATGTCACCATTACATACTAAAACCACTGGGAAACACTGACATGGTAAAGTACTTGGGGGGTTCAGTCAACTGTAAGCTTAACTGGAACAACCAGTGTCAGCCAGCTCCTGTCAAGGCAAATAGGAACATGGGGTGCATTTAAAAAGGTGTAGTTGCACATGACAAGACTATTGTTTTTCCTCTTTACAAGCCACTGGTTAGATCACACATGGAATATTGTGTACAATTTTGGGCACTGATACTCAAGAAGAACATATCAGAGCCTGAGCGAGTACAAAGGCGGGCAACTAAAGTAATAAACTGAATGGATGGACTACAATACCCAGAGAGGTTATTAAAATTAGGATCATTTAGTTTAGAAAAAGACAGCTTAGGGGCAACCTAATAACTATGTGTAAATCAGAGATCTCTCCAATGATCTTTTTATACCCAGAACTGTGACTGTAACAAGGGAGCATCCTCTACTTCTAGAGGAAAGGTTTCTACATTGACACTGACTTTACTATAAGAGCAGTGGAACTCTTATTTTATGCATTTTTAGTGCCCCCTCCCCCATATAGCATCAACCCCAACCTCTATATCAAGTTTTAGTGTGGAGCTGTTTAACTAAGAGAGCCATATAACCTCTGGGCAGGTCACTGGCTAGTTGCTTAATGAATCTAATTAAAGTAGTCCCTCCCAGCTGTGGGCTGTTGCTTGATTTTAAAAGTACTTTTAATTCATTGGCACGCATGTGGATGTGCACGCATGTGTGTTCCCAGCATGAAGTGTGACTAGGATTAAGTGTACTTTTATGCAGTTAAATATGGCAGTTCAACAGTTTAAGAGACAGGTGTGCTGCATAAATTGCCTGAACACCTTGCACTTCATTACCATCACTACTAATGTAGACTCAGTCCCTCTCTTTTTTCTTCACCCATGTACACTTCTCACACACTCTTCACTTCCCTAAGATGCCTCAATCCACCTAAAGCCACAAAGAAACATAACAGCCGCCCTTGCAAATCTCTTAACCACTTGCTCACCCTCACTATCCTGCTACTACTAGCAATGAGGCTTTTCTGCCAATTCTGGTCCAACCTTTAGTACCCCTAACTATCACCCCCCAACTGCCTCACTGAGACACCATTCAAGCCCAACCACTAGTCCATGTATACCCTCCCTGATTTCCTTTCAATGTGTACTCTGGAACTGTGAGTCTGATTGCAACAAACTTCCCACTATCCACAACTTTTTCACTGCTTAATCCCTAAATCTGCTTGCTCTCACAGAACCGTGGATAAAACAATCTGACACTGTCTTCTCTACTGCATTGTCTTGCAATGGCCTGCAGTTCTCCTATACACCAAGACCAGAAAACAGGTGTGGTGAAGGAGTAAGCACTAGGGATAAGCGAACGTGTCCGTTACGGACACATCCGCACCCGGACACCGGCTTTGCCGAACACTGCAGTGTTCGCGCGTATGTGTCCGGGTGCCGCCGGGGGGCGGGGAGATGCGCGGCGGCGCGGGCGGCAGTAGCGGGGAACAGGGGGGAGCCCTCTCTCCCTCTCCCCCCCACTCCCCGCCGCACCCCCCCACGCTGCCACGGCGGCCCCCGAACTTTTTCGCCCGAACACTGAAGTGTTCGCAAAGTTCGGTGTTCGGGCGTAAAAGGGGCGGAGCCGAACGTGTTCGCTCATCTCTAGTAAGCACTCTTCTCTCCCTGCAATGCACCTTTCAGATCATTCCGCTAGTACCATCATTCACTTTCCCATCATTTTAGGTACATAGCCCACGACTTTGCTGTCCACTGTCTATGTGAGTAGCAGTCATCTAGCGCCCCTCAGGTCCTCCTCGCCTGTTTTTGAATCACTTTGTTGCCTGGCCCCCCCACTTCCTCTCCTGGAAAATCTCAACCCTCATTTAAGGTGACCTTAAAATCCCTACCAATTACCCCATCTTCCCTTCTGTCTCTCAGCTTCTATTGCTTACCTCCTCCCTTGGTCTCTTACAACTCACAGCCTCTCCCACTCATGGCAATACTCTGGATCTGGTCCTCCTCTGCCTCTGCTCTGCTTCCCAATTCACTAATTCCTCTCTCCCGCTCTCGAACCATAATCTACTCGCTTTCTCTATCAAGTTCTCTAGCATCTTCCAGACCCTCCTACCCACTGTACATACAGGAACCTTCACGCTGTTCACACCCAAACCTTTGCTGAGTTCCTATAGTCCTCTCTGTCCCCTATCTCTCTCCTCTCCTGTCCCAACCTGGCTGCCGCACATTACAACACCACTCTGAAACATGCCCTGGAAGAAGCAGCACCCCCCCCCCCCGACCCAAGCTATCCGGTGCACACCGCGACAACCATGGCTCCCATCCCAGATGTGCTTCATCCGACGGTGCTCTAGGTGTGCTTAAACAGCAGTGGAGAAAGTCGCAAAGGTCCGCAGACTTTCTCCACTTCAAATTCATGCTCAAAGCCTGCAATCTACCCCTCCATCATGCCAAACAAGTTTATTTCACCTCTCTCGTCTCCTCACTATCTCACAACCCTAAAAGACTCTTTGACACTTTTCACTCCCTTCTCAGTCCTTAACTGCAGCCCCTAGTGACAGTTCTCAGTGCTGAAGAGCTGGCTACTTACTTCAAAAAGAAAATCAACAACATCCGGCAGTAAATGGCCTCCCAATCTCAGACTATCCCCGATTCTAGTCTCTTCAGTACTGCATCTAGGTTTTGCTCACTCTCTGTACTCAGACCAACAACATAGGAAGAAGTTGCCAGGTTGCTGTCTTCTGCTCACCCCACCACTTGTGCTAGCGACCCTCTTCCCTCATAACACCTTTGGCCCTTCTTCCTAATTGTCATCTCCAACCTCACGACTATAGTCAACCTCTGGCATTTTCCCCTCCTCAATCAAATACACTATCATATCTTCACTGCTAAAGAAACCAACTCTTGACTCATACTATGCTGCCAACTACCGACCCATTTCGAATCTCCCCATAGTATTAGAATGCCTGGTCTTATAAGCTATCTCTCAGAAAATTCTTTTCTTGACCACCTACAGTCTTTATTCTGCCCTCTACACTTGATAGAAATTGCCCTGACCAAAGTGTCAAACAACCTCCTGACGGCTAAATTGATGGGTGACTACTCCCTACTGATCCTCCTTGACCTCTCTGCAGAATTTGACACTGCTGACCACAAACTTCTTCTCAGTATGCTTTGCTCTATTGGACTAAAGGACACTGCTCTCTCCTGGTTCTCTTCCTACCTATCTGACCGCACAGTCAGCGTATCCTTTGCAGGCTCTACCTCCTCTAGCCTTCCTCTTGCTGTTGAGGTCTCCCAGGGCTCAGTCCTCAGCCCCCTCCTCTTCTCCATCTATGCAGCCTCTATTGGATCAACCATCAGGAGATTTGGCTTTCAGTACCATTCCTATGCTGATGACACCCAGTTATACTCATCTTCCCACAACATCACATCACAATTCCTTCAGAAGGCCACCAACTGTATGTCCGCTGTCTTTAATACTATGTCCTCTCTCTACCTAAAACTAGACCTCTTAAAAACCGACCTGCTCCTGTTTCCAACCTCTGGTAAGTGACTTCATCTTGACATCTCCATCTCAGAGTGTGGCATCACTATAACTCCCAGACAGCACACCAGCTGTCTTGGGGTTACATTTGACTCCGATCTCTCCTTTGCCCCCTACATCCAATCTCTTGCCCGAACATGTCACCTGCACCTCAAGAACATCATAAGAATCTGCCCCTTCCTTACCATGGACATGCTAAAAAAGCTCACCGTTGCTCTCATCCACTCTCTGCTCGATTATTGCAATTCACTGCGAATCAGGTTCCCCCATGCCAGACTCTCCCCTCTCCAATCCATCCTGAATGCTGCAGCACCGCACCGCCCTCCATTGCTTCCCTCATCTCAATCCACTACCAAGCCCGCGCCCTTTGCTCCACTAATGAAATCAGATTAAGCGCCCCCTTAACTTAAACCTCTCATTCCCACCTCCAAGACTTCTCCAGAGCAGCACCAGTCCTTTGTAAAGCATTGAAATGGATTAGCTATATTTGGAACTTATCTATTGCTTTTGATCCACTGATTTTTTTATTTCATGGCTTCCCTCTGATCTTAAAATATCTCTGATAGTAGATGTAGCCCTCTTGGTGGCAGGTGCCTGTTATCCACTATCAGAGGGCCGGTAGTAATATAATAGCCTTTATGGTACCTGTATTTGTCATAGATTTGTACATGAAGTAAACATTTTTTAGTTTTAATTGACTTCAATGTGGAAAACTGTCTTCATATTGTATCCAGTTGAGGAAAACTTGATTTTTTTGCACACACTAGTAAATGGACTGCATATAAAAGCTTTGTCCAAAACATGGAATCATAAGAAGATACATAAACTTTCATAGAATCATATTATTAGCCTTGTTTTATGGATCCATACCACATTGGATTGATATGGATCCAAATACTGCTCAGTTCAACAATTCTAATGTTTTCCAAAATGGTAGTGCCCTAGGAGAGTAAAATTATATCTGCATCTGCAGTTCGGAAGTTAAGTAGAAGTATTTTAGACAATTCATTCAAGATAGTGATTCCCAAACTTCCTGAAGACATGACTCCCTTGTGGGAGATACTTTTGTTTGCATCCCTCCCCACTATACTTAGCTTTATTCAAAAATTAAAAGTTCCTATAAAATTATGATTTTCCTAAAAAGCAGTGAAAACTGTCCAAAGAATGACCAATATTAAAAAAAATATCTTCAACGAAATGTGTATAGCTTGTAGTAGTTGTTTAATATTTCATTATTCACTTATTGCTCAACAGTACCACAAGCAGACTTTAAATGATGTATCACTGAGTTTCACTCCTTATATAGCTTTGCTGTTTATTTATAACTATTAATTATTAGGAAATTATAGTACCAGTGTTTCTGGTGGCTCTGCTACATACTACATCTATCCAGATTTCCAGATATCACACACACAGCACTGCTACATCTATCCTAATTCCCAGACATCACACACACAGCTCTGCTACATTCATCCTGATATCCAGACATCACACACACAGCTGTACTACATCCATCCTCATTCCCATATATCACACACACAGCTGTGCTGCATCCACATCTATCCTGATTCCCAGACATCACACAGAGCTCTGTAACATCATGATCCCTTCAGCTCATCCAGCAGGGATCACAACCAGCACAGCAGACTTCTGGATACAATGATCAGCCTCTGGTCATGTGATCTCTGACTCCACCCACACAAGTGATCACATGAGGGTGACATCATCACAGGTCCTGGTAACTGCTGTCCGGCTCTGTAGGTGGCTCTTTGGGTTGGTGTTTATCCAGTATACAGTATTTTCTACCAAACTCCAGAATGGCTCCTCCCACAGCAGCGCTAGTCACGTGGAAGTGACATCACTGCAGGTCCTTCAGCCCACCGAATCTTTGTGGTGGTGGTAGGTCAGTGTCTCCTATCATGACTGTTAAGTTAGGTTTGAGATAATAGCTTAGTTGTATTCTCATTTTGTTATTTTTGTCCTCCCCTTCCAAAAGCCCTAACCTTGTTCTTCTGTCAGTCAGGCTCTGTGTTTTATATATACTGTAGGACCTGCAATGTAGTCACCATTATGTGATCAGGGCGGAGCATGAGAAACACCAACACACATACTCACAGACAAGTGGCCGTTAGTAGTTTGATATTAATATATATATATATAGTTGAATTGTTTTCCAAGACTTGTTTTTCCAAAGACTTCAGTTGCTTATAGATATGAATAATGCGCTTCCTCAAACATGCTGGTAAGTCCATAAAACAGTAAAATGATTAGAGATGAGCGAACGTACTTGTCCGAGCTTGAGGCCCGCTCGAATATTAGGGTACTCGAGATGCTCGTTACTCGAGACGAACATCATGCGGTACTCGAGTCAATTCCATTTCCTTCCCTGCATGTTTTGCGCCATTTTCTGGCCAAAAGACATGCAGGGAAGGCATTACAACATCCTCCTGTGATGTTCCAGCCCTATCCCACCCCCCTGCAGTGAGTTGCTGGGAAGATCAAGTGACCGCTGAGTATTTAAAGCGGTCCCACCTGCGACTCGTCTCAGACACACGCTGGCAGAGATTAGGGAGAGTGCTGTTCCTGCTATAGGGAGAGTGTTAGGCTACTGTTTGCGTCCTCAAAAACCCCAACGGTCCTTCTTAGGGCCACATCTGACCCTGTGCATTACTGTTGTGGCTGCTGGGAGCAGTTTTGCACAATTTTTTTTCATCTTGGGCTGTGCAGACTATTGCGTTCTCAGTCTGCAGTCAATTCTACAGAGTATTGGGGCAGTACTGGTGAGGCAGAGACAGTGGTAGTGTAGAATCCTGTCAACAAGTACCCCAACGCTGCTTCTTAGGGCTACCTGTGACCGTGTGCATTACTGTTGTGGCTGCTGGGAGCAGTTTTGCACAATTTTTTTTCATCTTGGGCTGTGCAGGCTATTGCGTTCTCAGTCTGCAGTCAATTATACAGAGTATAGGGGCAGTACTGGTGAGGCAGAGACAGTGGTAGTGTAGAATCCTGTCAACAAGTACCCCAACGCTCCTTCTTAGGGCTACCTGTGACCGTGTGCATTACTGTTGTGGCTGCTGGGAGCAGTTTTGCAAAAAAAATTTTTTCCATCTTGGGCTGTGCAGGCTATTGCGTTCTCAGTCTGCAGTCAATTATACAGAGTATAGGGGGAGTACTGGTGAGGCAGGGACAGTGCTAGTGTAGAATGCTGTCAACAAGTACCCCAAAAAAGCTCCTTCATAGGGCTACCTGTGACGGTGTGCATTTTACTGCGTAGCCGCTGGGAGTTGTAGTGGCTCACTATTAGCCAGCTAGGCCTTTTTGCAGCCTGGCGTATAATATTTTCGGCCTGCAGTGTGCGTTACATAACCACTGGGAACCTGTAAGTGCAGGCCAATAATTGCGTAATTTTTTACACCGCTCTGTGTGTCCCCTCAACTTCACGCACAGCGTAAGGCCACAGCCGCTGATAGAGGGAAAGACATATACACGCTATCTAGGCTGTTGGCTCTTTCAAAAAAGTCAGAAAAAAAACTCCTTCTTAGGGCTACCTGTGACTGTGTGCATTTTACTGCGTGGCCGCTGGGAGTTGTAGTGGCTCACTATTAGCTGACATGCTTACACTCATAAAGATGAACAAAGCCTGGATTTCCCCAGACTTCTCTTCTCCACCAGTGGAGAGCAGCGGAACCTAAAGAATCTTTTCTCTGCAACCGCAGATAAAAGCACTCTTCTGTATCACTGGGAAAACGGGGTATTTCTCTTTGTCAATCTGTCTCTGACATTAGTCCTCCTCCTGCTACTCCTCCTCCAGAAACAACATGTCATCGCGCTGAACGGACGATTTTTCTGTGGCCCAAAAGGCTCATCTACATCTACCAATGTTTTTACAATTTTTCCAAGTTTCAAAAGTGTTGAGACTGTTACATGAAACAATTTTTTCAACTCTGCTGCCTCCAGGCTCTGTTACAAATTAAGCAACAGTGAGCTGTATCTTTAAAAAAAATGTTTATCGGTTTCACCTGCCCTCTCCGTTGATACATTTTTCAAAGTTACACTTGTACTCTTGGTACACTAATTTTTTGGGCCCACACCTACACTCTTATGCAACTAATTTTTCCGGCCTTCGCCTACGCTCATGGTATCCCAATGTTTCAGAGGTTTGCCTATACTATTACTAGAGAAATTTTGCTAGGGTCTGCCTGCCTATACTTCTGATACAAGAAAGTTACAGGGGTCTGCCTATACTGCTGCGACTTACATGTTACAGGGGTCTGCCTATATTGCTGTCACTTGAATGTTACAGGGGTTGCCTATACTTCTGCCACATAAATGTTACAGGTTTTTGCTTATACTGCTGCCACAAGGATGTTACTGGGGTCTGCCTATACTTCTGCTACAGAAATGTTACTGGGATCTGTCTATGCTGTTACTACAGAAATGTTACAGGGGTCTGCGTATACTGCTGCTACAAAAATAGTACTGGGGTCTGCCTATGCTTCTGCTACATAAATGTTACAGGGGGCTGCTTATACTGAGGTGACAGACATGTTACTGGGGTCTGCCTTTACTTCTACAGAAATGGTACTGGGGTCTGCCTATACTGTTGCTACAAAAATGGTACTGGGGTCTGCCTATGCTTCTGCTACATAAATGTTTCAGGGGTCTGCTTATACTGCTGCTACAGAAATGTTACAGGGGTCTGCCTAAACTGCTGCTACATAAATGTTACAGGGGTCTGCCTATACTGTTACTACAGAAATGTTACTCGGCTCTGTCTATACTGTTACTACATATATAAGAGTTGATCAACAGCATGTTCTTATATCCAAAAAGGGTCAGACAGGGATCCTGCAATAGCCCACTTAGTCTGGATCCAACACAGACCATCAAGCAATATCCAATAAAGAAGTGATGAAGGCAGCAGTGATGATGCAGTAAAAAGGTGGTTTATTCCTCCCCACACAAAAAAACGATGTTTTGACTCCTTCTAATCTGAGTCTTTGTCAAGTATATACTGTTACTACAGAAATGTTACTGGGTTCTGTCTATACTGTTACTACTGAAATGTAACAAATACTGGGCTCTGCCTTTACTTCTACAGAAATGGTACTGGGGTCTGCATATACTGCTGCTACACAAATATTACAGGGGTCTGCCTATACTGCTGCTCCATAACTGTTACAGGGGTCTGCCTATACTTCTGCCACGTAAATCTTACAGGGGTCTGCCTATACTGCTGTTACATAAATGTTACAGGGGTCTGCCTATACTGTTACTACAGAAATGTTACTCGGCTCTGTCTATACTGCTACTACATATATAAGAGTTGATCAACAGCATGTTCTTATATCCAAAAAGGGTCAGACAGGGATCCTGCAATAGCCCACTTAGTCTGGATCCAACACAGACCATCAAGCAATATCCAATAGAGAAGTGATGAAGGCAGCAGTGATGATGCAGTAAAAAGGTGGTTTATTCCTCCCCACACATAAAAACGATGTTTCAACTCCTTCTAATCTGAGTCTTTGTCAAGTATATACTGTGACTACAGAAATGTTACTGGGTTCTGTCTATACTGTTACTACTGAAATGTAACAAATACTGGGCTCTGCCTCTATTGCTGCTACTAAAAATGTTACAGGGGTCTGCATATACTGCTGCTACACAAATGTTACAGGGGTCTGCCTATACTGATGCTACATAACTGTTACAGGGGTCTGCCTATACTTCTGCCACGTAAATCTTACAGGGGTTGCCTATACTGCTGCTACAGAAATGTTACAGGGGTCTGCCTATACTGCTACTTCAGAAATGTTACTGGGGTCTGCCTATACTTCTACTACAGAAATGGTGCTGGGGTCTGCCTATACTGCTGCCACTTAAATTTTTACAGGGGTCTGCCTATACTCCTGCTATTGAAATGTTACAGGGCTCTGCCTCTACTGCTGCAACACAAATGTTACAGGGGTCTGCCTATACTGCTACTACAAAAATGTTACTGGGGTGTGTCTATACTGTTACTACTGAAATGTTACAAATACTGGACTCTGCCTATACTACTGCTACATAAATGTTACAGAGGTCTGCATATACTGCTGCTACAGAACTGTCACAGGGGTCTGGCAATACTGCTGCTACATAAATGTTACTAGGTGGTCTGCGTATACTTCTGCTACTAAAATGTTACTGGGGTCTGCCTATACTTCTGGCACGTAAATGTTAGAGGGGTCTGCCTATACTTCTGTTACAGAAATGTTACAAGGGTCTGCCTATATTTCTGCTAATGAAATGTTACTGGGGTCAGTCTGTACTGTTACTACAGAAATGTTACTGGGGTCTCCCTAGACTTCTGCAACATAGCTGTTCCTGGGGTCAGCTTATACCTTTGCTACAGGAATATTACAGGGGTCTGTGTATACTATGGGTCCACTAAGTCTTCCCATCGCTGTGTTCTACCAATCTGGCCCCAAAAAAACCCAGGCTGACTAGGGCATGGATTGTGTGCCGAGGCCAACATGTCTTTCCTCTCACGCAACTTCAGCTATCCGGGGCACTGCAATGGGATTTCTTTATGTACCGTCTGTGTGTTCCTGCTAGCCACCTATGCTGCAAGTGCACACAGACTTGCCACAGCAGAGTTGTACCTGCCTGGCACTTTAAAAAAAAACAAAACAGAATGTCTAGGGCATGGTATGTGGGCCGCAGCCAACATGTATTTCCTCTCACGTAACTTCAGCTATCCGGGGGAACTGCAATGGGATTTCTTTATGTACTGTCTGTGTGTTCCTGCTAGCCACCCATGCTGCAAGTGCACACAGACGTGCCACAGCAGAGTTGTACCTGCTTGGCACTTTAAAAAAAAAACAGAATATCTGGGGCATGGCGTGTGGGCTGCAGCCAACATGTATTTCCTCTCACGTAACCTCAGCTATCCGGGGCACTGCAATGGGATTTCTTATGTACTGTCTGTGTGTTCCTGCTAGCCACCCATGCTGCGGATGCACACAGACTTGCCATAGCGGAGTTGTACCTGCCTGGCACTTTAAAAAAAACAAAAACAGAATGTCTACAGCATGGCGTGTGAACCGCAGCCAACATGTATTTCCTCTCACGAAACCTCAGCTATCCGGGGCACTGCAATGGGATTTCCTTATATAATGTCTGTGGGTTCCTGCTAGCCACCCATGCTGCGGGTGCACACAGACTTGCCACAGTGGAGTTGTACCTGCCTGGCACTTAAAAAAAGACCAAAATGTCTAGGGCATGGCGTGTGGGCTGCAACCAACATGTATTTCCTCTCACATAACCTCAGCTATCCGGGGCACTGCAATGGGATTTCTTTATGTACCATCTGTGGGTTCCTTCTAGCCACCCATGTTGTGGGTGCACACAGACTTCCCATTGAGGTGTTTTACCTGTCTGTCCCCAAAACACTGACAGACTTGGGTAGGGTGCAGAGTGCAGATGGTTTACCTGTTACGTTGTCGATGAGGTATCCGACACCCAAACAGAATGAGTAGTGTGTGGACACATGGAGTCCCCATTGGATGCCTGGTCGTGCGGGGGTGGGGGGTGGGGGGGTGGGCAGCATGTAACCCAGGAGAAGAGGCAGCGGTGTTTCCCGCAGGCAGTGATTGTGCTTGATTGGAGGTAGTGTGGTGCTTAGCTAAGGTATGCCTTGCTAATGAGGGTTTTTCCGAAGTAAAAATTGGTGGGGGGGCCCCACTCTTGCCGCTATTGTGGCTTAATAGTGAGACCTGGGAACCTGAGATGCAGCCCTGCATGTTGCCCCTCGCCTGTCCTATCCATTTCTGTGTCTCTTCCATCACTTTCGTAGGTTTTCCAGATTTGCACAAATGAAAACCTTAGCGAGCATCGGTCATATACAAAAATGCTCGAGTCGCCCATTAAGTTCAATGGGGTTCGTTACTCGAAGCGAACTCTCGAGCATCGCGGAAAGCTCAACTCGAGCAACGAGCACCCGAGCATTTTGGTGCTCGCTCATCTCTAAAAATGAAGTTTACATATGTCATACAATTATCCAGTAGCCCAATTTGTTTTGGTTTGTTTTCTGGACTTTCCAGCTTGTTTGAGATTCATATGACTAGCATGAGCTATATGTAACCCCCTCCAGCTATTTTGCATGAACCCCCAGGCACTGTGACCAACAATTTGGGACCTACTGACCTAAGATACACTTTGTCTCATAGAAAGTAAAACAAAATGCATATTTTTTAATACCAGAAATAACAACCGAACTTGTGAGAAATTTTTGTGCATGGCTGGAATGAACTAATGTGAACATTATATAAGAGTAAAATAATAGTTTGGAAAGTGATCATATTTCACATACAGCTATAAGATTTATAGCTTCAGTTTCACTTCTTAAATTTACTCATGTTTTGCAATCCTTATGCTGATATAATTCATCCACATCAGCTGCAGACTCCTTATATATTAGACGTTTTGTATTGTTTAATTATATAAAGAAATATATCTATTCTGTCAATGAGCGCATTAGGTAGCTTGGGAAGCATCTAAAATTAATCCCTAAGGATCCAAAGGTGTGTCTTAGGACTTATGCACATGGCAAAGCCCTGAGTCTGCTCTACAGCACTGTATAGTATGCCAGAGATATTCTCTCATAGAATGACTGCAGCATTATGGAATCTGATGATGTATACCACAAGTTTTTTGCTAGTGGTTTTAAACAGTAGGATGCTGTAAAAGTCTTAAAGTGTCATATCAATGCCTTATTGAGATACAATTCAGAGACTGTACAGAACAACAATATGGCCATATACATGAAGCCTGACCATTACAATTTTCTAATTGCCTTAATGGTGTGAATGAGTCAAAACCCAAACTGATAAATTACTCATTGTACACTGCAAAAAAAAAAACAACAATGCCTTAATTATATGAGATTTGAGGAGATCCTATACAAATCATTTAAGAATAGATAATATAGTATAGACTTGGTGATATCCGAAATATATCATTATTTTCAGTGCTGCATTCTTTACCTATTGAATCTCAGGAGGGTAAAGCTCTGTTCACAAAATATATTTCTGCTACATTAGATGTACACCATAAAAATTATACAAAACATATACTAATTCAGAGGTTTCTATTGGTCGTAGATATGACAATTTATGAAACAATGAATATGTGTTAATTCCTCTGCAACTTATTTGTTCTCACTTCTTCAACTGCTTGGTCTTAAATTATACATTGTATGTCAGATTCTTGCATTTTGTATAGCTTTATGGCAATTTGTCTTGCCGACAACTGTCTTTATTTTATGTGTTTCTTTCATAGCTATATGAAGCAACAATGTACAGTATATTGCTGTAAAGGATATTCACCTTCTTTAGAGTATGTTTACACATGGCATATACTGCATATTTTCTTATGCAGATATGAATGTGGAAAATACACAACATAATTTATTGCAAGCTGAATAGATGAGATTTCAGGAAATCTAATCCACATGCTGCTTAGAAAATCCACAGCATAAATTGACCAATGGTGCAGATTTTAAATCAGTAGTATGTATATGCAACAAATTTGTCACAGATTTGTTGTGTGCAATGGGAAGTCAAAATGTAAACAAATATCAATTGTTGCAGATTTTTCAGAGGATAAACTGTGGATCCTCAGCAAACTCTACAGGTAATGACACTTGTAAAAAAAGGGTAAAATAATACTCAAAAAAATCTATTTAGTTTTTCCATCTCCGTGCTCTCATGCTGAGGCTTGCACACTCCTTCGCTTGCCTCTGCATCCTGCGCTCCATCAATGATGCATCATTGTAGACATGTGATCGCTGTAGCAAGTCAAAGACTGCAGTAGTTACATAGGTTGAGACATCAATGCTGGAGGCCAGGGGACACCAGTGAGGGACCAGGCAAGAGGGTGTATGGAGTGAGGAGAAGAGGATTATGGTAAATAATGTATAGTAGGTGCAAATCCATAAGCAAATCTGCACCCAGATGGTGTAGATTTGCCATTGTAGAATTCCCTATGGATTTGCTTCAGAAAATCCCAACAGATTTGATAGTGTATGACAACAATCAAACATCATGCAAATACCAATGTCATGTATATAAACTTTATACAACAACTCATAAAGTACCTACTGGTCTATATTTATTTTGTTTTTACTCTCTGTATATTTGATCTCTCTATTAATCTTGTTATATCACTCAGACACTACCCATGAGCAGTAAAGTCATCAGCTCCTAAAAGAGCTGCTATAATGATCTGTACTTATACACCTGAACAGTATGCATCAACGTATGTTTAGGGTGTTTTTCTCTCATTGCAGACATTAGTGGCATATTACAGTAGTAGAATATGTAATAATAACTGATTAGTATGTTAGTTTGTCCATTGTGACAGCCATTATAATCAATTGCGAACTATTCAGCATATCAAAAAAGCCGAGTAGTACTGGCAGAAGGGCAATAATACAAACTTAGCTACATCACTCTTCTCCTGTGTTTCAGTGATTAGCGGTTTGACAGCAGTTGGACATCAATGGTATGTTCTCACGATATGTCATGAATATCTGTAGCAAGGAGACCTCCGTTAAGTGCATTTTCTTTTTATTTATTTCAATGACAAAATATCATTTGAGATCTTTTCCTATTTTGGTTTTGAATTGAATCTCCAATGTTGTAGTTCAAACTTCAAGGAGTGCACATAGTGTGACTAAAAACTTTACAAAGTCATTTTAATACACTTGTTTAACGGAGGGAATAACAAGCTCACATTCAGCCAGCAGAATTTACATGCAGTAAAATGTAAATGGAACCTTGTTATAGCTTAGAACAGATTCTATAACATACAGTAATTGTGAAAGGTTAAATAGCATACAAGTAGAAACCTTTAACCTCACCCCAAATTCTAAGGCGACTTCTGAAGTGGCCTTTGTGTTTAAGATATGTAGCTTGGAGCGAATCTTCAATATCCTCATAAATTTTTATATCAAAGCCGAGGTCAAACTTAGGGAACAAAAAGGCCAAAACAGCATGACAATGTACATCCCATTATAAAGTGCATACATTTGAATAATGACCAACATTTATCAAGAATATACTGTAAATTAGACTTAATATAGGCATCGAATTGCACAACGCTACAAGTAACCTTTAACCCCTTGAGTGGCGGGTTTCCTACCACCCTGTCGTGCCCACCAGGGCAGGTTTTTTAAAATGGTCTAATCATTCAATTTCAACTAATTTTGCAGTTGCGTCTCAAGAGCCATAACTTTTTCATTTTTCCATTGACATGGCGATATGAGGGCTTGTTTTTTGCGGGACAAGTTGTGATTTTTTAAACAGGGGGGAGGAAAAAAAGAAATGGGGAAAAAAGAAAAAAAGGGGCCATGTCATTAAGGGGTTAAATAATGCATTAACTTCCTTCTCTGGGTCATTACGACGCATGGATACCACATGTGTGATTGTATTTTTGATTTTTTTACAAAGTAAAGGGAGACAAGTGTTTTTATTATTTTTTTTATAATTTAAAAAAAAAAAATTTTTTTAACTTTTTTTTTATTTTTGGCCCTTTAGGGGACTTCCACAGGGACCCATCAGGACCCCCTGACCACTTTCCGTGGGTCTGATGGTGACAGCCCTTTACATGCTGCAGTGACAGCCCTTTACATGCTGCAGTCACATAGACTGCAGCATGTAAAGGGTTAACACAGCAGAGATCGGAGGTTTTCTCTGATCTCTGCTGTAAGAGCTGGTACCTAGCTGTCCTCTGACAGCTAACAACCAGCTCTCCCTGCCACAGAGACCATCGGCTTGCTTCTGACAAGCCCATGGTCTCTATGGCAACCTGTAAACAAAGCAGGAGGTTGCCGACATGTCGGCAATATCTTCTGCTGGTTTTTCAAAGCCCTTGCACTGCTCTGTGTGGATCTGTGCAGGCAGAGCACACTGTCACAGCTTGTGGCATTGTGCTCTGCAGCTCCCATAGTGATACATAGCCCGGAAATCTTCCGGGCTATGTCACTATGAGCAGTGGAGCTCGTCCCGGAAATTTTCCGGGCGTGCCACTCAAGGGGTTAAACAATGCAAGTCCAGACTGGGGGTTAGTACTGTTGCCTTGTAGGACTAGTATTCTTTGAATCCAACCAAGGATAACCTTTGTATGGAGTTTGTATGTTCTTCCCAATCTGCATCCATACTCCAGAAACATACTAATATGTTAATTAGCTTCTTTTCAAACTGACCTTAGTGTGTGTCTGAGACAGTGAGATTAAATTTTGAGCCCAGTTGGGTACAAAAACTAAAATGAATGGTGACAATTAAAGATGAGCGAGCATACTCGATAAGGCAAACTACTTGAGTGAGTAGTGCCTTATTCTAGTACCTGCCCGCTCGTCTCTAAAGATTTGGCTGCCGGCGCGTGTGAGATGTGAGTTGTGGCGGGGGAGAGCGGGGAGGAGCGGGAGGGAGAGAGGGAGAGAGAGATCTCCCCTCCGTTCCTCCCCGCTCTCCCCCGCCGCTTCCCGCCCCCTGCTGGCACCCGAATCTTTAGAGACGAGCGGGCAGGTACTCGAAAAAGGCACTACTCGCTGGAGTAGTTTGCCTTATCGAGTATGCTTGCTCATCTCTAGTGACAATCTATGTGCTACACTATGGAATAATGATGACAGTGTACAGTAAAAGCAACAGGTAATTGTTATGAACTATACCATTTATATGGCTTTAACCTGGGTGGCTGTTTCATCCAGCGAACTAGCAGTTAACCAGCTCTACATGCTAACCTATACCTATATGTACTTGTGCACTTTCCTGTTACCCCTGCTTGTTGGTCAGTGTTGTCCAGAGTTCCTAGTTCTATGTACCTGTTCTGCTCCAGTGTTTTCTGGACAGGTTCTCCACCTGTTCTTGGAGTTTCCTGCTTTTATTTTCATTGCTCTGTTCCAGATCTTTGAATTATTTAAGTTACCATCCTTAGGCGTTCTGCCTGCCTGTTTATCTCTGCTTGCCTCACCCCAGTTGCCTCGAGAGACCACAATTCCCTAACAGTCACGTCAAGTCTTGGTTCCTGGTAATGCCAAACAAGAGTCAAATAATTAAAGGGGTTGTCCCGCGCCGAAACAGGTTTTTTTTTTTTTAAACCCCCCCCCGTTCGGCGCGAGACAACCCCGATGCAGGGGTTAAAAAAACAAACCGGGTAGTACTTACCCGAATCCCGGCGGTCCGGCGTCTTCATACTCACCTGCTGAAGATGGCCGCCGGGATCCTCTCTCTCTGTGGACCGCAGGACTTCTGTGCGGTCCATTGCCGATTCCAGCCTCCTGATGGGCTGGAATCGGCACGTGACGGGGCGGAGCTACACGGAGCCGGCATTCTGCACGAGCGGCCCCATTGAAGACAGCAGAAGACCCGGACTGCGCAAGCGCGTCTAATTTGGCCATTAGACGGCGAAAATTAGACGGCAACCATGGAGACGAGGACGCCAGCAACGGAACAGGTAAGTGAATAACTTTTAAAACTTCTGTATGGCTCATAATTAATGCACAATGTACATTACAAAGTGCATTAATATGGCCATACAGAAGTGTATAGACCCACTTGCTGCCGCGGGACAACCCCTTTAAGGATTGTCAGTTCCTTCAAAATGCTGTCTGAGATTTATATGAATTATCCTGCCAAATTGATAAGTTGATGAGCTGTGGCAGCAGTATACTTAGTACCAAGGACTTAGCAGGGTGGATGTTCGCATTAGAAAGCGTACTTGGAAAGTGGTGAAATGAAATATAAAGGAAAAGTATTTCCGCGCTCATGTGGATAAGATAAAAAGTAGTCGGTTTCTTCAAGGGTACTTCGTACGGTCTTTTAATGTCATAATGACATTAAAAGACCGTACGAAGTACCCTTGAAGAAACCGACTACTTTTTATCTTATCCACACGAGCGTGGAAATACTTTTCTTTTATATTTCATTTTACTACGTCTGCTTTAAGCCCCATTCCGGGAAGCTTGAGTTTTTCCTGCGTCTCTCTGGTTCAGGGGATCGTGGATTAAAGATCTTATCTATACGCCGACTCGGTCAACACGTGCCAGTGGGGCACTTATTTTCAAAGACAACCCATTGTGCACCAGGTGAGTTGACACTCATTAGGTCAATTGGCATGTATATTATTGAAACACACCTGGCACACTCCTAATACTTTCTTTAGTACTTGGAAAGTGGGTTATTCTCAGCCTCTTTCTCATCTAGCTGCTGTAGTAAATCCCTCACAGTCTGCTGTGCCATGTCCGGGGTCTGCTGTGCCAAACCTGCATCAGTCTGCCGTGCCTCCTGTGCAAAGTCTGCTGATCCCGTCTACTGGATCAGCAGACTTTAGCTTAGACAGGAAAAAGCACAGGGATAGAAAAAAGAATTCAGCAGAAGGGCAGTAAAGGTTAAAAAGGATATGCTTTATAGGGGTGTAGCCTCACTGTGGAACAGGGTGGATGCTTCTTACTGAGCTCTGTGCTGAAGAGCTCCTTCAGCAACTAAAAGCAGCCCTTAATTGAACACTACAGCCTTATACCTTCAGGGCACTTGGAAATTCACACTATAACGTGGAAGCGAGCAGCCAGAATGGCTGACTGACTTCTTTCCATCCCGCGGCCTATAGCACGAGGTGGAGAAAAATGACCTGGCCATATAGCAGTGCCTCTCCGGCTAGCAGCCATGGCTCCTCTGGTGAAATGGGAGGGAGTCCTCTCATCAGCCCTTCTCTTTATCTCACAACAATACTAATGTTCTGCATGGGGTGCTGACTTATTCTCTCTGATCCCCACTGTCAGAAGCCCAGGAGCCGCATTGGGGATAGCTCTTTCAGTTGGATCCTTTGATAGTCCACTGCAGTCTCATACCAACAGCCCTGAAGAACAAAGGGCCACGTTAAATGAGCAAGTACCATCAGGTCCTCTTTCACCTACATCTACAGTACCATTGGAGACTCTTATTAATATGCCAACAGCCAATAATTCAGCATCAGATTTATTAAAGAAATGATCATTGCTTTAGGAGGCTCCCTGCACCAAAATCTGTTTTACTGTTAAAATAAATTTCCCCATAAACAACCCTGGAAAAAAGTTGATCACATAGAGAGCAGAATAGGAGACATTACCCAAGCACATAACAATATGTTAGATGTTCACTACTCGTTAGAGGAAAAGGTTAGAAGTTTGAAAATTAAGGGCTCGGTCAGACGAGCATTTTTTTTCACGCATTTAGATGCATGGAAAAAAAACTCAAAACGCATGGAAAAAATTTTTTTCTGGAAATTCTCACCTGTCAATCTAAAGAACTTCTAATAGATAGCGCAAACTACCTACCTAGATCTAAAGCACTACCTAGGGAAGTTTCCAGGGATATGATTGCATGTCTGCATTTCTTTAACATTAAACATGGCCTTATGGATGCTGCCAGGAAGGTTAAACTCTGAGAACTGTATGGAAATATCCAACTTTACCAACCTTTCTCAATCTGCAATATAAGCCATAAAGAAGTTCCTTTCAATTCCTTCCTCATTACTGAAAAATAAAATAGCCTACAGATGGGGATCCCCCATAAACTTTATGGTCAGTAGGATGGTAAATTTCTTGTGATAGCAAAACCAGACAATGGGCTTGCCCTGCTCAAGAAGGGGGGCTTATTCACAGATGCTCCTTTTGCAAGGCTTCAACTTTCCAAATATTCATCACTTTTCTCAGGACTGGTCAGTTAAATGAAGAGGATTATGATGTCTACAAGAGACCCATTTTGCCTAACATAATCCTCCTAAATTCTCAGACAACAATTTCCCTCACATCTTTATGGCTAACTCTGAGAAAAGGAGTGTTAAATAGCTATTAAGAATATAGTCAGCATCCAACTAATTTATAGCATCACAGATATTAAGGTGAGAATTATAATTCTAATATGTAAGATCAATGAGACTCTGACAATAGTCAATATATGCCCCAAATATTTCACAAATTCGCTTTTTAAACGCATTATTGAAACAAATTTGTAAATGTCAACAAGGCAATCTGGTTGGTTATTTATGGCAATTTCAACATAGTCCCAGATAAGCATCTTGACTCCACAGGTAGATTTACGAGGCATTCCCCTGCATTGGCTACCTGGTTGCAAAAGGAAGAACTTTTTGACATTTTTAGATGTCCTCTGAGATCGGATCTTTTATATGGTCGAACCAAACTCCCACTTACAATGACACTCATGTTCAACCATCCAGACCTCAGCAGAACAGTACTTGCTTGATGAACCTCCTTCTTTTAAATAAAATATCCTTTCACAGATATTGTCAACACAGATCAGAATCTGCTATTCCACAAATTATTCTGGAACCCCCAACCCGTTAAAAACCCAATCTCCAAAATCTACAAGGCCCTGATACAGTATGAGCTGCAACCCTCCTTTATACCCCGATGGGAGACCGAACTAAACACCAATTTTACTACTGATGACGTAAAAGATATCCTCCGCAATTCACATTCGCCCTCCTCCTCCACTAGGTTTTAAGAATTAAACTATAAAATTATCTCCAGATGGTATAAAACCCCAGCCCTACTCAACAAAATAAATTCGAATTATTCCCCCCTATGCTAGCGATTCTCAGATAGTGTTGGCACCTTCACCCATATTTGGTTCTCATGCCCGCTCTACAACCATTCTGGGAGGAGATCCAAAGATAACTTGGCCTTATTTGTAAAACTAATATCACCCTTACACCTGAGATTGTCCTCTTGAAAATGAATATCCCAAGTCTCCTAGTTGAATACAAATCTATTGTTCCATTTCTCACAAATGCAGCTAAAATTTTAATCCCCAGGCATTGGAGAGATAGCACAATTCCCTCCATGCCAGAATGGTATAATGAGGTGAATATTATATGCTCTTTCGATAAGGTCAAAGCCAGACGTGAAGGGGCTCTGGAGAAATTCATGAATCTCTGGGATCCCTGGTTTACGTTTCTTCACAACGTTCCTGGCCCACCACCAAAAATCATTGATACCCCCCAACCATTGGATTGTTTATGTACTCTACTATATGTACGTAATACATAAATGTTCTCTTCTATATTTCTAATAGTTTTTTCTCTTTTCTCTGATATTGGAGTGTATTTTCAGCAGAGCTGTCATTGTTCTTTGCACTTTACAGGATTGTTTTGTAATGTGATTTACCACTGATTTATTTCTATTTCTGTTGTAACCCCCACCCTATTAAAATTGAAAAATAAAGAATATATACAAAAAAAAAATATCCTTTCACACCTTAAGGAGTACAAGTGTACATCTGAGGGATCATGGTTCAGTTTAGTTATCAGTACAAAAAACAAAAGCCAAAATCAATGTCCAACCTCTTACAACAAATTAAAGGCATAGAAATCTAGCTCCAGCAAAATTCTTCAGTTATACTCCGTAATACACTTGCTTAATTACGACATAAACTGCAGAATCTTCTCATGGCAGATTATGACAAGAGGTTCTCGGCCCTCAGTAGGACTTACTACACATGCTACAATAAAGCAAACAAATGTATGGCCCAAAGAGTTAAAAAATGCATAAAACCTTGGATACGATTCATGTGGTGTAATGAGCATTGAAATAAGCTATCTCACCCCCATGATATTGCAGATGCCTTTAGCTTTTTTTACTCTTAGTTCTACAATCTTATTGATGATACATCTATGGCCCAACTGTCACAGGAAAGCATAAATAATTTTCTTAACAAAATCAATCTTCTCACCTTAACTAGTGATAATCTTATTGACACTAATGCTCCGATATCATGCTCAGGGGTAATTAACTCAAAGTGGCTAAATCTGGCAAATCTCCAGGCATCGATGGAATCTCAAATGAGCACTATAAATTGTTCCTCCCGATCCTGATTCCTTATCCAACAAACTATTTAATAAAGTCTCTCGAGTAACAAATCTGCCCCATCAAATATTACAAGCCACTATCGCAAGTCTCCCAAAACTGATGAAGAAGCCTGATTGTCCTGCTGATTTTAGGCCCATCGCCCTATTACATAGTGCCATGAAACTTTATGCTAAAATTATTGCCCAATGCTTGCTTAAAGGGGGTTTCCAGGCAGTGCTGCTGATAGCGCTGGACCACATTGGGATTGAAGTGGAAGCCACTATACTGACCCCTGTGTAGTCGCTGGTGCTTATAATTGCAAGTACAGTTCTCATTGAAATAAATGGAAGCTACAATTAGAAGCACCTGCTGCCTAGAAAACTCATCCAATATCCTACCATTAATTATCCATTCAGGCTAAGTGGAATTCACATAGAGAAGACAGGTGCCCAATGTATTAAGGTGAATGATTAATTTGATGGCTAGGGTGGAGGGAGATCAGATGCCTTCTCTGTTTCTAGTGCTGGACTGAGAAAAGGCATTCAAAAGAATTCATTAGGGATTCACTTTCTCCACTTTGAGGAAATTTGGTTTTGAAGGGTATATAGTTGATGCTATCCAAGCTATTTATTCCTCACCTTCAGCCCAGTCCTTAAGTCCCTTTTACATGGGACGATTATCATTCTGGTTGTTCAAAACCCTGCACTCCCGTGGGGTTTTGAGCGATAATCATCCTGTGTGAAAGCAAGCAGAAACTGGACAACTGGATGGGAGTTGTTAAGTTTTCAGCATGCTTAAAATCCTAAATGACGATTGTTCAGTGTAAACAGCAGCTGTTTAAATCCACTGCTTGCAGTAAATGGAGAGGAGTGAGGGAAGAGCGAGGAGAGAACTTTCCTCCAGCCGCCCCACCTTCCTGCTGTCCACACTGTGAGCGATTCAGCGATACTCGCTCCTGTGTAACAACGTGGGAGCGAGTAAACGTGAGACGAGTGTTGGGCATCGTTTGCCTGACACTTGTTTCATGTAAAAGGGCCTTTAATTAACAGAATTTTGCTCAGGCCTTTCCAAATAACAAAGGGTACCAGGTAGCGTTGCCCCCTGTCTACATTGTTATTTACAATTGTCATGGAAAACCTGGCCGAGGCAATTAGATCAAACCCAGATATCAGAGATGTTCCAATTGGTCCTCGACAGTATAAGATAAGTCTGTTTGCATTTGATATAATTGTCACATTAACTCATCCTCTCAAATCCCTAAGAACCACCTCTCATTTACTTGAAGCATTTGGCCTTGTTTCATATTATAAAATCAATGCAAGTAAATGCTTGGTGCTAGGAAGTATCTTTCACAATTTAAGCTTTCATTTTCATATACCCTTGAAGGAATTACACATTAAAGAAAATTACAGAACCTGTGGCTGCAATACTGCAGTTATGTTGTTAACATGTGGGGGTATTTGCTGCATGTCAACAGGATTCTGGTGATACATTTTAAACTATTTTTTGCAGTAGAGAGGGATCAAAGGATCAATACTTTATATTAAAGTACTCACTTCAGAATTTACAATTCCAGGGAATAAAAGGTTTCAAAACAAATATAAACAACAGTTATATTTTGCATTTCATTATAAAAAAGGTGTTCCGTTTCATGTTAATTCTTAAAAATCTTGTAAAATAATGTGTTATTTTGAATGTATTCTGTTTACTCGTTCGTTGTGAATAGGAATAATTATCTTCAACAGCTTGAACCAATGTGGCTTTTCATTACACAGAACAAATGTTCTTTCAAACACATATCTATAATTTTTTTTTTTTGCTGGAGGCAGGATATTTCAGATAATAGAAAATCTGTATTACAGCTTTCCAATGAATTCATAATTGTCCAGAATACGCCAATATTCTCCGATTGCAATTCCGATATTTTATTCATTTATCACAGCAGGTTTATATGGTATGATATGTACAATAATGGAATCAATTCTTAAAATAAAATGCAAATGAATTGCGGAAAAAATAAAACTATAGAGTGAATAGCATATAAGATAGTTCACTTTGTTTATGATGTCTGTTTTCAACTATTCAGTTCTTAATGGCTCCAAATTAAAATCGATGAAACAAAACTTTTCTAACGTAAAAGTTTGAACTGTAAGAAAAAAACTCTTTGCATACTTACAGTCATTAAATACATGTAGTTTCAAAATTTTATGTTAATCTATAATATCTTTATGGTGGTTGGATTGTTGTTTTTCTGCTCCAAGTCCACTATATAGACATACATTTAAAAGGTAACATGAGAGCTACCCGAAGACACCACTAGAGACAATTTAAGAGATAACTGCATACTTGCAATGACTTGATTCCTGGGATGCCCAGAGGTACTGTAGAATCAGACACAATTTCACCTATAGCATCCTTTTTTTCCCAGAAATTTGTTTAGGTTCTAAGATGTCATTTGGTGCCTTTAGTTGGTTTTAATGGTTGATTTCCTAAATAATAGCTGAATTAGCATTGTCGCATGTGTTATTTTCACATCATCTTTTATTTTGAGACTATTAAAGTTACTTGTGAAGAACAGAAGAAAGGAAAAATGACTGCTGAAAGGTCTAAATTTATCATCACTATTTTTTAGTTTTATAACTGAATGAGTTATGATTTCAAAAACATTCTACAAGGCAAGCATTGTGCAGCTGATCCCTTCCAGAGCAGGAATGCAGCCAAGAAGCAACACACTGCCTGCTTTCTATTTGGCATAATACGAAAGGAAAAGCTTTGTGTGGGTGCAAAACACATTGTATGTTTGACAAAGCCAAAAACTAAATATAGAGTAGCTGAGTAAAAACAGGTTAAACACTTTCAATATTATAAGTTACAGGGAAGACGCCCCACCTGTTCTTGTTACTTTTGGCATTGCTCAAGATAATTGAAAGATGAATAAAAAGTTTGGTACTGATATGTTATGTCACTAGGTTTTGTAAACTGTGTGGAAATGATGAAATGAAAGCATATGTGTTGAGCATATTTATTTTGATTACACTGTACTTATATACTAGTGAATTGCCTGAAAATGCTGTAAGGCTTTATTCACTTTTTGGTCAGTATTTTGAATAAGAATTTGTAAGCCAAAGTCATATGTGGATCCAAATCACAGGAGGTGCAAATCTTTTCATTACGCAGTACATTTTCTCTGTGTTGGATTTACAACAGATTTTGGCTTAAAAATTCTAATGCAAAATACTGTCCAAAATAATTGTGAATGAAGCTGAAAATGAACGACAATGTATGCAAGTAATGTGAAATATAAAGAAGTTGCCTTAGGAGAGTTAGTACTGTTTATTGCTAGGATATGTCACCAATGTCCTTTGGTCAGGGGTTCCTCTGTTATGGCCCTCATTGATCACTAGAATAAAGCAGCAAACCCTGCAAATGGAGTTAATAGAAGCCATTGTCACTTAGCCCTAATGATCAACAGCCATCAAAAAAGCCAAACTCTTGCCAATCAGACATTGATGGGATATGCTAATAATATGCCACCCGTGTTTATACTGAAAAAAAACCCTACAGATTCTCTGTCATCCAGACACAGACAGTGTCTTACTTGTATGCTTCATCTTAGATAGCCATAAATGACAACATTAATCCTGGAAATAAAAACAAGCTTGAAGACTAGAGATGAGCGAGCACCAAAATGCTCGGGTGCTCGTTACTCGGGACGAACTTTTCGCGATGCTCGAGGGTTCGTTTCGAGTAACGAACCCCATTGAAGTCAATGGGCGACCCGAGCATTTTTGTATATCGCCGATGCTCGCTAAGGTTTTCGTTTGTGAAAATCAGGGCAATTCAAGAAAGTGATGGGAACGACACAGCAACAGATAGGGCAGGCGAGGGGCTACATGTTGGGCTGCATCTCAAGTTCCCAGGTCCCACTATTAAGCAACAATAGTGGCAAGAGTGGGCCCTCCCCCCCCCGCACTGTCAGCATAAAGATCGTTCTCCTCTGCCATAGCTGTAACAGCTGTGGCAGAGAAGAACGATGTTTGCCCATTGAATTCAATGGAGCCAGCAATACAGCAGGTTCCACTGAAAGCAATGGGCTGCCGGCGATCGCGGGATGAATTGTCGGGAAGGGCTTAAATATATAAGCCCTTCCCTGCAATTCATCCAGAAATGTGTTACAATAAAAATATATACCAGCGTATAAGGCGACGGGGCGTATAAGACGACCCCCCAACTGTCACCTTATACGCCGGGAATACAGCGGAGCAAATAATAAAAATCATTACTCACTTCTCCTGGCGTTCTGCGGTGCTCCTGCAGACTGTCGCTCCCTCCTGGTCCCCGGCAGAGCATTGCTTTCTGGATGCAGTGGTTGAAATCCCCGCCTCCAGAAACACACGTGCCTTCAGCCAATCACAGCCATTCAATGACATCATTGTCATTGGCTGTGATTGGCTGAAGGCACGTGTGTTTCTGGAGGCGGGGATTTAAAGCCCTTCATAGACAAAGCAATGCTCTGCCGGGGACCAGGAGGGAGCGACAGCCTGCAGGAGCACCGCAGAACGCCAGGAGAAGTGAGTAATGATTTTTATTCTTTGCTCCGCTGTATTCCCGGCGTATAAGGTGACAGTTGGGGGGTCGTCTTATACGCCCCGTCGCCTTATACGCCGGTATATATTTTTATTGTAACACATTTCTGGATGAATTGCAGGGAAGGGCTTATATATATATATTTTTTTTTTTAACAGATAGTTTTTATTTGGTTATTACATGGGTAAACAGTACATGAGAATACATGTGCACAATGTGTAACATATTGTATATTCATGAGAAAAATAGCAGGGTACACATGCTTTGTCCAGCAATTAAAACTTTGTCCATGTCAATCGGACTATTTCCCACAATTTTCATTTATAGTCCGATGCGTGGGTTAAGAATTAAGTTTAAAGATAATTAGCAGAAAGGTGAAACTAAGGAAAAAAATCCTTGAAAACTGAAATGCAGTCATTTGATCACTACAACATCTATATCTGAGTTTCGTTGTGTGTTTACTTTCTCAGCAAGGGGGGGGGGTTATGTTAGAATAATATTGTGTCCAGGGGTTCCATGTGCGATGGAAATTAGGCATAGTTTCGTTGGATAGAGCATAGATTTTTTTATATGAGCAGTGGTCTGCCATAATATCATGTACCTCCATTATTGTGGGGGGGAGATTAGACCTCCATTTCCTGGTTAGGGCTAGTTTGGCTACCATAAGCATGTGGCAAGTCCATTTCCGCATCGTTGGAGGGATCTCGTCACATCTCAGTAGCAGTAATGCCAATTCTGGTCTTTGGGGGAGTGCGCTATGGGTGACCTTACGTATGGTGTGGAAGACCGCCTTCCAGAATTTATAGATGAGTTGACATTCCCAAAGTATGTGGATTAACGTGCCTTCCTGTCCGCAACCTCTCCAGCAGAGTTTGTCTGTGTTGGGGAAGCATTTGGCTAATTGAACAGGTGTGTAATACCATCTGGTTAACACTTTGTAATGTGTCTGGAGAAGGTTTGCGGACAGCGTGGACTTATTTGCCCAGTTAAAGGAAAGAATCCACTGTTTATGGGGAAATGTGCTTTTTAAGTCGCGTTCCCAATTTAGGAGATGAACTTTTTTTTGTGTACCCATATCCCCGGTCAGGATATTATAACAATATCTCGTATGTGAAACATCCTTTGGTCCTTTATTGAAAAGGAAGGCAATCAATCCCTTGGGGAGGGAACAATTCTCCAAGTGGGACATGTTTAAATATGACCTTATTTGGCAATATAGGTGAAAGTCATCTGAGGAAACACCGAAGGACATTCTCAAGGTCTGAAAGGGAGCAATCTTCTCTCCCGCGATCAAGTCTCGCACTCGTTTGATTCCAAGTCTAAGCCACCTCATGATCGATATATCTGGAATATAATAAGTTAGTATTTCCAGGGGGAGGTCAATTGAGCCCCCATCAGGACTCGATTTCAGTCTCTGGGTGTAGAGATTCCAGGCCTGCAGGGTTGCCAGCATAGGGGGGGAAAGCCTCTGTACGTCCAGGTTGGCCATGGGAAGTGGGTATATTCCACTGATTGCAGTCGCTTTCAGCAAGGATCTTAGGCTTCTGTTATTATTTAGATTTTTCTCTATATAAGCCCATGTTGTGGTTAGAGAGTTAGATAGCCAAGGATTAGATAAGTCTAGGTTTATGGCTTGGCAATATGACCACAGGTCAGGAACCCCCAAACGACCTTGTCTTCGGTTGAGATAGATTATAGAAGATGCGACCCTTGGTCTCTTATTGTTCCATATAAATCGTAGTAGTTGTTTTTGAAGTTCATTAATTTTATTATAAGGTATTGGGAGAGCTATATTGCGGAAGATATATAAAATTCTTGGGAGAATCAGCATTTTAAATAGTGTGACTCTGCCAAACCAAGAATATTCAATTTTACCTAACTCTTCTAGTTCTTTTTGTATTGAGGTGTAGAGTGGATCCAAGTTTGCAGATATCATTTCTGCTGTCGGAAAACATAAATTTATACCTAAGTAGGGGATTTAGTAATGTTTAGCTTGTAAAAGGAAACCTTACTAAAAGATGAAATTATGTTATATATCTCTCTTAGGGAGTCTAGTGGGGTAGTGAGTGTCAGGAGCACATCATCAGCGTATAGTCCGATTTTGTGCTGTCTACCACCCATCGAGAAGCCTCTGACATGCGGTGAGCTTCTAATTAGTTCTGCCATAGGCTCTATTATTATTACAAACAACAGAGGGGAAAGGGGGCAGCCCTGCCTTGTTCCATTGGTTATCTGGAATGGGTTGGACAGCACGCCATCTACCAAAACCCTGGCCGATGGAGCTGTGTACAGGGCTTTGATTGCTCTTAAGAAGCCTCCCCTTATTCCGAATTTTTTCAGAACCTCAAATGCGAAGTCCCAATGAATTCTGTCGAACGCCTTCTCCGCATCCAAAGAAAGGAGGAGAGAAGGCGTTCGACTTGGCCCCATGCCCGACATTAGGTTTACCATTCGTCTTGTGCCATCAGATACTCGTCTACCTTTAGTAAATCCAACCTGATCATTATGGATTATGGTCGGGAGTATCTGAGTTAATCTCATGGCTAGAATTTTGGAGTACAATTTCGTATCGGTATTAAGGAGCGATATCGGTCTGTAGCTCGTTGTAGATTCCGTTGGCTTTCCTGGCTTGGGAATGGTAATAATGGTGGCCTGTAGCATTTCCGGGGGCATGGTTCCTTTTAACATTGCTTCGTTAAATGTGTTTGTAAGATAAGGGGTTAGAATGTGGGCGTATATTTTATAATATTCGTTAGCAAACCCGTCAGGTCCCGGTGACTTGAAATTTTTTAGGAGTTTAATTGCCCTTGCAACTTCTTCGGTGGAGATAGGGTTATCCAAGTAATGGATTGTAGTGTCAATTGTAGGTAGATCTATTTTTTGTAGGAAATCCTTAATTATTATCGAATTTGGTTGAGGGGTTGCTGGGTCTAGTTTCAAGTTATAGAGATTAGCATAAAAGGAGCTAAACTCATTTGCAATGTCCTGTGGGTGGGTGAGTTTTATGCTTGGGGTTTTTGTTTTGAGTAGAAAAGGGGTTTTTGCTTTGATATGTTTAGGTCTGGCCAGGTTTGACATTAGTTTAGAGGGTTTATTGTAAGAGGAGTAATAATTTGCTTTTAGGTATTTAGTATTTTTGTTGAATTCCTCTAATAGAACTGATCTGAGTGTTCTTCTTGTCTTTGCTAGCTCTAATAGATCAGGGCCGGAGGGGGAGTTCTGTAGGTTTAATTCAAATTTTTGAATCTGCATTAGAAGCTCGTCGATTTGTTTTTGTTTGTTCTTTTCATATTGCACATTTAATTTGATCATGGTACCCCTGATCACTGCCTTGTGGGCATTCCATAAGGTAAAAGGGTTTATTTCAGGGCTGTTGTTTAGACTGAAGTATTCCTTTAGGGATTCAACTATTATTTTTTTGTTTTTGGGAGATTTAATTAAGGAAATATTATTTCACCATATTCTTGTTGTTCGTCTGGGGGGTCCTAGATCAAGCTTTAAAGATATTGGGGCATGATCTGACCAAGTTGCTACATGAATTTCAGATGATTTAACTGCAGGTAGGGTCCATCTGTCTACTATAAATAGGTCGATGCGCGAGAAGGATTTGTGCCTCGGGGAAAAAAAGGTGAATTCCCTAGAAGTGGAGTTAAGACACCTAAAAGAGTCATAGAGTGCCTCCTTACATAGCCATGGGAACAGATTGGGAGATGTTCTTTGTTTGTTTGTGGAGTCCATTTCTCTGTCTGGGGTTATATTAAAATCTCCACAGACTACTAATTTCCCCTTTTGTATCTTTTTTACTTTTTTTATAACTTTGTTTAGAAAGGAGATCTGGGCTTTATTCGGAGCATATATGTTGGCTATTGTAATGGGACATTCGTTTAGGGTACCTACAAGGATGAGGTATCGTCCCTTAGGATCAGCGAGTTGTTCTTCAAGCACAAAATTAACATTAGTTCCAAATGCAGTCAAGACCCCTGCTCGCTTCTTGGAGGCGCAAGACATAAATATTTGTGGGAATCTCTTGTTGGAGAATTTTGGGCAGGCTATGGAGGAAAAGTGTGTCTCCTGCAGGCAGACAATGTCTGCTTTTGTTTGTTTAGCGTCTCTCCATACTGAGGCCCTTTTAAAGGGTGAGTTTAACCCCCTCGCATTCTGAGAAATGACTTTAAGTGTCATGGCTAGTTAAATGAGATGCATTGATGTTTTGTACGTGAAGTGTGACTGCATAAATGATAACATTAAAACAATTAAACATACGTAATGAGATGGACATAGCAGGATCGCCTCGAGTTGAAGCTGTGGTGGGACGATTCTGTTGCCTGCAAAAATAAGATAGAAAAACAAAACATATACAGAAGATGTATAGAAAGGCAGGATTTGATACCTGCATGTTATCAAAGGGGGGGAGGAAAAAGTTCGCCTGACGTTTGTCAGCCTTCCTTAAAAGTAAGGAATTAAGTAAGAATTAAGGAAACATTTCCAGAAGAGCCAGAGAGTAGAGAACGGTCTCCCGATGATGGAGCTGTCAATTACTTTCACGGATGGGTAGGATGGGTCCCATATTTGGATGCTTTCTTGGTCTTTGCCGCTGGGGTCAGGTGCGCTTTTTCTGCAGTGGTTATTCCCCATGTCTTTAGAAGTTTCTCTCCTTCTTGAAGGTTGGTAATGATATGCAGGGAGCCATCTTTGTGGATTAATAGCTTTGTTGGGAATCCCCATTTGTACAGAATTTTGTTAGCACGGAGAGCTGTGGTAATGGGTGTCAGATTACGTCTTGCTTGCATTGTTGTTTTAGACAGGTCTATGAATAGCTGGATGCCAGAAAATGGGTTAGGTAAATTATTGGTTTTCCGTGAAGACTGTATCATGGCCTCTTTAATGTGAAAAAAGTGAATTCTGGCAATTACGTCTCTTGGAGTATCTGCATGAATAAAGCTTGGTTTGGGCAGTCTGTGTGCCCTATCTATGAGACGTTCTTGCTCTGAGGAGTTTGGGAGGAGTGTTTGAATCAATTGAGAAAGAAAGTCTTTCAAATTAGATTGAGTGACAGTTTCTGGGATTCCTCGGAATTTGACGTTGTTACGTCTATTTCTGTCTTCTAATGTGGCGAGTTTATTTTTTATGGCGACTACTTCTTCTTCTAAGGCGTAGTGCGAGTCGATTAAGTTATTGTGGGAGGAGGTCAGTTCCGCCGTTTTACTTTCGACGTGATCTGTTCGGTCGCCTAGTTCTTAAATTGTGACATTTACTGAGGAGGACAGCTTGTGCAGGTCTTTTTGCATAGAGTCTCTCAGTGCTACCACTAGATTTTTAATGAATAGCTCTGAAGCTGGTTGGTTTGTCGAAGGTAGACTTAGAATAGGGTCTGCAGTTAGATCTATCATATTGTCTGAGGGAGAGGGAAAAGACACTCTCTGCCTCTGCTTCTCTGGGCTAGCAGTGGGGGAAGGGCTTGCCTCCGATTGAGAGCTGTGGCTGGGCACCATTTTACTTGTTGCACTTTTCACAGGGGTCCTAATGGAGAATGCACTCACCCCTTCTTGTAGTGCAGAAGATCGCTGCTGCTCTCTGGATGTTTCCATAAAGTCTTCTGCAATGCCTGCTGTCGGAGAAACCTCTCTGCTGTGTGGAGAATCAGCTGCTGTCTCCTTATCTGCAGGAGAGCAGGAGGGAGGGGGGGGGGGGAGCTGCGGGGCACAGCAGTCTCTCCTCTATCAGCGCTTCGGGCTGTAAAGAAACTTGATACTCTCTGTGGAGGAGCTTTGGAGATCTTTCTTTTAGCTGTCACTGTACTCCCACCAGCAAGGTGAGCAGCGGATTGTGTTTTTCCTCTTCTGGAATGCATTGTAGTAGCTTTGAGAAGGCTTAGACGAGCGGAGGTTACAGGGATGTGTCTAGCTCGGTTGGCAGTCAGGCCACGCCCCCCCGGCTTATATATTTAAGCCCTTCCCGACAATTCATCCCGCGATCGCCGGCAGCCCATTGCTTTCAGTGGAACCTGCTGTATTGCTGGCTCCATTGAATTCAATGGGCAAACATCGTTCTTCTCTGCCACAGCTGTTACAGCTGTGGCAGAGAAGAATGATTTGTCTTCTATATGTTCTCAATGGGGTCGGCGCTGCTGCCGCCGGCCCCATTGAGCGCATATAGAGAAGAGAACAGAAATTGCAGATCACACATAGGTGCGATCTGCGATTTCTATGGCCTAAGAAGGACCGTTGGGGTTCTTGAAGCCTAAAATCACTCCTAACACTCTCCCTATAGCAGCTCCGGCATCAGCAGCACTTTCCCTGAACTATGTCAGAACGCATCTGTGGCGAGCCGCGGGAGGGGCAGATTTTAATACTCGGGTGACACTTAATCTCACCAGCCACTCACTGCAGGGGGGTGGTATAGGGCTTGAACATCGCAGGGGGGAGTTGTAATGCCTTCCCTGTCTTTCTATTGACCAGAAAAGCGCGCAAATTTCTCAGGGAAGAAAATGAAAGTAACCCGAACATCGCGTGGTACTCGTCACGAGTAACGAGCATCTCGAACACCCTAATACTTGAACGAGTATCAAGCTTGGACGAGTATGCTCGCTCATCTCTATTGAAGACTCATTGCTGCCAAAGCAAGAAAAACACCTAAGGACCCACCAAAAGTGTGCCACTAGAGGGTGTCACGCTAAATCCTAATCACGTTTTTCAAGTGCAATTTGGCGGGTAAATGAGATGATGTCTTTCCTCTCTAGAACCTTCAATAGATGAGCTGTTCTTAGGTCTCTAGCAGCTCGAGGAAATGCTGTTGTGATGGGTTCCAGCCTTAGAGAGTATCAGCTGCTTCCGGCATCACCATTTCCGGGTTCTCCAGACTTCACAGACAGGATGTCAGTTCTGAAGGTATTTGAGATACTATAAATGTAAGTGAATTTAGGATGTGAGATTGTTGTTTTTTTCTGATGAAGGCGAAACGGCTTATTACTCCCAAAACACATTTGGAGTATTATTGTATTAACTATTTATTTCTAATAATTTTTTTTTTAAAATAATCAGTTAAGCCTAAGTGCTTGGATTCACAGAGGTCTACTAGATACCTGGCATTGGCTTTCTATATATCTGATCACCCACTGGATCTCAGGGAATGAGCTCTACTATGCAGTTCTGTCTTCCCCCAGTCTTGTGAGCACACTTTTAATTCATGCTAATTGATTTATAATAATGATAATTGAGTAATTGCTCCCCATTTGAACACCACATTTCTGTCTCCCTTTTATGCTAATATTCATTCTGATAATAGAGGGGTAATTCGAACCTAAATATATTTTACTTTTCAGGCGAGCTTAGCTATAGTACCAACTGTAGTGTGTCATACCCAACACCAGCTCTGCCATGATAGAGTAATAATAAAACCAGCTATAGCAGGCTCTTCCATAGACAAAATAGCTTCTTACATATCTAAAGTATCATGTTGCGCAATTTGTTGTTAAATTTAGATGTAATTTCCAGAATATTTTATCCTTTCCCTATCCTATGTTTTCTTAAAATAGACATTTGGAACGTGTGAAAAGCACCCAGCACTTTACACTTATATCCACCTTCATACTAATTAGCATCAAAGTATAGTATTTAGCAAAAATGGATAAAAATACAAGTTAACTGCAGTGTACCATAATGCGGTAAAAAGATTTCTGTCGATGTGCCAGTCATGTTAAATATTGCTAAATCTATATGCTCAAAAAATCACCAGACTCAAAGAATCTGTGCAATCCAGATGCTATTATTTAGTTTTGTCACAGGATCGACAAGGGGCCTGATTTATTATAGGTTTAAATTACATGAGCTAGAAACTAGAAAAAAGACCATTTTAAATGTGATAATCAGAAAACGCAGATATTCTCATTGTATGAGGGAATAAAAACATGAAAAAAAGTTTCTGTATCACTTTCCCAGAAAGTGAAACTTTTTGTCCTGCTCCTTGGCTTTTAAATATTCACACAAAAGATTCAGCATGGTATTATCTGAAAGCTAAGTGTCCGAGCTTTAATAATATACTAAGCTCATACATAGTATAGCTCCTAGTCACAGTCATGGTAAATTACACATGCACCGGGCAATGCAGGGGGTTAAATTATACTTCAGTCAGTTAAAAACTACCTTATATAATTGATATAGCATTGATTTCATAGTGTGCCTCAGGTAGGAGATCTTTTTTACAGTATGTTTTTCTCCATAATCTTTGAGATTGAAATGCTTTTTAAATAACTGCTATGCAATCAGCTTTATTCAAGGCTAATTTTCTTAGATTGAATCGAACTCCATGATCATAAGCATTAGTTTATGTATTATGATAAATGAAAGATCGTGTACTACATAAATTGCAGTTATCTCAGTGTCTCTCATAACTCTAATCATTATATTCAATTAACAAATGGCATTCATAATATTGGTAATAGCAGTTTGCGAGAAAATAAATGATGGTGCTGAAAGTTTAAACTTATAGCATACCAGAAACTCTGGCATTCTAAATATATGATCCCTGGTTTCTCATCATTGATTTATTTTTAAGGCATAATTGCTACAATTAAAATGTGCAAGCCCTTTAAACAATCACAATCTCTCCTGAAGCTGAAATAGAGGTTTATTACTATGTTGTGTTGCAGGAAGTGTTGCGGCCTACCTGTGCTCTCTTTCCATCCTTCCGCTGGTTTTGCATATTTATATTTTCTCACTATGCCTGTTGAGTGGGCGGGTTCTTCCTGGTGTGATACTAATTTTGTGCTCTGCCTGTACACTGCGCTCTGAGCCAAATATTTCCCAACCTACAGTATGTAGTTTCACAGTATTAAAAAAAGAGCAGGAAAATGTAGCTACATCCCTTCTCCCCACAGTATTTCTTAAAGGGACTAGATCACCAACATTTCTTTTATTTAAATAAAACCAGATATAGAAAAAAATTTCCATTTTTCTAATTAGTTTTTAATTCCTGACTGTAGAATTTCTTATTCTGTTGTCTATATATGACTATGACGGGTTTCATCTTTCCTTAGCTACACATCTGCATTGTACAATGTACATCAAGGCAGGTTGATCAAGTATGAATAAGGTTATGAATAGAGATGAGCGAGTATACTCGCTAAGGGCAATTGCTCGAGCGAGCATTGCCCTTAGCGAGTACCTGCCCACTCGAGACAAAAGGTTCGGGTGCCAGCGCGGGGGGGGGGGGGGGGGGGGGGGGCGGTGAGTAGCGGCAGTCAGCAGGGGGGAGAGAGGGAGAGAGACATCTCCCCTCCGTTCCTCACCGCTCTACCCCGCAGCTCCCTGCCCGCTGACGGCACCCGAACCTTTTGTCTCGAGCGGGCAGGTACTCGCTAAGGGCAATGCTCGCTCGAGCAATTGCCCTTAGCGAGTATACTCGCTCATCTCTAGTTATGAAACGGGATTGAGACACACAGGACTCGCATCAGTAACATTCAATTACAATTCACAACAGCATTAGTACACTTATCAAATTTGATTCTACTCTGCAACCATTGCAAAAGCTAATGATTTTATCCTTAACTATAAAACAAAAATCTATGAACCAGTAAAGAGGTTGGGGAGTAGTGGTGGGTGTTCATCATCTAGGCTAGTTTTAAAGATTTTCTAGTCTGGAGATTCATTATTTATTAACAATGGGCATGTTTCAAAAGACTTCTTGAGAGACCTCAAGTATCTAGAGGGACTATGTTAAAGGATGAGGGAGATTGGGTGAATTTAGATTATGTGGTATGGCTATCTGTTTGTTTTCTTAATTTAATCCATGGTGACCAGGTGTGCAAGCTCTGGTCCATTCTCCCAGCTCATAAATATGCAGATGTAAGCAGCACCACATGGAACTCTTTAGAGAATCATCATATTGTCAGGGAAATTCTGCGTACAGCACCAATCAGGCCCACCCCAATGCCCCGCTGCTGGCGGTAAAGCAGAAACACCACACACGGAGGTCTGGTATAGTTCCTCACACGAGAAAATACCTGCGCACTTTATTACAGATTACATGGGGTCTTATACTCTTTGGTCATGTCACTAGGAATGTGTAATGGTCTCATTGGCTCAAATCCACCGCATAACCATATATGTGATGTCCGCAATTCCGCCGGAGGCACAGTTAGTCATATACGTAGTTAAACAGTCGTTATCTTCTGGGAAAACAGCCAAGCACACGGCCCTCGTATCCAGTTCTGTATCATCTCTGAATTTCTGGACACATCTCTCTCAGCCTTGCAAAGCCTTGGCATCTCTGATATGATTTTTAAGGCTACATATTAAGTTTTTCTCATTTTAGCATTGTATAGAACTTGCATACAGGTATAAAAGCATAAAAAACATATGGCAATATATACATATACCCTCACAATATAGTCTTCATATGGTAAAAAATCGCAGAGGACTTTATCAAGCATACAAACACTGAGACATAGACCTATACATATATAGAAACATATTAAGGACCACACCAATCATGGGCTAGCTAGCTGACACACCCCAAACTTACCCACGTAGCATCCAAAGGAGGAGACAACAGGTGTAGAAGATTTTTAGAGACAGCGATAATATAATTGCTAGGATATCACCTGGTGTATCTGGATTGCGTCCCGCGGCCGGAAATGACATAACATAAGTTCCGCCCTCAACCGGATGTAACACTTTCTGGCATGTTCAGAATATGGCAAGGGATAGTATGGGCAGTGTGTGGCAACATCCGGTCCCATCCGGACGTGATGCGCACTGGAATTGCTCATGTGGCATGCAATGTGTCACAGCATCCGGCCCCATCCGGATATGACGTGGACTGGAGTGTTCACATAATACATCCGGGTCAAAGCCAAGAGGAGCGCACTGTAACATCCGGCAATGGCCGGATGTTACACATATCCATACCCAATGCACATGCGAAAAAGGTGCATTCCAAGGACGAACAGCACCAACACTACTTCCTTATCCACCACCAAGTGGCAATAACACAGACACTGTCCAGCACTAGTAGCATGTAAATAAAGCTGATTTTTACATGATTGTCATGAAGCTTAAAAAGCTAAATGGTAACACTGCTGACCTTTATAATCCCATCATATTTTACTAATAAATTTAAATACATGTTTGATATAGAGCAAAAGGGGGAATCTAATATAATATTGCAATGTACTAAAATAATAATAAGTGGACACGGATATATATAGTCCCGTATTTTAGTCAACCATGTAATTACAGAAAATGAAAAATCGCGACTTAAAAAACGAAAAACTTATATGTACAATGAAGAAAAAATATTTATTAAAGACGAAACCCCATACATGATAGACAAAATCTCATGACTGAAAAACCATATGCCGAAAAATATATATCGCCGATCTTCCAAGTAATATGTATATATCTCGTATGGGAACCCAAAGTCTCCTCCTTTGCCGACCTATGTGGATAAGAGCAAAAAGGAAAAGAATAATGAAAAGAGGGGGGAAAAAGGGGGTTTTGAGGGAAGGGGGCAAAGAAAGGAAAAGGAGAAGGAAAAAAAGAAAGGAAGAAAAAGAAAAAACGGTGACTAAACACATTGACAGAATGATAAACAACATAAATTACAATATAGCTATATAGAGACTACAAAAATGGTATTCGGTTGTACTCGATATTTAAATCCTTGGGTTGAAGGGAATCTAACTTAAAGATCCACATAGGTTCAAGGTACTTCAACTGGCTCTCACGGTTACCTCCCCGCGCAGGTTTTGGCATGCTATCGATGACACGGAAGTGCAGTTGGCTAATTGAGTGGCCAGCTGTTATGAAGTGCTTGGCCACTGGGACTTCCAGATTGCCTGTTCTGATAGTTCTTTTATGTTGATATATACGTTTTCTGACTTCATTAATAGTTTCAACTATATAGATGAGGCCACAAGGGCAATTAATCATGTATACAACATAAGTAGAAGAACAGGTATATCTTTTACGTATGTGGAATTTTTGTCCCGTACTAGGATGGAAAAATGTGTCTCCTTTAACCAAATTGCTGCAGCTTGCACAGCTCATGCAAGGAAAGCAGCCCTTGGTTTTTTCCAAAAAACTTGGATGTCAGGAAAGGGATGTGTTGAAATCCTATTGGTGAGGACTACCTTGTCCCTAATATTAGGACCTTGTTTGTAGCACATCATCGGTAAGGACTGGAACTCCTCCACTTCAGAATAACACATCTGGAGGAGAGACCAATGCTTTCGGATGATGTTAGTAAATAGTTTTTTAAACAATAAAGATGACATCTGAATTTTTTACCATATGAAGACTATATGATGATTCTCTAAAGAGTTCCATGTGGTGCTGCTTACATCTGCATATTTACCCAGTATCTAACGGGACCCTGAAAGTCCGGTTCCAACGGTGAGCGTGCACGTTTAGGCTTTTGTTTGCTATACTTGTCTCCCCTACTGTTGTAGTGATTTGGTGTGCTGCTGAGACCCTTCAATTGTTTGCAAATTCTCCCAGCCAATGAGCTGCTTGAAGAGGAAAATTTTATGAATTTTGTTTTCCCACTGGGCAAGAGAGGGGGGGTTCATTGTTATGCCACATTAAGGGAATGAGTAGTTTGCCTATGGTTAGTAAGATTGTTGGCAAGTTGTCTTTCCTTGGGGTAAAGTTTTTGGATGGGTGCCGCAATAATACTTCCTCAGGTGCCAAATTAGTGAGCCTGAGCAAATATTGATTTGGGAGAATATTTGCTTCCAATAAGGGGCAATTCCTGGCTTCATTTAATGGCGTTTAGAGCATTTAGTGATATGCTATACAGCAACTTCATGGTCCATTCACACAATGGACAGAAGCTGACATATTGTTTTTCATCGGAAACTGTTCTAGGCATGTTCTGTGAGCTCAGAAGTCATTTTGCAGGGAGGGAAGTAGATAGTCACAGCTTATCACTAGAGATGAACGAGTATACTCGCTAAAGGCAATTGCTTGAGCGAGCATTGCCCTTAGCGAGTACCTGCCCGCTCGAGAATGAAGGTTCGGGTGCCGGCGTGGGGGAGCGGTGAGTAGCGGCAGTCAGCAGGAGGAAGCGGGGGGGGGGGGGGGGGGGAGAGAGGGAAAGAGAGATCTCCCCTCCGTTCCTCCCCGCTCTCCCCGCAGCTCCCTGCCCGCCGCCGGCACCCGAACCTTCAGTCTCGAGCGGGCAGGTACTCGCTAATGGCAATGCTCGCTCGAGCAATTGCCTTTAGCAAGTATACTCACTCATCTCTACTTATCACCTATTTTGAATGGTGGATACTGTGTTATCTACATCTAGGTGTTTACCTGTCAGTGTAACCCAACCTGTGATGATAGTGAGATGACTGCTGCAAAATTTTTTCTACAGGTCAGGAAGTGTCAGACCATCATCAGGCTCTGTGGTCTGTGATGTCAGCACAGCATCAGTGTCTCTGCTCTGTGCTCTTCTGTCAATGTGAGATCATTGGAGTAATAAGGAGAATACAAAGTGTAAAATAGTGCATATTAACTTCATCCACATATTATTCCCATATTAACCCCTTCTATTACAATCACCTATTTAGTTAGTATAGGTGATTGTATAGTGTAGCAATCCTTTTTTTTTTAGAATTTATCCATAATAAATGTATCTTTCCCGAATCTTTCAGGACGAGCAGGGAGGTACTCGGATAAAGCACATTACTCGGACGAGTAGTGCTTATCCGAGTACGTTCGCTCATCTCTAACAAGCATCCTTCCCATATAACATAAAGAGCAACTTCATAATATATTTAGGGGTCCACATAAATTCATCTTATTCTTTCCTATTCTTGGCCAATTTTTCTTCTTTACAGCGTCAAATTATGCCCCTTTTCATATACAGTTACCCCTGCATTTATAGCTCTTAGGCTGCATTGTGTCTATTAATATTTTACACAATTACCTATAACTATTTAAGACACTGCCAATCCAAGTTAATAAAATCTTTCTCAAAACAGCCCAATCTCTTTTACTTGACTTTATCTGGAAGTCCAAAAGACATTGGATTCCCAGGTCAGTTATGATTAGAGAATATTGGCAAGGTGGCCTGGCTCTCCTGGATCTTACCCTTTACTATTATGCAGCACACCATCATCACATAGCATCATGGTCCACTCTACCTTCATTCAGTAAATGGAGATAGAAAACCTATGGCTGGCTCCGACTTATCACTGCTCCCTGATATGGGGTCCCACGCCTGATTTCTCCTCCCATTCACTGTAAGGGTGCCTACCCACTGGCGTTTTTTTGCAGCATTTTTTTTTCTCCTGGGGTCTATGGGACTTGTAATGTTAAAATCGCGATCGCGCAAAATCGCAATTTACCGCGAATCGCGGTAAATTGCGATTTTGCGCGATCGCGATTTTAACATTACAAGTCCCATAGACCCCTGCAGAAAAAAAATGCTGCGAATTTCGCAGGGAAAAAAACGCCAGTGCACTAGGGTTTTTTTTCCCTGCGAAATTCGCAGCATTTTTTTGTCTGCAGGGGGCTATGGGACTTGTAATGTTAAAATCGCGATCGCGCAAAATCGCAATTTACCGCGAAATCGGGATTTTGCGCGATCACGATTTTAACATTACAAGTCCCATAGACCCCTGCAGAGAAAAAATGCTGCGAATTTCGCAGGGAAAAAAAACTCTAGTGGGTAGGCACCCTTTAGGCACATTAAATTTACAAGAAATATTTGGCACCAATATCATCTTAAATTTCAGCTTTCAGCCCTTAGGTTCTTTATTATCCCCTTCTTATGCTCCCCATCACTGCCTGATGCTCTACATTTATTGAGCCGTGGTACACTGCTGGTTTATTTCACTATTGCAACCTTGTAAATCCCTCTTCCAATAAGCCATATTCTTTTATTATTTTAAGAGAAAGGTTTAGAAATAACCAGGACAGCACCTCTTAGGAAAATGTAAAAAATGTAAAATAAAAGAAGAAGCACTAATCTAGCATAGACAACACAACCTGGAAGGGTTAGCTATCACACATTGGGTCCAAATGAGTGGAGCAAAGTAGGTAATGTGGAAGACACTCTGTCCCGGTGACGTCCAAAGGAGACCAAATACAGGGAGAATCTTGAGATACCATAGTCTTGGACAAACATCAGAGAGAAATTAATGCAGAAAAAGTTCTCCTGTGCTCAGAGGTCAGACCCACTAAATAAAACTAATAATTGTTAAGGTTGTGCATCTGGGACCTGTGGTTCTACAGGCCTTCTTGTGCACACCTTCACAGGTAGGGGTTAATTGAGCTGGCTGGGTGTGGTATTCTCCACCCGCCAATCCCCCTTGTCTGCTGCAGATTAATACCAGCAAACTCTTGTGAGAGATTGCTGGTCATTTTAGTGCTTTACGGTTGTACCCAGTGTTGAGCCCACTCAGAGCTGGTGTGGTGCATGCTTGTCTCTAGTGTCCCTCTCTCCTTCGCTGAAGAAGGTCTGGGCACCTGCTGTCCTTCCTCTCCTTACGTTCTGGGGTGTGTGCATTGTGTAGTGTGTGGTACGGTGACCACACAGTTGCAGGCGGCCCGCAGGTTTCTCCCTACCACTGGGCAAGTGTGGCCCCCAGAGTTCTGATATCCTATGTGTGTGTCAGATGGGTTATGCCTGACACTGTTTCCTATGTCAGCACAGTAGCTGACTCTCTATTCACCTGGTGTGAGGACACTTAGACTAGCTATGGTTGACCATCTTTATGCATGTGAGCTTTAGGTGGGGTTCCTGCTATATGTTGTATGCACAACCATGTGTGTTGATGTGAACAGTGGTGTGTTTTATATGTCTGTGCTGGTGGCTAGACATGTGCTCTATGTGCAGTCTTGTACTATGTAGTTGTGTTATTCTGTATGTAGATGTGAACAGCCATGTATATTATGTCTTTGCAAGTGGCCAGACATGTGCATTATGAGCAGTCCTGTTCTGTGTTCAGTGTGTTTGTGAACAGTGTTGTGTTCCGTGTTTAGTGCATCTCTTCAGGTTCCTGATCAGAGATAGCTAGGTCACAGATAAAGACAGTGGGGCCGACCTTGCCAGGATGACTACCCTGCTTTTAGGCAGGGGTGCCCCACTTTCCCGGATTAGTAAGGGACAGGGATCCTTCCATTTTGCCTGGACACCATCTTGCGTCCGCACAGAGGCGTGGTGCTTTAGTGCGCCAAGTGGACGTAACAATAGTATGACAAGTAATATCAACTTAAGAGCACTTACTTGAAGGGGGGAGGGGGGGGGGGCTAGGAATAATATCAAAAACTCCGCCCCCCTTAAGTCCAAGGAAACATAATGGTATCGATAGCGGATGGTAAGGGTATCCATTCCACAAAGTTTAGGGAAAAATTGAATTTTAATGAATAAACAATTATCAATTCATGACAAAATAAACAGAAAAAAATGCAGTACAACGCATTTCTCAAGCACATGTACAGGGTAAATGAACTGGCTGTTATATAAGTAAAAATATGGATGTAGCCCTCTACCCATTGAACAAATGACAATTGGCATTGGTGTCCCACCAATTGGGTGGCATACATGGCATGCGTCCAAATGGAGTCATGGAGACGCTGTCCTGTATGCCCCATCTATAGCATAGAGATGTAAAAAACTCTGAAATCTTGTGAGAACCTTTTAACAGCGTCCATTCATAATACATTAGATGAAATTGACTCTATATGGTCTCCTTGTGATGCCTATGCCGTTCACATGAACCTATAAGGGCTGATTTTTTTCAAGCATGTCTTTTGGTTCTTACTTCTTTAATCTGCAAACCTGTGTGACCATGGCTATTGGTTTTGTTGTATTAGATGGACATTATATTTAATAGTTGTTTTTTTTTCACCACATGTAGTGTTTACCCACACTTATATTCAGGCTGTTAAAGGGTACATTTTCACTATGACTTGCTAACTTTTCAGATTAATTTTCAGCATAAGCTGCCCTGTGTGCACGCTATTTCTGGTCAATATATGACTTTTATACTGTATTTTTCTTAATTTTCCCATCTGCAGCCTTTGTGCGTGACTCTTAATTATCTCTGAAATGGTGGGAAAAGCCTGGCTGTTTCTATGCTATGTCAATAATGAAAACAAAGATCTGGTACCGTGTTAGCCAGTAGAGCAAAATGTGATTGTTCTCAGCAAGAGAAACGACGTAATCTTGTAGATATGATACCTTTTAATGGCTAACAAAAATAAGCCGGAAGAAGTACCCTGCGTTGGTACGAAAGCTCGCTATTATAACATCATGTATTTTTGTTAGCCATTAAAAGGTATCATATCTACAAGATTACGTCGTTTCTCTTGCTGAGAACAATCACATTATGCTATGTCATGCACACTATGAAGACAGTACTACAGATTCTAGTCTTCAACTCATTGTAATACACACAGCAACATAACATCATCATGTAGAACAGTGTTAAGCAGTACTGCTGAGCAGTGGAGATGCGAATAAATAGCAGCATATAAATCATTATTAGCTTCTGCAGAACTTCTGTGTGAATGTCTCCTCTTCCCCTCCCCACTGTTCTTACAGACAGTGAATAGGATGACTAATCCTCCTCTTACACTTTTTGTTCTTCTATTAGGCTACTTCTAGTAACATACTTGACAGCAGGCAGTGGACAGGAAGGTAGAAGGAAGGGAGATCTCTAGTGGACAGCACTTTAGAGTCATTTTTCAGCATGAAATGTCATTTTTGTTAAATAAATTAAATCGTAATTTTGCAAGTTTGCCCACTGGCTATTGTTTAAGCACAAACTGTTTGTAAAGTTAGTGACCATTAAAGTGAACACAACAAAAGAGTAAAACAGATATATCAAACATACAAAATTTTATACAACAGCTTGAAGCACTATGTGTTATTTTGTAACAAGAAAAAAAGACATTGGTAAAAAAAAGCATATGTTACATTTAGAGATGAGCTTACATACAGTACTCTGCTGAGCTTGATGCTCGTTCGAGTATTAGCGTACTCGATGGTGCTCGTTACTCGAACGAGCATCAAATCGTGTTCGACCCCGCCCCAGTTTTTGGCTCCACCCCGCTGTGACGTGCCTGTTTTGGCCCCTCCCCACCGCGACGCAGCGCTTGTCATTGGCAAATTTTTTTGTCTGGCAGGAAGGAGAGAGAGAGAGAGAGAACACGAACCAAGAAAAAAAAAAAAAAAGCTCGGGACCCGGCGTCCCACATACAAAAATGCTCGAGTCTCCCATTGTAGTTAAAGGGGTCTGTTACTCGAGTAGAGCTCTCGAATTTTACGAAAAGCTCCTCGAATAACGCGGACCCGAGCATTCGGGTGCTCGCTCATCTCTAGTTACACTCTAAAAAATATATGCAAATCTTCAAAAAAGTAACCCCAAATGAGATTTGGGCCAGTCATAATAAATATTCGAATCTGAACTGGTTGACATAAAGAAGTACAATGCGGAAACTATTCTTATTGTACAAATAGGTATTATACAACTAAACCACACTAGCTGGAAATGGTGAGTTGACGGTGTGCATTTCCAACTGAGCCACATAGTTCGGATAAATAAACTCATAAAATCAGATCTAGAATGAATTATCTCCATAGTTTCTGCTCAAACCAGTAATCCCCGACTCTTATTGCTCGTATCAGGCCTGTCACTTTCCGTGCCTACATGGTCTAACAGATAGGTAGGTCATTTGTCACACAGTATAAAAGAAACAATTCAAGGCTTTTCAGCTGGAAATCTGAGCATGCCAGGCTGTAATTCCTGTTCTAATTCATTTTCACTTCATCATGTAGATTAGCTGTCAGCAAGCTACATGTCCATGTCAAACTTTTTATGCATTTATTTATATTTTATGTCCTCTTTTCTGATGAGAAAAGAAATGGAAATACATTTAAAATGATACCATTATTAGTCAAATGAGGTTAATGTCAATGGGAACTTGTCTCAATCTGTGTTTTAACATAAATTCACTTCTGTTTTGTAGAATGAGTTACAGTGTTAATAGTTATCATGATACAAATTCCAAAGGTGACAAGTCAGTGTTACAGTGCCCTTTAGGGTTGTTGCTTTTAGAAATCAGCTCACTTCCTATTAACCAGGCAAACGAGGACTCTTTCTAATATCTCTTCACACTTAAATCTTGGGGACCTGTTCCTTTCCCTTTGCAGCTACTTACTCTGATGAAGCATAAAGTAACCCTACTGGAAAAATCTGAAATTACACCTTCATTCCAGAGGGGAGCCAAGAACTTACCCCAAAAATTATAGTTATGCTTACCAGGTCTAGAGTTTTAAGGATCCATAAGGGCCTTCATACAACTGAATTTTTCACCATAACTACATGTTGTGTTCCGGAGCAGTAATTATCCTGATCTGCCTGGGATCCTGTACAAAAAAAGTAACTTCCTAGGTGTGAGCTCTCAGGGGCAAAGAGCATTGTGGATTCAAAACCTTGGGGACCATATAAGTATACCTGCTTAAAGGAGATGTCTCGAGGAAGCAGTGATTTTTTTTTTTGCCCAGTCCCCCTAATTAAACATACATTACTAAGCCCCCCTGTAAATTACTTTCCTAGCTGGTTTCTACTTACCGTTCCAGCGTTTCAGCAACTTATAAAAGTTTCCCCAAGATGGCCGCCGGCTCTTTCCCCGTCGCTCGCTGCAGCCCGACGTGCGCGCTCCCGAGACGCTGCCAGCTGTGTCTCCATGGCAACCGGACGCCAAGCAGCCGCCGACCAGACGCCCCGCAGCCGCCGACCAGTCACCCACCGCCAGGCAGAAGGTAACCGGCACTAGCCCCCCCCCCCATCACAGCGGCAGCCCCCTTGGCGCAGCGACAGCCCCCCCGGCCTAGCGCTAGTTCCCCCATCACAGCGACAGCCCCCCCCCGGCGCAGCGACAGCCCCCCCCGGCCTAGCGCTAGTTCCCCCATCACAGCGACAGCCCCCCCCAGCGCAGCGACAGCCCCCCCCCCGGCCTAGCGCTAGTTCCCCCATCACAGCGACAGCCCCCCCCGGCGCAGCGACAGCCCCCCCCCGGCCTAGCGCTAGTTCCCCCATCACAGCAACAGCCCCCCCCCGGCGCAGCGACAGCCCCCCCCGGCCCAGCGCTAGTTCCCCCGGCGCCAGCCCCCCCCCGGCGCAGCCCGGCGCAGCGGCAGCCCCCCCCCCGACCCATCACTTACCTGGGACGCTTCTCGGGGCTGCTGGGCTGGGCTGGGCTTCTCCGCTGGGCAGCTCCAGTTTCTGCACCTTCCTCTAACAGAGGAAGGTACAGAATGGCCGCTCCAGCGCGCTCCCGAGCAGTGACAGCTCGTCTGCGCATGCGCAGAAGAGCTGTAGCGGGGAGCACACTGAAGCGGCTCGTGCTGAATGGAGAAGACCGGACTGCGCAAGCGCGTCTAAAAAAGCAAGCTGCCGGCGAATTTAGACGGAACCATGGAGACGAGGACGCTAGCAACGGAGCAGGTAAGTGGAATAACTTCTGTATGGCTCATATTTAATGCACGATGTATATTACAAAGTGCATTAATATGGCCATACGGAAGTGTATAACCCCACTTTGTTTCGCGAGACCACCCCTTTAAGTATTCTATTTGTGTGCAACACTTCTGCACTACAACAAGATGGCTAACTTCTACATTAAACACACTACTGATCACTAACACTGTCTGGATGAAGTTATTGTCTTTCAGTGCATTTTATAGTACATTTTCGCAATAGATAAATGCTGACTACAGAAATTTACCTTAGTCTCTAGGGATGATTACTCGTGAACCATGAATTCAACTGACAAGATAATAGCAACTAATGAACATCAATGTGTGGGATGGTAAACTTTTAGAAAAACTCTCAGAATAGAAATGAGTTAGTAGCATACACTATTAGGGCTTATACATATTAGTGTTGCTCCTTTGTATACCTAACCCTCTATCAGGGCATGCATGCTTGTTCCATGCACTTGACCGTATAATTTAGCTTATAATTAGAGATGAGCGAACGTACTCGTCCAAGCTTGATACTCGTTCGAGTATTAGCGTGTTGGAGATGCTCGTTACTAGAGGCGAGCACCACGCGATGTTTGAGTTACTTTCACTTTCATCTCTGAGACGATAGCGCGCTTTTCTGGGCAATAGAAAGACAGGGAAGGCATAACAACTTCCCCCTGCGACGTTCAAGCCCTATACCACCCCCCTGCAGTGAGTGGCTGGCGAGATCAGGTGTCACCCGAGTATATAAATCGTCCCCTCCCGCGGCTCGCCACAGATGCATTCTGACAGAGATCAGGGAAAGTGCTGCTGATGCCGGAGCTGCTATAGGGAGAGTGTTAGGAGTTATTTTAGGCTTCAAGAACCCCAACGGTCCTTCTTAGGGCCACATCTGACCGTGTGCAGTAATGCTGAGGCTGCTTTTTGCAGTGTTGCACATTTTTTTTTTTTTTGTATATCGGCCGTGCAGAGCATTGCGTCCAGAGCTATTTTACATAGTCCAGGGCCAGTAGTGGTGGTGAGGCAGGGACAGTGAAAGACATATCCAGTCTATATAGGCAGTGGGCTTTTCCAAAAGAATTTGGGAAAAAAAATCTATTTGGGCTGCCTGTGACCATCCTGACTGTACTGCGTCTCTGCTGGGGGTAGTTGTCCTAATTCATACGCAGCCAGCTAAGTGTTACAGCAGGCTTGCGCAAAATTCTTTCCTGGCTCTGCGTTGCCTCTTACATCACCGCTGTCATCATGTCCAGAGTGAAACAGTCTGCAGTAATTTTACATAGTCCAGGGCCAGTAGTGGTGGTGAGGCAGGGACAGTGAAAGACATATCCAGTCTATATAGGCAGTGGGCTTTTCCAAAAAAATGTGGGAGAAAAAATCTATTTGGGCTGCCTGTGACCGTCCTGACTGTACTGCGTCTCTGCTGGGGGTGGTTGTCCTAATTCATACGCAGCCAGCTAAGTGTTACAGCAGGCTTGCGCAAAATTCTTTCCTGGCTCTGCGTTGCCTCTTACATCACCGCTGTCATCCTGTCCAGAGTGAAACAGTCTGCAGTAATTTTACATAGTCCAGGGCCAGTAGTGGTGGTGAGGCAGGGACAGTGAAAGACATATCCAGTCTATATAGGCAGTGGGCTTTTCCAAAAAAATTTGGGAAAAAAAATCTATTTGGGCTGCCTGTGACCGTCCTGACTGTACTGCGTCTCTGCTGGGAGTAGTTGTCCTAATTCATATGCAGCCAGCTAAGTGTTACAGCAGGCTTGCGCAAAATTCTTTCCTGGCACTGCGTTGTCTCTTACATCACTGCTGTATTCCTGTCCAGAGTGAAACAGTCTGCAGTAATTTTACATAGTCCAGGGCCAGTAGTGGTGGTGAGACAGGGACAGTGAAAGACATATCCAGTCTATATAGGCAGTGGGCTTTTCCAAAAAAATTTGGGAAAAAAAATCTATTTGGGCTGCCTGTGACTGTCCTGACTGTACTGCGTCTCTGCTGGGGGTAGTTGTCCTAATTCATACGCAGCCAGCTAAGTATTACAGCAGGCTTGTGCAAAATTCTTTCCTGGCTCTGCGTTGCTTCTTACATCACCACTGTCATCCTGTCCAGAGTGAAACAGTCTGCAGTAATCTTACATAGTCCAGGGACAGTAGTGGTGGTGAGGCAGGGACAGTGAAAGACATATCCAGTCTATATAGGCAGTGGGCTTTTCCAAAAAAATTTGGGAAAAAAAATCTATTTGGGCTGCCTGTGACCGTCCTGACTGTACTGCGTCTCTGCTGGGGGTAGTTGTCCTAATTCATACGCAGCCAGCTAAGTGTTACAGCAGGCTTGCGCAAAATTCTTTCCTGCCTCTGCTGTGCGTTCCGTAAGCGAAGTCAGCCTCCAATCACAGGCCAATAAGCGGCACATTTAATTACAGCGTTCTGTTTCTGCACTACTGGTAATACAGCATGCTGAGGAGTAGGGGTAGGCCTAGAGGACGTGGACGCGGGCGAGGACGCGGAGACCCAAGTCAGGGTGTGGGCATAGGCCGAGCTCCTGATCCAGATGTATCGCAGCCGACTGCTGCGGGATTAGGAGAAAGGCACGTTTCTGGCGTCCCCACATTCATCTCACAATTAATGGGTCCACGCGGTAGACCTTTATTTGAAAATGAGCAGTGTGAGCAGGTCCTGTCGTGGATGGCAGAAAGTGCATCCAGCAATCTATTGATCACACAGAATTCTGCGCCGTCCACTGCTGCAACTCTGAATCCTCTGGCTGCTGCTCCTCCTTCCTCCCAGCCTCCTCACTCCATTACAATGACACATTCTGAGGAGCAGGCAGACTCCCAGGAACTGTTCTCGGGCCCCTGCCCAGAATGGGCAGCAATGGTTCCGAATCCTCTCCCACTGGAGGAGTTTGTCGTGACTGATGCCCAACCTTTGGAAAGTTCCCGGGGTCCGGGGGATGAGGCTGGGGACTTCCGGCAACTGTCTCAAGAGCTTTCAGTGGGTGAGGAGGACGATGACGATGAGACACAGTTGTCTATCACTCAGGTAGTAGTAATTGGAGTAAGTCCGAGGGAGGAGCGCACAGAGGATTCGGAGGAAGAGCAGCAGGACGATGAGGTGACTGACCCCACCTGGTTTGCTACGCCTACTGAGGACAGGTCTTCAGAGGGGGAGGCAAGTGCAGCAGCAGGGCAGGTTGGAAGAGGCAGTGCGGTGGCCAGGGGTAGAGGCAGGGCCAGACCGAATAATCCACCAACTGTTTCCCAAAGCGCCCCCTCGCGCCATGCCACCCTGCAGAGGCCGAGGTGCTCAAAGGTCTGGCAGTTTTTCACTGAGAGTGCAGACGACCGACGAACAGTGGTGTGCAACCTTTGCCGCGCCAAGATCAGCCGGGGATCCACCACCACCAGCCTCACCACCACCAGCATGTGCAGACATATGATGGCCAAGCACCCCACAAGGTGGGATGAAGGCCGTTCCCCGCTTCGGTTTGCACCGCTGCCTCTCCCCCTGTGCCCCAAGCTGCCCCAACACTACCGTCTCCTGGCCTGCACCCACACCCCCAACTCCGCTGACCTCGGCCCCATCCACCAATGTCTCTCAGCGCACCGTCCAGCCGTCGCTAGCGCAAGTGTTGGAGCGCAAGCGCAAGTACACCGCCACGCACCCACACGCTCAAGCGTTAAACGTGCACATAGCCAAATTGATCAGCCTGGAGATGCTGCCGTATAGGCTTGTGGAAACAGAGGCTTTCAAAAGTATGATGGTGGCAGCGGCCCCGCGCTATTCAGTTCCCAGTCGCCACTACTTTTCCCGAAGTGCCGTCCCAGCCCTGCACGACCACGTCTCCCGCAACATTGTACGCGCCCTCACCAACGCGGTTACTGCCAAGGTTCACTTAACAACGGACACGTGGACAAGCACAGGCGGGCAGGGCCACTATATCTCCCTGACAGCACATTGGGTGAATTTAGTGGAGGCTTAGACACAGTCAGAGCCTGGGACCGCTCACGTCCTAACCACCCCCAGAATTGCGGGCCCCAGCTCGGTGGTGGTATCTGCGGCGGTGTATGCTTCCTCCACTAAACCACCCTCCTCCTCCTCCTCCTCCTACTACGCAACCTCTGTCTCGCAATCAAGATGTGTCAGCAGCAGCATGTCGCCAGCAGCCGGTGTCGCGCGGCACGGCAGCACAGCGGTGGGCAAGCGTCAGCAGGCCGTGCTGAAACTACTCAGCTTAGGAGAGAAGAGGCACACGGCCCACGAACTGCTGCAGGGTCTGACACAGCAGACCAACCACTGGCTTGCGCCGCTGAGCCTCCAACCGGGCATGGTCGTGTGTGACAACGGCCGTAACCTGGTGGCGGCTCTGCAGCTCGCGGCCTCACGCACGTGCCATGCCTGGCCCACGTCTTTAATTTGGTGGTTCAGCGCTTTCTGAAAAGCTACCCATGCTTGTCAGACCTGCTCGGAAAGGTGCGCCGGCTCTGTGCACATTTCCGCAAGTCCCACACGGAAGCTGCCACCCTGCACACCCTGCAACATCGGTTTCATCTGCCAGTGCACCGACTGCTGTGCGACGTGCCCACACGGTGGAACTCTACGCTCCACATGTTGGCCAGGCTCTATGAGCAGCGTAGAGCTATAGTGGAATACCAACTCCAACATGGGCGGCGCAGTGGGAGTCAGCCTCCTCAACTCTTTACAGAAGAGTGGGCCTGGTTGGCAGACATCTGCCAGGTCCTTGGAAACTTTGAGGAGTCTACCCAGATGGTGAGCGGCGATGCTGCAATCATTAGCGTCACCATTCCTCTGCTATGCCTCTTGAGAAGTTCCCTGCAAAGCATAAAAGTAGACGCTTTGCGCTCGGAAACAGAGGCGGGGGAAGACAGTATGTCGCTGGATAGTCAGAGCACCCTCCTGTCTATATCTCAGCGCGTTGAGGAGGAGGAGCATGAGGAGGAGGAGGAGGGGGAAGAGACAGCTTGGCCCACTGCTGAGGGTACCCATGCTGCTTGCCTGTCATCCTTTCAGCGTGTATAGCCTGAGGAGGAGGAGGAGGAGGAGGAGGAGGATCCTGAAAGTGATCTTCCTAGTGAGGACAGCCATGTGTTGCGTACAGGTACCCTGGCACACATGGCTGACTTCATGTTAGGATGCCTTTCTCGTGACCCTCGCGTTACACGCATTCTGGCCACTATGGATTACTGAGTGTACACACTGCTCGACCCACGGTATAAGGAGAACCTTTCCACTCTCATACCCGAAGAGGAAAGGGGTTCGAGAGTGATGCTATACCACAGTACCCTGGCGGATAAACTGATGGTAAAATTCCCATCCGACAGCGCTAGTGGCCGAAGGCGCAGTTCCGAGGGCCAGGTAGCAGGGGAGGCGCGGAGATCAGGCAGCATGTACAGCACAGGCAGGGGAACACTCTCTAAGGCCTTTGACAGCTTTCTGGCTCCCCAGCAAGACTGTGTCACCGCTCCCCAGTCAAGGCTGAGTCGGTGGGAGCACTGTAAAAGGATGGTGAGGGAGTACGTAGCCGATCGCACGACCGTCCTCCATGACGCCTCTGCCCCCTACAACTACTGGGTGTCGAAGCTGGACACGTGGCCTGAACTCGCGCTGTATGCCCTGGAGGTGCTTGATTGTCCTGCGGCTAGCGTCTTGTCAGAGAGGGTGTTTAGTGCGGCTGGGGGAATCATCACAGATAAGCGTACCCGCCTGTCAACCGACAGTGCCGACAGGCTTACACTCATCAAGATGAACAAAGCCTGGATTTCCCCAGACTTCCCTTCTCCACCAGCGGACAGCAGCGATACCTAAACAATACGTAGGCTGGACCCGCGGATGGAAGCATTGTTCTCTATCACCATCAAAAACGTGGACCTTTTAGCTTCATCAATCTGTGTATAATATTCATCCTCCTCCTCCTGCTCCTCCTCCTGAAACCTGACGTAATCACGCCGAATGGGCAATTTTTCTTAGGCCCACAAGGCTCAGTCATATAATTTTTGTAAACAATTTTTATACGTTTCAATGCTCATTAAAGCGTTGAAACTTGCACCTGAACCAATTTTTATTTTAACTGGGCTGCCTCCAGGCCTAGTTACAAATTAAGCCACATTAACCAAAGCGATTAATGGGTTTCACCTGCCCTCTTGGTTGGGCATGGGCAATTTTTCTGACATACATTAGTACTGTTGGTACACCAATTTTTTGGGGCCCTCGCCTACAGTGTAATCCAATTAATTTTTTGCCCACCTGCATTAAAGCTGATGTTACATCAGCTGTGCTGGGCACTGCAATGGGATATATTTATGTACTGCCGGTGGCTTCCTGGCACCCACCCATGCTGTCGGTCCACACGGAGTTGTAACTGCATGTGTCCACTTCTAAAGAACCCCAGTCTGACTGGGGCATGCAGTGTGGGCCGAAGCCCACCTGCATTAAACATGACATTACCTCAGCTGTGCTGGGCAATGCAATGGGATTTATTTATGTACCGCCTGTGGCTTCCTGGGACCCTCCCATGCTGTCGGTCCACACAGACTTCACAATAGGGAGTTGTACCTGCCTGTGTCTACTTATAAAGAACCCCAGTCTGACTGGGGCATGCAGTGTGGGCCGAAGCCCACCTGCATTAAACATGACATTACCTCAGCTGTGATGGGCACTGCAATGGGATATATTTATGTACCGCCGGTGGCTTCCTGGTACCCACCCATGCTGTCGGTCCACAGGGACTTCACAATAGGGAGTTGTACCTGCCTGTGTCTATGAATTAAAAACCCCGGTCAGGTTGGGGCATGCAGTGTGTGCAGAAGCCCACCTGCATTTAATCTGACGTTAGCTCTGCTGTCCAGGGCACTGCAATGGGATACATTTATGTACAGCCGGTGGGTTCCAGGGAGCCACCCATGCTGTGGGTGCACACGGAATTCCCATTGCGGAGTTGTACCTGCCTGTGACTATTTATAAAAAAACGCGGTCTGACTGGGGCATGCAGACACCTTGACAGAATGAATATGCCCACGTGTGCAGCTCCTGATGGCGGTGGCACAGGATTTTATTTCTCATTGCTTCTGTACAGCATTATGGGCTATCGCCCCGCCCCTTTTAAAGAGGGTCGCTGCCTAGCCGTGCCAACCCTCTGCAGTGTGTGCCTGCGGTTCCTCCTCATGGCAGACGCACTTATAAATAGACATGAGGGTGGTGTGGCATGAGGGCAGCTGAAGGCTGCACAGGGACACTTTGGTGTGCGCTGTGGACACTGGGTCGTGCGGGGGGGTGGGGGGGGTGGGTTGGGCAGCATGTAACCCAGGAGAAGTGGCAGCGGAGTGTCATGCAGGCAGTGATTGTGCTTTGTTGGAGGTAGTGTGGTGCTTAGCTAAGGTATGCATTGCTAATGAGGGCTTTTCAGAAGTAAAAGTTGTTGGGAGGGGGGGGGGCTGCTCTTGCCGCTATTGTGGCTTAATAGTGGGACCTGGGAACTTGAGATGCAGCCCAACATGTAGCCCCTCGCCTGCCCTATCCGTTGCTGTGTCATTCCCATCACTTTCTTGAATTGCCCAGATTTTCACAAATGGAAACCTTAGCGAGCATCGGCGATATACAAAAATGCTCGGGTCGCCCATTGACTTCAATGGGGTTCGTTACTCGAAACGAACCCTTGAGCATCGCGAAAATTTCGTCCCGAGTAACGAGCACCCGAGCATTTTGGTGCTTGCTCATCTCTACTTATAATGAAACATTATCTATAACACTTTTTTATTGTGAAACACTGCTGTGAAATACTCGTAATAGAAAATGTACACATAACTAAAAGTCTATTTAATAAAGGGTGTGCTATTTCTTGACTCATTTTTATAGCACCTTAATGTGATCTAATAGGTTAAATATAGCATCATATTTTGAACCATTGACAGAGATAAATATATGTATCAAGTAATTGTGTTTCACCTAGATATGTATTGTAACATTACTAGTAACATGTACTAATAATAGTATATAATTTTTAAATTCCTCATTTGTTTTAATGAGTTTGTAAACAGATACTACATATAATTTTTTTAACCATAGGATGAAGCCATTTTGAAACGATCCACACTGAAACCAGTGCAGACATACTGCCTGTGTAGCCTTTTCAACTTCACAGGGGACCAGGGCTGGATTACAATTAGAGCAACTTGATTATGAAGAGGAGCTGTCATGTTCAAACAGCATGAGCTGGATCCATTACTATGAGATACACAACTGCACACATGCTAAACACCAAAAGAAAGGGAACTAGTGAACTGCGAGCAGGACTCACGAGTAGACATGACACAATGACTGACAAACACCCAAACCACTTACCTAGCATACCTGCATGCATAAACAGATGGAATTGCTACAGTATGTATGAGGTATTGGTCTGTATTTTGGTCAATATACTTAAGCCCACGAGCCCGCAACAAGGGTCCTCATTGTCTCGTGGATCCCTACTCAAAAAGACAACTACCCCATGAGTCCTGCCTACAAGCGGCAATAGGGAAAACCTAATGCTAGAACCTAAGGGCCTGGCTGGAAAACGATCCTAGCAGAACAGGACACAGTTCACACCAACACACAATGGAATGCATACCACATGGAACAGAACTATTCACACCGCATGTCTGGCCACCTGCACAGACAGTTGCTGTTACCACCAATACACTATGAACAGGAGTGTTCACCCCATGTCCAGCGACATGCACAGACACACAGAACACATTCCTGATCATACCTACAGAAAAACATGCATGGCTGCAACCACAAGGGTATTGGAAGGGAAATGAGGAAACCAGCACCCCCTGGCCAGAGGGGCTAGTATTTATATGTGCAGAAGACCAGTGGGGATTGGATGGCTGGATAACCTCATACCCAACCAGCTCAAACAGCCCACACCTGTGGAAGTGTACTCCTGGAAACCTATAGAAGTATGGGTCCCAGGAGTACAACCAAACAGAAGCACTGGCATCTGCCTTTCCCACCAGCTGTTGGGGACTAGTGTGAGGCAGCAATGTTAGATAAAAGAATTGAGGATGTATTTCATTACTTACAATGTATGCAGTGCATCCTCCACTGTCCTCTTTTTTACAGCTTTTGTGGGAGCTTGAGCTTCCAGACTCAGGTCAGATAGCAGAGAGCACAGAGGAATGGTAGATAGCACAGCACAGAAACCTGCAAGTTTTTTTTTGGTCCTGTAAATGCTGTGTGCCCCTTCTTCTACATCAGTGTTTCCCAACTCCACTCCTCAAGACACCCTGACAGGTCATGTTTTCAGGATTTCCTCAGTGTTGCACAGGTGATGTAATTATTGTCCGTGCCTCAAACATTGCCACAGGGGGGTTTACTGTAGGATATCCTGAAAACGTGACCTGCTGGGGGTTCCTGAGGACTTGAGTTGAGAAACACTACTCTACGTGATGTCTGCAACTGTTTGGAAGCTGTTTTTTTATCTCAGTTCTGGACTCTCTGTGGCAGCATTGCAATAGGATGCCATTGTAACAGGATGCCAAATGATGGAACTTCCTGCATGACAGATCTACAATACAGGGCAAGCAAATAAATGCATGTGTGTTTTTGTATATGTAAGGGTGCCTACCCACTAGTGGTTTTTCTTCTCTGCGAATTCACTGCGTTTTTTTTCCAGATGTCAATTGGACTTTCTAATGTTAAATTCGCAATGCGCCAAAAATGCAAGTTGTCTTTTTTGCGTTTTTGGTGGGTTGCGAATTTAACATTAGAAAGTCCCATTGACATCTGCAAAAAAAACGCAGCAAAAAAATAACGCTAGTGGGTAGGCACCCTAAGAGTACTGAAATTGTACTGTGCTTTAGTGGGCACTATTGCATTTGCTGAACAGGGTTCCAAACAGGGTTAGCATTAAAAAATTCACTACTTCATCCCTTCCACACTGCACATGGCGGGCATCTGTCTGTGCAGCAGGCTCAAGAGCTGAGCCTGTTACGTAAATGGCCATTGTGACCACAAGAGGTGCAATCAGCATTGACATCGATCTAGCTGTTAACTTTTTAAAATGCTGCTGTCAATACTGTCAGTGACATTTAAATGCCTCGATTGACCCTCTTAGGCTGGGTTCACACGGGGCGGATTTTCGTCGGAAATCTCGCGGTGTGGCCGCAGCAAAAGCCGCGAGATTTCCGCCGGGGAAATCGCAGCGGTTTTGAAGCGGCCCGGCCGCGCTGCGGCCGGCGCTCCCATAGAGGAGAGCGCGGCCGCAGCGAAGAATGGACACGCTGCTTCTTTTGAAACCGCGGCTCCCATAGAGGATTAGCGGCCGCGGGCGGTTTTGCCGCGGGCGGATCTGCTGCGGCAAAACCGCGGCAAATCCGCCCTGTGTGACCCTAGCCTTACAATGAATTTGCAAAGTGTTTTGTTGTCATGGCAGCCCGGGACTCTCTAAAGGCCTCCAGAGCTGCCATGAATGATTGCCATTAGATCAAATAGACAGACTGCCTTTTAGAGTACAGTATAGTGCAATACTATAGTGTTGCATTATACTTTATGAGCGATAAAATGATTGCAAGTTTAAATCGCCTGTGGGGACTAAATAAAAATGTAACTGTAAGTTAAAAAAGTTTTATTATTAAAAAAATATTATTATTGCATGAAAAAAATGCTATCACTGCATCTGCAAAAGTCCAGATTATTAAAATATAACATTATTAATCCCGCACAGTGAGCACCATCAGAAAGGAATATGCGCAATGCCAGAACTGCGCTTTTTTTGGTCCCTCCATATCCAGGAAAAATTTGAATAAATTATCAACCCAGATGTCTTATGTACTCCAAAATGATATCAATCATAACTTTGAAAACTCCACAAAAAAACAAGCTATAACTCAACGCTCTTGACAAAAAAATGGCTATGGGGTCAAAAGGAAGCACATTTTTTTCTTCTAAAATGTAGCAGCAGGATGGGAGCGTTGACAGAGGCAAGTCCTGAAGAATTTTTCATAACCCAGATAGAGAAGAAAAGGGAAAACAGTAACAGAACTGTAATCAGAGAAGGCAACAGCTATTTTGGTAAATTTGCTATGGGAAGGGAGAGAGGGAGAGGAGGGCCCAACATTCTTTGCTCAGGGGCCCTCTGAGTCTGTGTCCACTCCTAATCCAAACAAATCAAGTGTATAAACGACTGTCATCAACTATTGCATTTAATGGTGCATGCGGTAGTAGTTTCAATAATTCATTTCAATACTGTAGGAAACATTATTAGTCCCACACAGTGAGCACCATCAGAAAGGAATATGCGCAATGCCTGAACTGCGGGTTTTTTGGTCACCCCATATCCAGGAAAAAATTGAATGAATATATATATATATATATATATATATATATATATATATATATATATATATACACACTGGCGTAACTATAGGGGATGCAGTTGCACCCGGGCCCAGGAGCCTTAGGGGGCTCAGAAGGCCTCTCTTCTCCATATAGGGAGCCCGGTACTATGAATAAAGCATTATAGTTGGGGGCCCTGTTACAAGGTTTACATCTAATATATATATTAGTATGTATTTATACTGGTCCCCCACCACTTAGATAAACAGGGAGAGACAGATATGCTAAATGGTCCAAAGTATGTGGATACCTGACAATCACAAGACAAAGAAAATTTGTGATACTACTGTTCTGGTTCATAATTGTTGTTTTAATTAGAGATGAGCGAGCCTACTCGGAAAAGCACTACTCGCTCGAGTAATTTGCTTTATCCGAGTATCGCTGTGCTCGTCCCTGAAGATTCGGATGCCGGCACGGAGCGGGGAGCTGCAGGGGAGAGCGGGGAGGAACGGAGGGGAGATCTTTCTCTCCCTCTCTCCCGCCCGCTCTCCCCTGCTCCCCGCTGCGACTCACCTGTCAGCCGCAGCGGCACCCAGTGGGTGCTCGCCCTAAGTCATCAGTACTATTGTACTGGAAAACCTCTTTAAATCATATCCCCCCAAAAATATACAAAAACTAATTAGAATCTCTATATCAAGGAGTCTCACAGTTTTACCTTGAGAACCTATTTGTTAGCTTGTGGAAGGTTTTTTAATAATATAGTTGATTCACACCCGCTTTTGTTAATCCATGGTTCATAAAGGTACTTATGTGTCAGGAGGAGTCCAGCTGGATTAATATGAATGGCCTAGACTCGTCTTTTATTTGCTTTGCTGCACCATTGTGGTCCCACCATTAGATACAGTTATTTACAGTCTTTGTTCTTACAAAACAAATTAAACATAAGAATCAGGGACAAATACTAAATGCCACAATACAAGTCTTACATCATCATGCCTCCCGTAGTTACATTGTATCAGAAAACTTATACATGAGAAGCAGTTATTCAAGCCTGATGAATCTTTTATGCAGTTTGTTATGACTATGAAGCAATTGCAGGGCATTTTTTTTGTTTCCAGAAGTTGATAGAGTGTACAGCTATTTATTTACTCAAAATTTCAGAATTAACACTGTGGAGAAATGTGTTAATACTAGTGCAATAAAAAGTAAGTGAACCCCCTGTAATCACCTGGATTTCTGAATTGATTCCTAATAAAATGCAGTGTGATTGTTATCCAAGTGGCAATTACAGACAAACGCAATCTAACTAAGCTAATAACACAAAAAATATAGTATTATTCATTTCTTTTATTGAACACATTGAATGAACATTAATCGAGTATTAGCGTACTCGATGGTGCTTGTTACTCGAACAAGCATCAAGCCATTATCGACATCGCCTCAGTTTTTGTCTCCTCCCCGCTGTGACGTGCCTGTTTTGGCTCCTCCCCACTGCGACGCTGAGCTTGGTGGTCATTCGAGTATTAGCGTACTCGATGGTGCTTGTTACTCAAACAAGCATCAAGCCATTATCGACATCGCCTCAGTTTTTGGCCCCTCCCCACTGCGACTCTGAGCGCGTCATTGGCAAATTTTTTGTCAGGCAGGAAGTGGGAGAGAGAGAGAGAGAGAGAGAGAGAAACACTAACTAAGAAAAAATAAAAAAAAAGCTCGGGGCCCGGCATCCCACATACAAAAATGATCGAGTCTCCCATTGTAGTCAATGGGGTTCGTTACTCGAGTAGAGCTCTTGAATTTTTCGAAAAGCTCGACTCGAATAACGCAGACCCGAGCATTTGGGTGCTCGCTCATCTCTAGTCCATACATATGAACATTTGGTTTAGCTGAGCATGCATGTGTTAAGGGAGGTAAGTTGCATCCCGACAGCTTGGCAGTGGCTTATCGTCTGGGGAATAAAAGAATATCACCTGTCACGGGAAAGTTGAGTCGTCCCCATTGACAATAGAGAATCCACACCACTTAATTGCTCTTTCCCACGAGCATAGATGTTTCTATGTGCTCCCGCCAGCGCCGTAAAAGCGCATGAATGGGTGCACAAATCTAACATTTGTGTGCCTGTTCAGTTGGCAGGGGCCCGATGCATCTATGCCGAGGCTGCAATTATCTCCCCTTCCCTCCCCTTGGCCGGTTGACCTGCTCTCTCCTTCCCTACATCTGTTTACAAAGGGAGTGGGAGGGACAGGGGCGGAGCTAAGCAACCAACCCTCCCCACCCGTTTTTCACAGCCAGCAATGGTAGGAGGCAGAGCTAAGCTAAAAAAGGCTAAAATTCCTTCCTCCATGAACAGCAAGATGAGCAAATATTATATCTAAGGTGAGCTCACGATGAGCATATGCGCAAATGTGCATGCTTCAGTGCTATGTATTTACGTAGTTAACAAAGCATGTTTACGTGTGTATTGATTCAGATTTTACTGTATTTTTTTTGTGCATGAAGGCATTTTAAAATGGACATGGGACACACCATGATTGGTGTATTATGCATTTGTACACCTCCCAGATGTTCTATTTTTATTTTTTTTTTGCACAAATCAGGTAAGGAGAACGAAGCCATTGAAATCATCTGCGTATGGCGCATGCATATTTTGAGCATGCAAAAACCTGCACAAATACGTCCATATGAAGCCGCCCTAAGAAGCTGCAGCATCCTCTGCTACCCAGTAGGGGCACACCCCATAATCCTGCACACCCCCTCCTTACGATCCTGTCTGGTGCCGTCATGCCAATTTTTAGGCTTCTTATCACATATAGATAGATAGATAGATAGATAGATAGATAGATGTGAGATAGATATATATGAGATAGATAGATAAATAGATATGAGATAGATAGATAGATAGATAGATAGATAGATAGATAGATAGATAGATAGATAGATAGATAGATAGATAGATAGATATGAGATAGATAGATAGATAAATAGATATGAGATAGATAGATAGATATGAGATAGATAGATAGATAGATAGATAGATAGATAGATAGAAGACAAATAGATATGAGATAGATAGATAGATAGATAGATAGATAGATAGATAGATATGAGATAGATAGATAGATAGATAGATAGATAGATAGATATGAGATAGATAAATAGATATGAGATAGATAGATAGATAGATAGATAGACCATTATTTTACTACTTAAATAATACATTGATTTCCCTACAACCCGGTCATGGCTCAATTTTCTTCTTGTGTAATTTAACCTTCTTTGTTATATTTCTTGTAATTGTCTCTGTTCTGTAGAGTCAGAACAATAAACTCAATCAGGAAATGTGATCCCTCTAGATGTGTTCTTAGCTGCATGCTGTCAGCCCAATTAATAATGCAAAGTAATTTCAGATAAGATAGTTTCCAGAATGCATTTCCCATTGATAATGATTTTAGTTTATTATCTAGACTGAAACACCAGACAAGAATTTGCTCTACAAGATCTGCTTGTAAAGATGTCAAATTAAATCAGTTTATTCATATTTCAAAATACTGGTTAAAATTGTGCAGACCAAATTATTGTCTATGAAAATGTTTAGAGTAAATGAGACATATTTAAATAGCATCACTACTTTACAATGTATTCTGAAATTGTAAATTGATACTTCAAGTGACATAAAAATAGATGTATGTAATGAAGAGTATTATTATGTTCTATTAACTAAGACATGAAAGATATTATTATAGTGTGGATGCAATATCTAGTTACATGCAGGAAATCTTTAGGCTTGCTTCACTTTTTTGGGCTTGTAAAAAAAACACTATGAAATGTATGCATTTTTAACATGCTTTTTTGTGGAAATGTATGGGAAAACACCTAAAAAATTGCCATGTGTAGAATGTGCTTCATTTTGCAAACAGATTCCATGCCCCTCCTCCCACCCCCCAAAGAAGGATCAAAAAGTGAGGAAAAATGGCACTGTTGGTAGTGTGCTCCATACCTCCCTATAAACATACAGTTGAGGCCTCTTTCACATGAGCGCTTTATCATGGCTATCTTGCTGCGATAAACTGCCAGCCAAAAATCACGACCATCTAAAGCATTGGATTTCAATGCATTTTTTCAGATGGGTGATTTTCCAGTGCGTAAAATCGATCATACGGAGAAGATAGCACATAAGGTGTGCATTCCATCTGGAAAAGATAGGACTTGTCCTATCTTTTGCTGGAATATGCCAGCTGTTCCCATACACTCCTATGAGAGCCTATGGGAGCTGCCAGAAAAGGGAGGTGGGAGGAAGTTTAGCAGCAGCTCACATTGCTAAAGTCCCCCTTCCCCCCTTGCCAGCAGCTCCTATAGATTGATGAGGGAGGGGGAGGAAGTTTAGCACAACTAGCTCTTCTAAGCTCCTTCCCCCTCCCCTTGCCGGCAGCTTGCAAGGGGCTGAGAGGGGGAGGGAGTTTAGCACACTAGCTCTGCTAAGCTTTCGCCCCCTCCCTTTGTCGGCAGCCGGCAAGGGGCAGAGAGGGGGAGGGAAGGGGAACGTAGTTTAGCGGAGCTGAACTCTCTCCCCCCAGTCAAAGGTATTCCGGGCTGCGGCGTATATACGCCGCAGCCTGGCCATCTGAATTGGTGACAAAACGGGAGATACAGCCTCTCGTTCCTGAGATTTTTGGCCACAATGTGGACAGTCGAAAATTGCAGTATAATATACAACTGCTGTCACTTAACAGTTTAATTGCAGCTTAAAAAGTGGGGGGACAGATGCTTGGAAAAGACACTGCAAAAATGCCACATTTTCCCTAAAATTGGGATGGCTGTGACATTTAATGGAGCTTGTTACTCTATGCTATTTCCTGTTTTTAGCCATTTTAAAGCCTTGGTATTCCTCTGTTATACTGCCATTTTTATCAACTTCCTAAGACGCCTTCAACCCCCTAATACTGCAAAGAAACACCTCAGCCACCCACACAAATCCCCTAGCCATGTGCTCACCCTTGCTACTCTGCTACTTCTAGCTGCAGGGGACATCTCCCCCAACCCAGGCCCACCCCGTACTGTTCTCTACCAAAATGCCCCCCCTGCCCCATTCAAATGCGCCCTATGGAACTCCCAATCTGCGTGTAACAAACTCCCAACTATCCATGACCTTTTCACCAGTAAACACTTGAACTTGCTCGCCCTCACGGAAACCTGGATACAGCAGTCCGATTCTACCTCCCCCGCTGCATTGTCCTATGATGGCCTGCAGTTCTCCCACACCCCCAGATCGGATGACAGACGCGGTGGAGGAGTAGGCATCATCCTCTCCCCAAACTGTACCTTCCAGGTCATTCCCTCAGCTCCCTCGCTTACTTTTCACTCCTTCGAAGTCCACACCCTGCGACTCTTCCGCCCACTGCCTCTGCGTGTCGCAGTTATTTACCGCCCCCCAGGTCCTACCCGCCTGTTTCTAGACCACTTTGCTGCCTGGCTCCCCCACTTCCTATCCTGTGAAATGCCAACCCTCATCCTTGGTGATTTCAATATTCCTACTAACGACTCTAGCTCCTCATCTGCCTCCCGGCTCTTAACACTTACCTCCTCCCTTGGCCTATCGCTAATCTCTGACTCCCCCACTCATAGAGATGGTAACACTCTCGATTTAGTTTTCCTCCGTCTCTGCTCTGCTTCTCACTTTACTAACTCCCCACTTCCACTCTCGGATCACAACCTTCTCTCTTTCTCCATCAGGCACCCTAGCATCTCTCCTGACCCTCCTATCTATCGCACCTCTAGGAACCTCCAGTCTGTCCACACTAAACAGTTTGCCGAAGCTATTCAGTCCTCCCTATCGCCCATCTCTCGCCTCCCCTGCCCTAACCTGGCAGCCGAATACTACCACACCACCCTCAGCCGTGCCTTGGATGAAGTGGCACCGCCCGTGACGCGAGCTGTCAAACGCAGACCACGGCAACCCTGGCTCACGTCCCAAACACGCTTCATCCGGCGGTGCTCTAGGTGCGCCGAGCGGCTGTGGAGAAAGTCAAAGCTGCCAGCAGACTTCCTCCACTTCAAATTCATGCTTAAAATGTATAACCTAGCCCTTCACCATGCCAAACAAGTTTATTTCACCTCCCTTGTCTCCTCACTATCCCACAACCCCAAACAACTCTTTGAGACCTTTCACTCCCTCCTCAGCCCCAAGGAACAAGCCCCTGCGACAGACCTGACTGCTGGAGAGCTAGCTGCCTATTTCAAAGAAAAAATTGACCACATTCGAAAAGAAATCTCTGAAAGCTGCATGGTTAGCCCTGATCCCAGCTTCATCAGCACTGCACCCAGCACCTACTCACTATCTACGCTAGAACCAACGACAGAGGAAGAAGTCTCCAGGCTCCTTTCCACTGCCCGCCCTACCACCTGCGCCAGCGACCCTCTCCCCTCTCACCTCCTCCGCTCCCTTTCCCCAGCTCTCATTACTCACCTTACCACAATCTGCAACCTCTCCCTAACCTCTGGCACTTTTCCCTCCTCATTCAAACACTCCATTATATCCCCTCTGCTTAAAAAACCAACCCTGGACCCGACTAATGCTGCTAACTACCGACCCGTCTCAAACCTCCCCTTTATCTCCAAATTACTGGAACGCCTGGTCTACTCCCGGCTTACTCGCTTTCTCTCTGACAACTCACTCCTCGACCCCCTCCAGTCTGGTTTCCGCTCTCTACACTCGACCGAAACTGCCCTTACAAAAGTAACAAATGACCTGATGACTGCAAAGTCGAGAGGTGATTACTCTCTACTAATCCTCCTTGACCTGTCTGCTGCATTTGACACGGTCGACCATAATCTCCTTCTCACTATGCTCCACTCTATTGGTCTAAAGGATACTGCTCTCTCCTGGTTCTCCTCCTACCTCTCTGACCGCTCTTTCAGTGTTTCCTTTGCTGGTTCTATCTCTGCTCCACTTCCTCTCGCTGTCGGGGTACCCCAGGGCTCGGTCCTTGGTCCCCTTCTTTTCTCTATCTATACTGCCCCAATTGGACAAACCATCCACAGATTTGGCCTCCAATACCATCTCTATGCTGACGACACCCAACTATACACCTCCTCTCGTGAAATCTCTGGACCATTCCTCCAAAATATCACCGACTGTCTGTCTGCTGTCTCTAACACTATGTCCTCCCTTTTTCTCAAACTAAACCTCTCTAAAACTGACCTCCTTGTCTTTCCACCTTCTAACCGACCTCCCCTCAACATCTCCATTCCAGTGTCTGGCACCATCATAACCCCCCGACGGCATGCCCGATGCCTTGGGGTCACACTGGACTCTGACCTCTCCTTTGCCCCCCATATCCAATCTCTGGCCCAAACATGCCACATGCACCTCAGAAATATTGCTAAAATACGTCCGTTCCTAACCACGGACACGCTAAAGACGCTCGTGGTTGCGCTCATCCACTCCCGGCTTGACTACTGCAACTCGCTACTCATTGGCCTCCCCCGCATTAGACTCGCTCCGCTCCAATCCATACTAAATGCAGCAGCTAGACTCATTTTTCTATCCAGCCGTTACTCAGATGCCTCTGCATTATGCCAGTCGCTGCATTGGCTGCCCATCCACTGCAGAACTAAATTTAAACTCCTCTACCTCACTCACAAAGCTCTGCATGGCGCTGCACCACCATACATCGCCTCCCTACTGTCAGTACACCACCCAGCCCGCTCACTCCGATCGGCTAACACCCTCAGACTAAACAACCCTGTAATACGAACCTCTCATGCTCGCCTACAGGACTTCACTAGAGCAGCACCCATCCTCTGGAATGCTCTACCCCAAGGCATCCGGACAATTCCCGATGCACGAAATTTCAGACGTGCCTTAAAAACGCACCTCTTCAGGGAAGCATACCAAATCTCCTGACCTAGTCCCTCGCCCCTCCCTATGGTGCTCCACCCTGTTTGCCTTCTGATAAATGATCTGTACATAATATTTCCTATTGCCTGTGTTCCCCACCCCCTGCACCTCCTGTACCACCCTCAACCCATTTGTGTCTAACCCAATGTACCTTATATTGTAATTGTTGTATTGTTTTGCATTTATCCATGCCTGAAAGCGCTGCGGAATAAGTTGGCGCTATACAAATAAAGATTATTATTATTATTATTATTATATAGCATAACTATCCAATTTAAGCTGTTAAGTGACAGCTGCAATCAACAAAATTGCACAATATGCACCATATGAATAGTGACTAATTGAGAAGTTTGTAGCTCAGCATTTGCAGATCCCAATAACACAAACTGAACTATTAATTTATATACTGTGTATAGGTGCACAACGCAGTTAAAGTTCACCAGCTACCAATGTAAGAATAACTTTTAGTGAAATATCTTTTTTTTTTTCAAAGTCACATGTAATCAAACTGAACAATTATGTTAAGTGTGGAATTGTGCACACATGACTCTTACAGCATTTCAGAGAGCTCCAAAATAGAGAATCCAGATGTTGAGACACTGATTAATGTAAGCAATTGTTTATTAGTCCTATTCCTTCCTACTGAACAGACTTAGGCCTCATTCACACGGGCGATGCGATCTTACACTAGCCGCATCGGGGCCGAAAATTGCATCAATGATGAAAAGCCAAGATCGTGTCCCAAGACTAATTAGCATTTTATTGTCCATTCACATGGGCATATCGCGTGAAAATACAATGCAGCGTGGAATTCTATTGATTGGCAGAAATCCTCGGAATGACTTCTAATGCTTAAATAGAGCCAGCTGTCTTCATTTTGAAGCGCTGAACGTAGGTAAACTCCCCCATTCCTTTTTTTGTTAGCTCCCATAGAAGTCAAGACCTATCTTTTGATGCAGCGTGAAAAATCGTCGACCGAAAATGGTTGTTGATTTGACGTTTTGACGGGGGGCTACAGTGCTGGATCCCGACTGTGATGGGTGAGTATAGCTCAGTTTGTTATTTTACTACAGGCAGCCATATTGAAGAGATGTTGTCCAGTAACTGGACAAGTTCTTTAAGAGATGTTCTGGTAGACCATGCTTCCTCTTTGTTTTTTCCCCCCTTAGCTCTCTTGCTATATGTGAACACATAACTATTATCTCCATACATTCAACCCTACTGCAACAAAAAAGAATGCAACAATGTTCTTGTGCTCAGTACTAGAGATGAGCGAGCATGCTCAGTAAGGTCAGTTACTCGAGCGAGCATCGCTCTTCTCGAGTAACTGCCTTCTTGTCCGAGCATGCTCGGGTGGGCAGCAGGGGAGAGCGGAGGGAGAGTGAGAGAGTGCTCACTCATCTCTACTCACTCAGTACCTTAGTACAGTACCTGTTTATTTTAATTTCTTAATTTTATTTAACCTGCAAGAAAAGATTATATGTGCATTTATGTGTGTATAAATATATATTGCAATACTGCCACAGAATAACAAACTCGAAGAAGCTACATATTCCTCTACTACTCTTACAAAAAGGCAAATTTAAACATGAAGTTATCTGGTGCCATTATCTAATTTACCTTATTCATGCTGTTAATAATAATATTATTATGGTGCTTTCACACGGAATGGAATATTGTGCAACAGTGTTGTGGAATATGCCATCATGGAATTCCACACCAAAACCTTAATATTTGATGCAGAGTTCTATAATTTTCAATTACACATCAAACTCCGCACATTAGCAGCGCAGATTTTGGTGCTGAATATTCCACTATGTTGTTGCAGAATATTCCGTCCCATGTAAAAGCACCCTTAGTGAATTCCAAATTTAGTACAAACTGCTCTTGAATGTTCTCACCAAGCGGTTAGCAGCCATAATTGTAACCTGAAGAAAATTACTTTTCTCAGTCACTTTCAGCAGCATTAGATCATGCAAAACTAATTAATTATATCACATTAAGCTATAATTATTCCATCATTATAACAAGCTCAAGATGGATGAGAACATTCCTTGAACTTTTAGTGTGCGTTCTTATTCAGTCCTAATTGATTAATGCTACTCCAAATGTACACTAAACTAAACCTATGCAATAAGCAACTAATGGTCTTTTTTCTGCACACTGTCGTGTAGGCGTCCAGAAAAAGACTAATTTAACATATTATAATCCCATAGAAGAAATTGTTGCAAAGTAGTAGAGGAAAATACTATCTTTGTTAAAAAAATATCAATCACCTAGAAGGAATTGTCGCTTTGCTGCAAAACTCGGCATGCAGTCGCATCTCAGGCAGATATGCAAATGATTAGAATTGTGGCGTGATTAGATGAACCGTCTTGCTTTATGGAAAGGCTCTTAGAGGCTACATGTGTGTAGTTGACCTCTTTTTTCGTTTGTGTAGAGCTTGATGACAACTAGACATGTCTCTAGGATGCAATTGAAGAGATTTCACCCAGTTAACAGAATTTGAGATGGGATGCATTATTAGAATGTGAGAAGTTGGATGGTCATATCGATGAATTGCCCACCACCTCGGCAGTTCTGATGAGACTGTTAGGAGGGGTTGGGACGAGTGGATGCATGAGGGCGCAGGCAAGAAAACCAGGCTCAGGATGCCCTTTACAGACCTCCAGTAGAGAGCATCTTCTGATTGTTTAACAAGCACAAGCAGCTTCAACTGTTATCGTTGTGCGCCACCAAGGACAGGTGGCACCATCACTACAGGCCCATTGCTCCATCAGAATAATGTCCAGATGCTTGGCTTAAGAAAAGGCTCGGAATGGACCAACGGGAAGTCGCTGAATTTCCTAGTGGTGTGCGGCCAGCGCCTGCACAGTGCACATGTTATATGTCAGACTAAGAGCTGACAGGCTCCTGCTCCCTGCACACAGCTGCTGGCATGCCACTGATAAACTGTGACTGACCGACTGCGCCAGTGTGTGCTGCGCCAATCTTAGCCCTTTGAATGTTGAGTATCAAGAAAGAACTGGCATCTTACCACCTGTTGTGAACACTTTAAATTCCACAACAAAAGGGTATTTGTGGATTTTTGTGCAGTTTCTATGTTCTCAATTGAGTTCTAAGGTGAAAATCCACTGCATTTCCATAAAGTTTCTGCAACATAAATATTGATGCTGTGGATTCATAAGCCGCAGCCTTTTTCAAATTTTTGCTATTTCTGCAGAAGAAAAATTCTTCTACATTCACTTGCCTTGTACTGTAAACGCTGCCAAATTTCCACAGTGGTTCCGCAAGTGTAAATTTTGTAGCAGATTCTGCATGTGGGAAGGCTACCTAAGGGTGACTACCCCCTAGTATTTCCATTTTTCTTGCGGGAAAAACGCTTCGATTTTGCATTTGCATTTTTCCGGCGTTTTTCGGTGCGTTTTTCTGGCTGTAATTTCGCAGCACATCAAAGCTTGAAGCGTTGCGTTTTTACAGCCCTCCATTGACAATCATGGGTGCATTAAGAGAAAAATAAGGAGACATATGCAGCTGACAGTTGCTATGTGAAAAAGCGCAACGAAACGCAAACAAAAACCCCAGATGGACAAGAACACATCCTATACCAATGGCTGTTCAGAAAAAACGCAATTTGGCATCGCAGGAAAAAAAACCCTAGTGGGTAGTCACCCTAAGGTACTTTCTCATGTATTGTTTCAGAAAAATCTGCATATATTATATGAGTATAAACAGTAAATTTTGTGTACTCTAATGCATGCTGTATTGGTATCATCGTACTTGTAACGACCAATAGAATACATTTATAATGAATGCTGCAAAAGCAAATTTTCAAAAACAAAGGTAAAATTAGGGTGAACCTGTTTTAGGGCTCTGTTTGGGGCTTCCTTTTTTATGTTCCATTTTTAAAGCAGAGAAATGAAAATAAAATGGAATTAAACATTTCCATTTTTTATCATTTCGATGAGTTTAAAAAAAATCTAAGGAAATGTTTTCATTTGTTTCAGTTCCATTAGGTTTCCATTTTTTTTGGACCAATCTACTTCACTGTATTTTGTGCTAAAATGCCCATGTTCATGAGGCCTAAAAATGAGCAGCACATTTTTCCTTCTAAAGTCAGGAGGGCTCCCAAAATCAATTTGACTGGTGGACCACAGAGACTCCAGTCTGACCCTACTGGAGGACACTTGGTCTCATGGTGCTCATTATTGTACTGTATTTAAAACACATCCACTGTCACCTCCATTTACATTGGTATCATAAACTGTGAAACTGGACTGCTTTACAGTGAAACCAGGTGGTCTACAGCGAAGAATTTAGGTTTCAGTTTGGACACTGACTCCGTCTGTATTCATGTCTGAAGACCTGAGAGCGAGCACCTGAATCCTGCTTTAGCTGTGGAGTGGCACAATGTCCCCACTGCTGGTGTGGTGGTCTAAGGGGGGGGGGGGGGGGCATTACATCTGACACTACGACCCCCCTAGTATCAGCTCAGTGATGTGTTCAGGACTTCCTGCATACACATGTGTTCCTCTCATGGCCGGGCTTCCAAGAGCCATTTTCCAGCAGGATAATGCTCAGTCACACACAGCAAAGGTCTCACAGGAATGCCTCTATAACATTGCCAAACTTTCGTGGCTGCCCATTCACCAGATTTATTATCAATAGAACGCGAATGGGAGCATCTGGGACACCAATTACGACAGCCTATGAGTTTGCATGATCTAGAGGCTCAAATGTGGACCAATATGCCACAGGATACCATATGGAACCTGTATGCCTCCATGCCCACCCGTATCACATCTTGCATCCAAGGTAGAAGTGGCCCAACAGGGTATTACAGCCTCCCTTCAGGTGTTTAGTTTTCTGCAATAAATTATCTTCTTGCTCTTGTTTTGTAATCACTTACTTACATCAACATTACAATCGCACATAGAAAGTTTCATTCCATTCCAACAACTCCTTCTAGGTGCTTTATTTTATTTTTGACAATTAGCACAGAAAACAATTACTGCTTATACTAAATCTAAGAGCGAATGCAGCTGCAGGACCAATAATTAAAGAGACCATTCTGTGATGTTTCACTACTGTAGTCAGAATTCAGTAGTTATGTACATTATACCGTACACTTGTAGCAAGTATATAAAAACCAGAGGCATAACTTGAAGATTCGGGGCCCCAATGCAAAATCTGTAATAGGGCCCCCGAACTACAGTACTATGCTTCCTATATGGAGAAGATAGGCCTTATGGGCTTCCTAAGGCTCCTGGGCCAGGGTGCAACCGCATCCCCTGCATCCCTTATAGTTACGCCCCTCAGAAGACAAAACAGGACTAAGAAAACAAAATTACATATTTTTTACATTTTATAGTTATTGTATTTGAATGTGAGCTTGTGATGCAAATTAAAATGAATATTTTCTAGGTTTATTTATTTTGGTATATTGATTATAATACATCTATTCCTCATCATTAATAGAGGTATTATTTAGACTTTTAGGGTCAATTGTTTGGATATTTCCCTAATGTTTGATAGGAAGGACCTACTAACATACATGGTTGTATGGATCAGCTCATACTTCACAGAGCTTGTTGTGTGATACTGTCTCAGGCCTCATTCACACAAATGTTTTTGCAAGGCTATTTTGCTGTGATAAAACACCAGCCAAAAATCGTGACCATGAGAAGCATTGCATTCCAATGTATTCGTTCACATGGGCAAAAAATCTGCACCATCAAAACGATCGCCAATTTTTCACGTTGTGTCAAAAGATAGGTCTTGATCTATCTTTGGACAAAGAACTCTCTGGGCTCCCATAGACGCCCATGGGAGCTAAAAAAAAAAGGGGGAAGGCGAAGTAGTTAACCTGTTGCTGGTGCTCGGTAAAAAAGACAGCTGGCTATATTTAAGCATTAAAAGTCATTACAAGGATTTCTGCCAACCGATGGAATTTCGCGCTGCAGCATATTTTTCATGCGATATGCCTGTGTCAATGAATGAGAAAATGCAAATTAATCTTGAGACCTCATTGCGGCTAATCTTCACTAATGCGATTTTTGGTCGCAATCCAGCTAGTGTAAAGATGAATCGACCGTGTGAATGAGCCATTCAGATAGGCTGCAAAGTTAGAGTAAGCCTTCTTTTACCCATGCTGGAACCTCGCCCAAACAAGATTGAGATCTCTACTTTTACCTCTAATTTGCTGCACTGCATTAAAAATGTCCCCACAGCCCCTTTTTTTTGTTCCCTCAGAAAAAAATATAGGCTTTCATTGGCAGGTGGGGCTAGTAAAAACAAACAAAAAGCTATTTGGAAAGTTGTAAGGAGCAAGCTGTTATCTTGGTCTTCTAAAGTTGATGCTTTAGGCAAATGTGGTAATAAAGTAGTAGAGTATCCAGCTACAGTTGAATGATTACAGCTAAGAGAACTTAGCAATTTAAAACAGTAACATTGTCTAAACACTGAGCGAGTACAACTAGATTATGCAGTTTTTAAAAATTAAAACAATGGCCTTCCTGATACGGAGATTTGCATATGAATATAAATAATTGATATTTATTAGAGAACTGTCTGTGTAAGATTATAGGTTTTTTGCAAATCTTGTAGAAAATTCATTTGAATTGATTCAGCTGTCAACCTCATCAAATTATATTACAATTATATTATAAGGTACTTGAAGTTTTAATGGAAAACAATATTCTTGAGTTCATTTATTGAACAATGAAATTCAGTAAAACATGATCCCAGACTATGACCTCTACCCTGCGCCATGTCTTTTATATTTTGAAAAATTGATTTACTCTAGGGGGTTCTCCAGGATTAGACAAAAAGGATCTGCTATCTTCCATACATTGGCTTGAATCTGTTCATTATCTGTGTCTGGTAACTGAAAACTGCCTATGGACAGACTTGGGGCTGTTTTGGGCTAAAAAGATCTTTTTTCCCAATCTTGGATTTCAGGACAAAGTTCAATCTCAGGACTAGAGTAAGAGGGAGTATCAAAAAAAGCAGCACAACATCAGAGAAGGGTCTTCTTACGGCTTAAAAGAGCATCCTTTATTTTGTATTCACAGATTTTTAAAAATTAACGTTTCGACCAACGCAGCGGTCTTTATCAAGCTTGTGCCGGTCAAAACGTTGCATTTTTTAAATCTGTGGATACAAAATAAAGGATGCTCTTTTAAACCATAAGAAGACGCTTGTCTGATGTTGTGCTGCTTTTTTTGATACTACACGGTTTGCATTAAGGGATCTATTGGAGTCCAGATCCTTTATCTAGCGAGCACAACTACATCATTACTCCCCCACCTTTGTGGAATTCTTTGGCTGTGCTGCTGACAACTGCATTGTTTGGAACCTAGAGTAAGAGGGAGGTACACTGCCTGTAGTTATTCTTCTCTGCTATCCTTCCGATCCACGTGTTCCAGGTCCCATTTCTCGCCATTCAAGATGGCCAATACAATCTTCAGACTATCTAATCCTTTAAAGTGCACTGGTAGTGTTAGAATACCAGTGCACTATACCTGCTCACTGATTGACCAGAGTTGCTCATGTCATCAGCACTTGCCAATCGGAGAGCTTTGCATGTCTTAGACAGCTAAAAATGAGGCCTGGAACTGGTAAATTGGAAAAGAATGACTGCAAGCAATAATACCACTCCCGTTCCTGTTCAAGAACAAAAGTTTGTCCTGAAACCAGAGGGTCGCTTTAGCCCCTTAGTGATGAAGCCTGTTTCTGCCTTAATGATCAACTAACTTTTCAGTTTTTTTAATTTTTATGTCAACATAAATATTTGAGGGCTTGTTTTTGGTGGGACAAGTTAAAAAATGACAACATTTTTCGGTACATATAAAGTATTGTAGCTTTTATTAATATTTTTAGAACTGTCCATGAATTTCTGGATGAACGGCAACCCAGACCTAAATATAGGGATACTGTAGTTCCTTAAAGGAGTTTTCTCACTGCATAAAATTGCTTCACAAGCACTCTGTTCTTCCTGTTTCCTGCTAACCAGGACATGTGACTGCTGCAGCCAATCACTAGCAGAAGGTCAATTCTATTACCAGTGATTGGCTGCAGCAGTCATATATCATGGACAGCAGCAACCAGGAAGGACAAAGTAGTTGTAAAGCAAATTTAAGCTGTGGGAAAACCCCTTTAGGGTACCTGTCATGTCCATGCGGTTCACAAGCACCACGCTTAGCACGATGCAGTGTGATATTCACAACCACTGTAGTAGATAGATTTATGCACTGAAGACCTGTGCACACAACAATTGAAATATGTAACCTAGATGTAAAGCCTGTGCAACACCAGAGTACTACACTCAGCACAGCGACAAGGAACACACATACTGTTGTAAATAGCCACACACCATGCTATGCTGAATGGTAGCACCACTTCAGGGGAAAGGAAGCCTCACCCTAACCTGGCAGGAGCAGGTGAAGGGTCCTTTCTAGAAGCGCAGTAATTGTCTCGATAGAGACAGCCCCGTGGTCTTCATCCTGGGCCCTGACTGTTCCTATAGGAACCCCTGAAGAGATGAACCGAACAGCAAAGTAAAACAGAAATGAAAACAGAGATACAACTGAAAAGGAACCCACAGCAACTTATGTGCAAGTAGCAATACACCCAGCTCAGAAGAGCTCCAAACTCCAAGTACTCCACTATGGAAAAAGGAACACTGAGCACAATGAGGGGTGAGAATGTAAAGTTATTCCACACCTGAAGACTAGTAGCAATTAAAGGAGCACACCTCCACTCTTCTCCCAAATATGACTAATCCAGAATGCATCCATGCAGCAAAGAAAGACAGCACCAGCAGTCTCTGCACATGGTACATTAACCCTTATCCTGCATAAGAAGGCGACAGGTCTTGGCCTGCATCGAGACCACTATGCCTCGACGCTGTTGCGACCAACAAGCAGCGACAGTAACTTTATACCTTGGAAAAATTCACTTAATAATTGCTTGAAACAGTGATATTCAGCAATAGTTGTCCTATGTAGACACAGCCACTGACAAGGCACTGAGCAAGGAATCTCTCACTGAAATGAAACAACTAATGAGCAACTTCTCACTCAGTGTAAACAGGAGTCGCTCAATCTATCAATGACTGCATATTTGCAGTGAATATACGATCATCTCTCCCAGTTAAAAGCACAGGAGAGACAGTCATTGGGACGGCTGTCAAACACAGTTGTTCCATGTAAAGATACTTTTACTAATTTTCTTTAAACTTACTATTGACCTTTGATGTCTGATAAAAGTTAGTAGTGGTTATGTATGAAATTTCTAACCAGCTTATATTTTACTGATGGTTTTCATTGTTCCATGTCTATTTGAAAAATAAAGTAAATAATAATATCTAAATGTTTATGCCAAGGGTATTGTATAGGTACACAGTTAAAAAAGGACATAATCAATAGGTAGAATAATCAGATCAAGTTAAATAAACATTGACATTGATTGACAGTTATCTTGTCCCTAACCCGAACTCAATGTTTTTAAAGTTTCAGCATCAATTATGCCTTCCATAGTCTGATTATGATTTACTGCGTAACCATGGCACTGATAAAACCCTCTTTGATTTTTTTCCTAAATGCAGTTATTATGCAGAAATCTAGATTTAGAATGCAGCCTTTAGCTACTTTGTTTAAATAAATGCACCTAAATCCAACAGCATTTAGAAAAGCTTCAGGAAATAATGTTCATTCAACGTTAGAACAGTTTGATATATGAACAATAATACAGTAAAGAAATGTGCATATTTAAAAGATAAGCGAATTGTAAGATAATTAAGGTACAGTGCTAAATAAGAGTTCTGAAGGTTTTCACAAAAGTAGTGAAATGTCTGAAAGTAATGAAAGTACACTGCTCCCTCTTCATAACCTTTGATTTAAAAAAAATCACTCAAAAAAGATATTGCATATGTTTCAGGAACTTTAAAATATTAGTGTATGGTCATGGTGAGCATGGACAGAATATGGAAGTGCAAGGATGTCTCAGTCACCATCAAATGAAGTTTAATCACAACCATCATCTTCCCACTTACAACATATAACTATGAGACATGGACATTGAGAATAGCAGACAGAAGAAAAATTCATGCTTTTGAGCTGTGGTGTTGGAGAAAGCTTCTATGAAAAGTAGAGATGAGCGAGCACCAAAATGCTCGGGTGCTCGTTACTCGGGACGAAATTTTCGCAATGCTCGAGGGTTCGTTTCGAGTAACGAACCCCATTGAAGTCAATGGGCGACCCGAGCATTTTTGTATATCGCCGATGCTCGCTAAGATTTCCATTTGTGAAAATCTGGGCAATTCAAGGCAGTGATGGGGACAACACAGCAACGGATAGGGCAGGCGAGGCGCTACATGTTGGGCTGCATCTCAAGTTCCCAGGTCCCACTATTAAGCCACAATAGCGGCAAGAGTGGGCCCCCCCCAACAACTTTTACTTCTGAAAAGCCCTCATTAGCAATGCATACCTTAGCTAAGCACCACATTACCTCCAACAAAGCACAATCACTGCCTGCATGACACTCCTCTGCCACTTCTCCTGGGTTACTTGCTGCCCAAACCCCCCCCCCCCCTGCACGACCCAGTGTCCACAGCGCACACGAAATTGTCCCTGCGCAGCCTTCAGCTGCTCTCATGCCACGCCACACTCATGTCTATTTATAAGTGCGTCTGCCATGAGGAGGAATCGCAGGCACACACTGCGGAAGGTTGGCACGGCTAGGCAGCGACCCTCTTTAAAAGTGGTGGGGCGATAGCCCACAATGCTGTACAGAAGCAATGAGAAATAGAATCCTGTGCCACCGCCATCAGGAGCTGCACACGTGGGCATAGCAATGGGGAACCTATGTGCCACACACTATTCATTCTGTCAAGGTGTCTGCATGCCCCAGTCAGACCGCGTTTTTTTATAAATAGTCACAGGCAGGTACAACTCCGCAATGGGAATTCCGTGTGCACCCACAGCATGGGTGGCTCCCTGGAACCCACCGGCTGTACATTAATGTATCCCATTGTAGTGCCCATCACAGCTGAGGTAATGTCATGTTTAATGCAGGTGGGCTTTGGCCCACACTGCATGCCCCAGTCAGACTGGGGTTCTTTAGAAGTGGACACATGCAGTTACAACTCCGTGTGGACCCACGGCATGGGTGGCTCCCTGGAACCCACCGGCGGTACATAAATATATCCCATTGCAGTGCCCAACACAGCTGATGTAATGTCAGCTGTAATGCAGGTGGGCTAAAAATTAATTGGATTACACTGTAGGCGAGGGCCCCCAAAAATTGGTGTACCAACAGTACTAATGTACCTCAGAAAAATTGCCCATGCCCAACCAAGAGGGCAGGTGAAACCCATTAATCGCTTTGGTTAATGTGGCTTAATTTGTAACTAGGCCTGGAGGCAGCCCAGTTAAAATAAAAATTGGTTCAGGTGAAAGTTTCAACGCTTTAATGAGCATTGAAACGTATAAAAATTGTTTACAAAAATTATATGACTGAGCCTTGTGGGCCTAAGAAAAATTGCCCGTTCGGCGTGATTATGTGAGGTTTCAGGAGGAGGAGCAGGAGGAGGAGGAGGAATATTATACACAGATTGATGAAGCAAAAATGTCCCCGTTTTTGATGGTGATAGAGAACGATGCTTCCATCCGCGGGTGCAGCCTACGTATTGCTTAGGTATCGCTGCTGTCCGCTGATGAAGAAGAGAAGTCTGGGGAAATCCAGGATTTGTTCATCTTGATGAGTGTAAGCCTGTCGGCACTGTCGGTTGACAGGTGGGTACGCTTATCCGTGATGATTCTCCCAGCTGCACTAAACACCGTCTCTGACAAGACGCTAGCCGCAGGACAAGAAAGCACCTCCAGGGCATACAGCGCGAGTTCAGGCCACGTGTCCAGCTTCGACACCCAGTAGTTGTGAGGGGCAGAGGCGTCACCGAGGACGGTCGTGCTATCGGCTACGTACTCCCTCACCATCCTTTTACAGTGCTCCCGCCAACTCAGCCTTGACTGGGGAGCGGTGACACAGTCTTGCTGGGGAGCCAGAAAGCTGTCAAAGGCCTTGGAGAGTGTTCCCCTGCCTGTGCTGTACATGCTGCCTGATCTCTGCACCTCCCCTGCTACCTGGCCCTCGGAACTGCGCCTTCTGCCACTAGCACTGTCGGATGGGAATTTTACCATCAGCTTGTCCGCCAGGGTCCTGTGGTATAGCATCACTCTCGAACCCCTTTCCTCTTTGGGTATGCGAGTGGAAAGGTTCTCCTTATACCGTGGGTCGAGCAGTGTGTACACCCAGTAATCCGTAGTGGCCAGAATGCGTGTAACGCGAGGGTCACGAGAAAGGCATCCTAACATGAAGTCAGCCATGTGTGTCAGGGTACCTGTACGCAACACATGGCTGTCCTCACTAGGAAGATCCCTTTCAGGATCCTCCTCCCCCTCCTCCTCCTCTGGCCATACACGCTGAAAGGATGACAGGCAAGCAGCATGGGTACCCTCAGCAGTGGGCCAAGCTGTCTCTTCCCCCTCCTCCTCATGCTCCTCCCCCTCCTCCTCCTCCTCAACGTGCTGAGATATAGACATGAGGGTGCTCTGACTATCCAGCGACATACTGTCTTCCCACGCCTCCGTTTCCGAGTGCAAAGCGTCTGCCTTTATGCTTTGCAGGGAACTTCTCAAGAGGCATAGCAGAGGAATGGTGACGCTAATGATTGCAGCATCCCCGCTCACCATCTGGGTAGACTCCTCAAAATTTCCAAGGACCTGGCAGATGTCTGCCAACCAGGCCCACTCTTCTGTAAAGAATTGAGAAGGCTGACTCCCACTGCGCCGCCCATGTTGGAGTTGGTATTCCACTATAGCTCTACGCTGCTCATAGAGCCTGGCCAACATGTGGAGTATAGAGTTCCACCGTGTGGGCACGTCGCACAGCAATCGGTGCACTGGCAGATTAAACCGATGTTGCAGGGTCCGCAGGGTGGCAGCGTCCGTCTTGGAGTTGCGGAAATGTGTGCTGACCCGGCGCACCTTTCCGAGCAGGCATGACAAGTGTGGGTAGCTTTTCAGAAAGCGCTGAACCACCAAATTAAACACATGGGCCAGGCATGGCACGTGCGTGAGGCTGCCGAGCTGCAGAGCCTCCACCAGGTTACGGCCGTTGTCACACACGACCATGCCCGGTTGGAGGCTCAGCGGCGCAAGCCAGCGGTCGGCCTGCTCTGTCAGACCCTGCAGCAGTTCGTGGGCCGTGTGCCTCTTCTCTCCTAAGCTGAGTAGTTTCAGCACGGCCTGCTGACGCTTGCCCACCGCTGTGCTGCCGTGCCGCGCGACACCGACTGCTGGCGACGTGCTGCTGCTGACACATCTTGATTGCGAGACAGAGGTTGCGTAGGAGGAGGAGGAGGGTGGTTTAGTGGAGGAAGCATACACCACCGCAGATACCAGCACCGAGCTGGGGCCCGCAATTCTGGGGGTGGGTAGGACGTGAGCGGTCCCAGGCTCTGACTCGGTCCCAGCCTCCACTAAATTCACCCAATGTGCCGTCAGGGAGATATAGTGGCCCTGCCCGCCTGTGCTTGTCCACGTGTCCGTTGTTAAGTGGACCTTGGCAGTAACCGTGTTGGTGAGGGCGCATACAATGTTGCGGGAGACATGGTCGTGCAGGGCTGGGACGGCACATCGGGAAAAGTAGTGGCAACTGGGAACCGAGTAGCGCGGGGCCGCCGCCGACATCATGCTATTGAAAGCCTCCGTTTCCACAAGCCTATACGGCAGTATTTGGCAATGTGCACGTTTAACGCTTTAGCGTGCGGGTGCGTGGCAGCGTACTTGCGCTCAAACAGTGGCGCTAGCGACGTCTGGACGCTGCGCTGAGAGACATTGCTGGATGGGGCCGAGGACAGCGGAGGTGAGGGTGTGGGTGCAGGCCAGGAGACGGTAGTGCCTGTGTCCTGAGAGGGGGGTTGGATCTCAGTGGCAGGTTGGGGCACAGGGGGAGAGGCAGTGGTGCAAACCGGAGGCAGTGAACGGCCTTCGTCCCACCTTGTGGGGTGCTTGGCCATCATATGCCTGCGCATGCTGGTGGTGGTGGCTCCCCAGCTGATCTTGGCGCGGCAAAGGTTGCACACCACTGTTCGTCGGTCGTCAGGCGTCTCTGTGAAAAACTGCCACACCGTAGAGCACCTTGACCTCTGCAGGGTGGCATGGCGCGAGGGGGCGCTTTGGGAAACAGTTGGTGGATTATTCGGTCTGGCCCTGCCTCTACCCCTGGCCACCGCACTGGCTCGGTCTGTGCCCACACCCTGACTTGGGCCTCCGCGTCCTCGCCCGCGTCCATGTCCTCTAAGCCTACCCCTACCCCTCAGCATGCTGTATTACCAGTAGTGCAGAAACAGAACGCTGTAATTAAATGTGCCGCTTATTGGCCTGTGGTTGGAGGCTGACTTCGCTTATGGAACGCCAGGAAATAATTTTGCGCAGGCCTGCTGTAACACTTAGCTGGCTGTGTATGAATTAGGAGGACAACTACACCCAGCACAGACCCAGAACACTGAGGACAGTCACAGGCAGCCCAAATAGATTTTTTTCCCCAAATGTTTTTGCAAAGGCCCACTGCCTATATACACTGTATATGTCTTCTGTCCCTGCGTCACCACTACTGGCCCTGGAGTATGTAAAATAACTGCAGACTATTGCACTGTGGACTGGAATGTGATGTAACAGCCAACACAGAGCCAGGAAATAATTTTGCGCAAGCCTGCTGTAACACTTAGCTGGCTGCGTATGAATTAGGAGGACAACTACACCCAGCACAGACCCAGAACACTGAGGACAGTCACAGGCAGCCCAAATAGTTTTTTTTTCCCCAAATGTTTTTGCAAAGGCCCACTGCCTATATACACTGTATATGTCTTCTGTCCCTGCTTCACCACTACTGGCCCTGGAGTATGTAAAATAACTGCAGACTGTTGCACTGTGGACTGGAATGTGATGTAACAGCCAACACAGAGCCAGGAAATAATTTTGCGCAAGCCTGCTGTAACACTTAGCTGGCTGCGTATGAATTAGGAGGACAACTACACCCAGCACAGACCCAGAACACTGAGGACAGTCACAGGCAGCAGCCCAAATAGATTTTTTTCCCCAAATGTTTTTGCAGAGGCCCACTGCCTATATTCAATAAATATATGTCTTCTGTCCCTGCCTCACAATATATGTCTTCTGTCCCTGCCTCACAATATATGTCTTCTCTCCCTGCCTCACAATATATGTCTTCTGTCCCTGCCTCACAATATATGTCTTCTGTCCCTACCTCACAATATATGTCTTCTGTCCCTGCCTCACCACTACTGGCCCTGCACTATGTATAATTACTGCAGGGCGCAATGCTCTGCACGGCCGATATACAAAAAAAAAAAATGTGCAACACTGCAAAAAGCAGCCTCCACAGTACTGCACACGGTTAGATGTGGCCCTAAGAAGGACCGTTGGGGTTCTTGAAGCCAAAAATACTCCTAACACTCTCCCTATAGCAGCTCCGGCACCAACAGCACTTTCCCTCCTCTATGTCAGAACAAATCTGTGGCGAGCCGCGGGAGGGGCCGATTTTTATACTCCGGTGACACCTGATCTCGCCAGCCACTCACTGCAGGGGGGTGGTATAGGGCTTGAACGTCGCAGGGGGAAGTTGTAATGCCTTCCCTGTCTTTCTATTGGCCAGAAAAGCGCGCTAACGTCTCAGAGATGAAAGTGAAAGTAACTCGAACATCGCATGGTACTCGTCACGAGTAACGAGCATCTCGAACACGCTAATACTCGAACGAGTATCAAGCTCGGACGAGTACGTTCGCTCATCTCTAATGAAAAGCTGTCCTGGACTTATCAGCACATAGGTCTACCTAGAAGGCAAGATCACGAGGCAGAAACTGACTTACTTTGGACGTGTGCTGAGGGCACATTAGCTGGAAAAACAGAAGCTATTTGGAATGGTTAATGGTAAAAGGAAACAGGGAAGACAAAAGACATGTTAGCTGGATACCATCAAGGACATGGAAATGCATATCAGGCAATTGAAAGCAGCCAAAGAGAATAGAGAAGAATGGAGAGGACTAGCCTAGAGATTATCCAAGAATCAGACAACTGAATGAACAGATTTGGAATATACTAGAAATTGACAACCCAGTAACATAATAAAAGAGTATGTAAGACCAGAAAAAGACATATGCCCATCCAGTTTAGCCTATTACCCCCAATGTTGATCCAGAGGAAGGCAAAAAAAACCCAATTAGGGAAAAGCCAATTTTCATTATTTAGGTTTTAGTCAGATGAGAAGGTTTTTTTTGCACACCACTAGGTGTGCAAAAACAGTACTTCTAAAAGAACCAATGGGTTCTTACAGAAGTGCTCACACGAGAGAATGTTATGTGCGTGAAACAGCATGCACCTAACAAAGATAAGATTTGACCTATCTGTGGTGTGAGCTGTGCAAGAGTTTCCATTGACTCCTATGGGAGCAGAAGTTTATGGAAACTCCTGCACAGGGAATAGATTCCCCGCTGCTTACAGCAGAACATTAAAAACTTGCAGCACAGAAGCACATTTTAAATGTCCTGCTGTAAACTCCTATTAGTCCCCGTGAGGATGAAGAGACTTCCTGAGGGTCCCCTTAATCCTTTCGGGGACTAACAGGAATTTACAATGGGACATTAAAAATGTGCTTCTGGGCAGCACATTTGAAATGTCCTGGTGTAAGCAGTGGTATATTCCTCCAGTCCCCCCTGCTAGGCAATTCCCCAGCAGCGGGCGCAGTAGGGGACTCTCCCCCCAAGGGATTTCCCTATAGTGGGGAGAGGGAGGAGGGGCTTTCCCTGAGGACTTCTTCAAGAGTGTGGGAAGAGGGGGTGAGGCTAGAGAGATACACCTTCTAGCTCCACCCCTCTAGCCCTGCTTTCTCTACATTTGCAATGGGAATTCTCTGTGAGAAGCTCTATATCCCCACCCACTCTCTCTAGCTCCACCCACTCTACCTGTGCTATGGGGATATCCCTCAGGGGTCCCCAGAGCAGGGAGAGGGAGCAGAACTATGGGGGATTATAAGGCCTTAAGGGAAAAAATTCCTTCCTGACTCTAATCTGGCAATCGAAATAATCACTGGATCAACAACCCCTTCTGATGGTAATAATGATTGTAACATATACTATTGTATCACTCAAGAAAGGGGTCCAGGTTGCTCGTGAACCCTTTTATCGAATTTATGATCACCGCATCCTCAGGCCTAGCGTTCCATAGTCTCACTGCTCTTACAGTAAAGAAACCCCTTCTATGTTGGGGTAAAAACCTTCTTTCCTCTAGATGTAGAGGATGCCCTGTTATTACAGTCACAGTCCTAGATATAAATAGATGATGGGAGAGATCTCTGTATTGGCTCCTGATATATTTACACATAGGTATTAGGTTGCCCCTCAGCCAACTTTTTTCTAAACTAAATTATCCCAATTTTGATAACCTCTCTGTGTATTGTAGTCTGACTATTCCAGTAATTGCTTTAGTTGCCCGCCTTTGTACCCACTCAAGCTCTAATATGTTCTTCTTGAGTACTGGTGCCCAAAACTGTACACAATATTCTATGTGTGGTCTAATGAATGGCTTTTAAAGAGGAAAAACAATGTTCTCATCATGTGCCCCTATACCTCTTTTGATGTACCCCATGATCTTTTTGCATTGGCAGCAGCTGCCTGACATTAGTTGCTCCAGTTAAGCTTACAGTTAAGTAAAATCCCCAAGTTATTTTCCATGTCAGTGTTACCCAGTGGTTTCCCATTTAGTGCATCATAGTGATGTGTATTTCCCCTGCCCCTGTGCATATTCTCACATCTATTAGTGTTAAACATTATTTTCCACTTTTTTGTCTAAGCCTCGAACTTACTGATTTAGTGAATCTTGCACTGAGCAGGGGATTGGACCAGATGACCCTTCCAACTTTACCCTTCTATGATTAGGCTGATATATAAAATGAGACAGCTTGGACTTGATGAAAACGTGTGTTATTGGGTATAGAACTGGCTCTGAGATAGAAAGCAGAGGGTGGTAATGAATGGTTCGCACTTCGATTGGGCCAGAGTCTCTAGTGGGGTTCCACAGGGTTCAGTACTAGGCCCCATTCTGTTCAATATATTTTTCAATGACCTGAAAGAGGGACTGCACAGTAAAATTTCGATATTTGCAGGCAATACAAAATTATACAAGGTAATTAATACAAATGAGAACAATGTATGCTGCAAATAAACTTAGATAAGTTGGGAGCTTGGGTACAAAAATGTCAAATAAAGTTCAATATTGATAAATGTAAGGTTAATCAGAAAAGGATCATATATAATCAAAAGGAAGTTAACTCATACTGTCAATAGTGGAAAATAGAAACGTGTGAAGCATTACAGTAATAGGGACCTACCCCTTTAACAAAAATTACATTTATTATAGGTATTGTTTACAGAAAAGCTGCAAATGAAAATCCCTTAATTAATCCCTCTGGTGCTTTATAGAGATGAGCTAGCACCAAAATGCTTGGGTGCTTGTTGCTAGAGTCGAACTTTTCATAATGCTTGAGAGCTCATTTCGAGTAACGAACCCCATTGAAGGCAATGGGCGACTCGAGCATCTTTCCATGGGATCGATGCTCCGCATAGGTGATGGCTTGTCAAACACCAGAAAACATCAGAAATTCATGGAAACACCACAGAAACGGATAGGGAAGGGCAGGGGCAGCATGCATGGCTGCATCTGAGGCTCCCAGGTCCCACTATTAAGCCAAAATGGGGGCATGAGTCTGGCGTAACAATTTACTTCGGACAAACCCTCATTAGCAAGGCACATGCACTGGCACATCTTAGCTAAGCACCACAGTACCTGCAATCAATGACAATCACTGCCTGCGGGTGACACCGCTGCCTCTTCTCCTGGGTTACATGCTGGCATTGCTGTCCAATCCCCCCACCCCGCATGACCCTGCGTCCACAGCGCACACAAAAGTTTCACTGCGCAGCGTTCAGCTGCCCTCATGCCACACACGCGCTTCATAGCCACACCACCCTCATGTCTATTTGTAAGTGTGTACTGGATGAGGAGGAATCGGAGGCACACACTGCAGAGGGTTGGCAGGGCCAGGCAGCGACCCTCTTTGAAAGTATGGGCGATAGCCCACAATGCTGTTGAGAACTGATGATAAATTGACGTACAATCATCATTCCAATCCCGTGCCACCTCCATCACAAAATTGTCAGCACTTCTACACATCTCCACAATGTAGCCATACTATGTGTGGGAAACACGTGAGCGGGCCCAGGTTCAGGCTCGGTCCCAGCCTCCACCTTGTGTGACCTAAGGTGCCACGAGTTACATAGCATGGGAAATCCATGTGTCCCCACACAATTCATTCTATGTAGGTGTCAGATAGATCAACACCACAATGGGAAGTCTTTGAGTTCCTTGGGCTCGCCTATGCTGTTGGTGCACAAAGATGGTATTACACAGGAAGAAATCAGAGTGCCCAAACATGGCAGAGTTTCACCCCGCCAAGGACCTCGGCCTCGTCCCACATTTCTACACTAGTCAGTCAGTGTATTTGTGCCAGACACGTAAAACACCGCAATGTAAAGTCTTTGTGCACCCACAGCATAGGCGAGCACCTGGAACCCAAGGAAAATATTACACATAAAGAAATCAGAGCGCCAAAACAAGGCAGTTTCACCCTGCCAAGGACCTCGGCCTCGGCTTACACCCTCATTAATCGTGGGCATAAAGCGGACTCGGATGCTAGTGCAGCTGTAAACATCTCATTAATGCGGTAACACTCCTTTTGTTTGACCCAAACCACTGTCTCAGATAACTGTGGTAATACGAGAGAAAATACATGTTGCACAGCGCTGATCCACAGACCCCAAGCAGGAGGAGGAGGTGGCATAATAAGGCTGAGAAACCATGACCGAGGTAGGACCGACAATACTCTGTGCGGGAAGTACATGAGCGGGCCCTGGGTCAGGCTCGGTCCCAGCCTCCACCTTGTGTGACCCAAGGTGCCGTGAGTTAAATAGCAATGGGAAATCCATGTGTCCCCACACACTTCATTCTGTGTAGGTGTCAGATAGATCAACACCGCAATGGGAAGTCTTTGAGTTCCTTGGGATCGCCTATGCTGTAGCAAGAGTATAGGCGGACCCAAGTACATTTCTGTAACAAGAGTATAGGGGGACCCTAGTAACATTTCTGTAGCAAAATTATAGGCGAACCCCTTAAACCATTCAGGAGAAACTGCATAGGCGGACCCCAGTAACATTTCTGTAGCAAAAGTATAGGCAGATGCCTGTAACATTTCTGTAGCAAGAGTATAGGCGGACCCTAGTAACATTTCTGTAGCAAGAGTATAGGCGGACCCCAGTAAAATTTCTGTAGCAAAAGCATAGGCAGACCCCTGTAACATTTCTGTAGCAGGAGTATAGGTGGACCCCAGTAACATTTCTGTAGCAAAAGTATAGGCAAACCCCTCAAAAATTCTGTAGAAACTGCATAGGAGGACCTCAGTAACATTTCTGTAGGAAGAGTATAGGCGAACCCCTGAAATATTGGGGTACCAAGAGTATAGGCGAACACCTGAAGAAATTTGGTTACCAAGAGTGTAGGCAAAGGCCGGAAAAATTAGTTAGATAACAGTATAGGCGAGGGCCAGAAAAATTGGTGTACCAAAGTACAAGTGCACCCCTGAAAAATTGCTCAACCGTGAGGGCAGGTGACACCCATAAACATTTTTTACAGATACAGCTCGCTGTTTCTTCATTTGTAACAGAGCCTGGAGGCAGCCCTGTGAAAAAAATTGGTTTCTGTTAAAGAATAAATACTTTTGAAACTTTGAAAAATTGTAAAAAAACTTTTAAACAGAGCCTTTGGGCCGCAGAAAAATTGGCAGTTCAGCATGATGACATGCTGTTTTAGGAGGAGGAGTAGTAGTAAGAGGGGTAATAATATCCAAGAGTAATTGACAAAGCTAATTCCCCCTTTTTTGTAGTGATAGGGGATGCATTTTTCTCCTGTTGCAGCGAAAAGAATCATTAGGTTCCGCTGCTTTCCATCGGTGGAGAAGAGAAGTCTGGGGAAATCTAGCCTTTGTTCATCTTTATGAGTGTAAGCATGTCAGCACTGGCAGTTGACAGGCGGGTACACTTATCCGTGATGATTCCCCCAGCTGCACTAAACACCCTCTCTGACAAGACGCTAGTGGCAGGGCAGGCCAGCACCTCCAGGGCGTACAGCGCAAGTTCGTGCCACGTGCCCAGCTTTGACACCCAATAGTTGTATGGAGCAGAGGCATCACGGAGGACAGTGGTATGATCGGCTATGTACTCCCTCACCATCTTTTAACAGTGTTCCCGCCGACTCAGCCTTGACTGGGGAGTGGTGACACAGTCTTGCTGGGGAGCCATAAAGCTGGCAAAGGCCTTGGAGAGTGTTCCCCTGCCTGTGCTGTACATGCTGCCTGATCTCCGTGCCTCCCCTGCTACCTGGCCCTCGGAACTGCGCCTTCTGCAACTAGCGCTGTCGAATGGGAATTTTACCATCAGTTTGTCCGCCAGGGTCCTGTGGTATAGCATCACTCTCGAACCCCTTTCCTCTTCGGGTATGAGAGTGGAAAGGTTCTCCTTATACCGTGGGTCGAGCAGTGTGTACACCCAGTAATCCGTAGTGGCCAGAATGCGTGTAACGCGAGGGTCACGAGAAAGGCATCCTAACATGAAGTCAGCCATGTGTGCCAGGGTACCTGTACGCAACACATGGCTGTCCTCACTAGGAAGATCCCTTTCAGGATCCTCCTCCTCCTCAGGCCATACACGCTGAAAGGATGACAGGCATGCAGCATGGGTACCCTCAGCAGTGGGCCCAGCTGTCTCTTCCCCCTCCTCCTCATTCTCCTCCCCCTCCTCCTCCTCCAAAATGCGCTGAGATATAGACATGAGCGTGCTCTGACTATCCAGCGACATACTGTCTTCCCCCGCCTCCGTTTCCGAGCACAAAGCGTCTGCCTTTATGCTTTGCAGGGAATTTCTCAAGAGGCATAGCAGAGGAATGGTGACGCTAATGATTGCAGCATCGCCGCTCACCATCGGCGTAGACTCCTCAAAGTTTCCAAGGACCTGGCAGTTTGGGTAGCTTTTCAGAAAGCGCTGAATCACCAAATTAAAGACATGGGCCAGGCATGGCATGTGCGTGAGGCTGCCGAGCTGCAGAGCCGCCACCAGGTTACGGCCGTTGTAACACACCACCATGCCCGGTTGGAGGCTCAGCGGCGAAAGCCAGCGGTCGGTCTGCCCTGTCAGACCCTGCAGCAGTTTGTGGGCCTTGTGCCTCTTCTCTCCTAAGCTGAGTAGTTTCAGCACGGCCTGCTGATGCTTGGCCACCGCTGTGCTGCCACGCCGCGCGACACCGACTGCTGGCGACGTGCTGCTGCTGACACATCTTGATTGCGAGACAGAGGTTGCGTAGGAGGAGGGTGGTTTAGTGGAGGAAGCATACACCGCCGCAGATACCAGCACCGAGCTGGGGCCCGCAATTCTGGGGGTGGGTAGGACGTGAGCGGTCTCAGGCTCTGACTCGGTCCCAGCCTCCACTAAATTCACCCAATGTGCCGTCAGGGAGATATAGTGGCCCTGCCCGCCTGCGCTTGTCCACGTGTCCGTTGTTAAGTGGACCTTGGCAGTAACCGCGTTGGTGAGGGCGCGTACAATGTTGCGGGAGACGTGGTCGCGCAGGGCTGGGACGGCACATCGGGAAAAGTAGTGGTGACTGGGAACCGAGTAGCGTGGGCCGCAGCCATCATGTTTTTGAAAGCCTCCGTTTCCATAAGCCTATACGGCAGCATCTCCAGGCTGATCAATTTGGCTATGTGCACGTTTAACGCTTGAGCGTGCGGGTGCGTGGCGGCGTACTTGCGCTTGCGCTCAAACAGTTGCGCTAGCGGCGGCTGGACGGTGCGCTGAGAGATATTGCTGGATGGGGCCGAGGATAGCGGAGGTGAGCATGTGGGTGCAGGCCGGGAGACGGTCGTGCCTGTGTCCTGAGAGGGGGGTTGGATCTCAGTGGCAGGTTGGGGCGCAGGTTGGGGCACAGGGGTGCTGGGCGCATGCTCGTGGTGGTGGCTCCCCGGCTGATCTTGGCGCGACAAACCTTGCACACCACAGTTCGTCGGTCGTCTGCACTCTCAGTGAAAAACTGCCACACCTTTGAGCACCCCGGCCTCTGCAGGGTGGCATGGCGCGAGGGGGCACTTTGGGAAACAGTTGGTGGATTCTTCGCTCTGGCCCTGCCTCTACCCCTGGCCACTCCACTGCCTCTTCCAACCTGCCCTGCTGCTGCACTTGCCTCCCCTTCTGAAGACCTGTCCTCAGTAGGCTTAGCAAACCAGGTGGGTTCAGTCACCTCATCGTCCAGCTGCTCTTCCTCCGAATCCTCTGTGCGCTCCCCCATCGGACTTACTGAAATTACTACTACCTCACTGATAGACAACTGTGTCTCATCGTCATCGTCCTCCTCACCCACTGAAAGCTCTTGAGACAGTTGCCGGAAGTCCCCAGCCTCATCCCTTGGACCCCGGGAACTTTCCAAAGGTTGGGCATCGGTCACGACAAACTCCTCCAGTGGGAGAGGAACCATTGCTGTCCAATCTGGGCAGGGGCCCGAGAACAGTTCCTGAAAGTCCGCCTGCTCCTCAGAATGTGTCATTTTCATGGAGTCAGGAGACTGGGAGGAAGGAGGAGCAGCAGCCAGAGGATTCAGAGTTGCAGCTGTGGACGGCGTAGAAGACTGGGTGGTCGATAGATTGCTGGATGCACTTTCTGCCATCCACGACAGGGCCTGCTCACACTGCTCAGTTTCTAATAAAGGTCTACCGCGTAGACACATTAATTGTGAGATGAATCTGGGGACCCCAGAAACTTGCCTCTCTCCTAATCCTGCAGCAGTCGGCTGCGATACACCTGGACCAGGAGCTCGGCCTGTGCCCACACCCTGACTTGGGCCTCCGCGTCCTCGCCCCCGTCCATGTCCTCTAGGCCTACCCCTACCCCTCAGCATGGTGTATTACGAGTAGAGCAGAAACAGAACGCTGTAATTAAATGTGCCGCTTATTAGCCTGTGGTTGGAGGCTGACTTCGCTTTCGGAACGCACAGCAGAGCCAGGAAACAATTATGCGCAAGCCTGTAGTCAGACCTAGGTGCGTTTGACTGAGCTACTGTAATTCACAGGGCAGAACCAGTCAAGTGGCCAAAGGCCAGTGGTAGGCCTTAAGTATTTTGCTTCAATTTTTTAAAATGGTGAGGTGAAAAACCAGACAGACACCGTATGCGGCGTATATATGTATACTCTTTCCCTCTGGAAAGATGACGGCGATCATGTAACGGACACAGCAGAGCCAAGAAACAATTATGCGCAAGGCTGGGTATTAATCAGCGACTACTACCCCCAGCACACACGCCCTAAACTGAAGACGGTCACAGGCAGGCCAAATATAGTATTTTTTTCCACTTTTTGGGAAAAAGCCCACTGCCTCTGATATAGCCTGTATTTGGATTTCCCTGTTGGAGGATGACTGTGGTTACTGAAAGCACAGTGCAGCCAGGAAACAATTATGCGCAAGACTGGGTATTAATCAGCGACTACTACCCCCAGCACACATGCCGTAAACTGAAGACGGTCCCAGGCAGGCCAAATATAGTATTTTTTTCCACTTTTTGGGAAAAAGCCCACTGCCTCTGATATAGCCTGTATTTGGATTTCCCTGTTGCAGGATGACTGTGGTTACTGAAAGCACAGTGCAACCAGGAAACAATTATGCGCAAGGCTGGGTATTAATCAGCGACTACTACCCCCAGCACACACGCCGTAAACTGAAGACGGTCACAGGCAGGCCAAATATAGTATTTTTTTCCACTTTTTGGGAAAAAGCCCACTGCCTATATAGCCAGTATACCTCTTTCCCTGTACCACTGTCCCTGCCTCACCAGTACTGCCCCTATACTCTGTAAAATGACTGCAGACTGAGGACGCTATGGTCTGCACGCCCGATATACAAAAAAATAAATAAATTGTGCAACACTGCTAAAAGCAGCCTCAACAGTACTGCACACGGTCTGATGTGGCCCTAAGAAGGACCGTTGGGGTTCTTGAAGACTAAAATAACACCTAACACTCTCCCTATAGCAGCTACAGCAAGACAGTACTTTCCCTGATCTCTCTCAGCGTGCATCTGTGGCGAGCCGCGGGCGGGGCAGATTTAAATACTCGGGTGTCATCTGATCTCCCCAGCCACTCACTGCAGGGGGTGGGATAGGGCTGTAATGTCAAAGGAGGAAGTTGTAATGCCTTCCCTGTCTTTCTATTGGCCAGAAAAGCGCGCAAATTTCTCAGGGAAGGAAATGTAATGGAGTCGAGCACCGCGTGGTGCTCGTCTCGAGTAATGAGCATCTCGAACACCCTAATACTTGAACGAGCATCAAGCTCGGACGAGTACGCTCGATCATCTCTAGTCACAGCCCAATTATTCAATGCTAATTACAAAAATATTGGCACCCCTGTGTAATGTACATAATCTAATTCTGTAACTTGCCACTGTCCTAGAAACATGAAGTTTGGCACAACCATTCTTTAGGCCCTAAATAGGAAGAGTAAAGGGGTCACAACTAGAGATGAGCGAACGCGTTCGTCCGAGCTTGATATTCGTGCGAATATTAGGGTGTTCGGGATGTTCGTTATTCGTAACGAACACCATGCGGTGTTCTGGTTACTTTCACTTCCTTCCCTGAGACGTTAGCGCGCTTTTCTGGCCAATTGAAAGACAGGGAAGGCATTACAACTTCCCCCTGCAACGTTTAAGCCCTATACCACCCCCCTGCTGTGAGTGGCTGGCGAGATCAGGTGTTCGCCTAATATAAAAGTCGGCCCCTCCCGCGGCTCGCCTCAGATGCGGTGTGAGTTAGATGAGGGACAGTGCTGTTTATACCGGAGCTGCTGTAGGGAAAGAATTGGTAGTTAGTGTAGGCTTCAAGACCCCCCAAAGGTCCTTATTAGGGCCACTGATAGCTGTGTGTTGGCTGCTGTTAGCAGTGGGATTTTTTTTTTCTCAAAATCGCCTCTGCAGACCGTTGCACCTGGCATTAGGGACAGAAGTGCTGCATAGGCAGGGAGAGTGTTAGGAGTGAGTGTAGCCTTCAAGAACCTCAACGGTCCTTTCTAGGGCCATATTTATCAGTGTGCAGTACTGTCCAGGCTGCTGTTAGCTGTGCTGCATTTTTTGTGGGCTTCTCAAAATCGCCTCTGCAGAGCATTCCACCCTCCATTGATACTGCAGGGAAAGAATTGTATAGGCAGGGCCACAACACAGTTATTATTCATAGAATATACGCAGTGCTGCCTTTTGGTGGGAAAAAACTGAAAACAAATCTATTTGTCCAGCCTCTGTCCGTCCTTACGGGCTGTGGACACGTGTGAGCTGCGTGAAAAACATTGCTAAATCATACGCACCCAGCTACGCTTTACTGCTGGCTTCGCCATTTGCTTTCCTTAATTGGGAAAAAAAATACCTGCTCTGCCAGAGTTATAATAACTCTGCTACCCTCACGTTCTGTGACACATAAGCAGGGACACAGCACAGTTATTAAACTTCTCCTGTTCATAGAATATACGCAGTGCTGCCTTTTGGTGGGAAAAAACTGAAAACAAATCTATTTGTCCAGCCTCTGTCCGTCCTTACGGGCTGTGGACACGTGTGAGCTGCGTGAAAAACATTGCTAAATCATACGCACCCAGCTACGCTTTACTGCTGGCTTCGCCATTTGCTTTCCTTAATTGGGAAAAAAAATACCTGCTCTGCCAGAGTTATAATAACTCTGCTACCCTCACGTTCTGTGACACATAAGCAGGGACACAGCACAGTTATTAAACTTCTCATGTTCATAGAATATACGCAGTGCTGCCTTTTGGTGGGAAAAAACTGAAAACAAATCTATTTGTCCAGCCTCTGTCCGTCCTTACGGGCTGTGGACACGTGTGAGCTGCGTGAAAAACATTGCTAAATCATACGCACCCAGCTACGCTTTACTGCTGGCTTCGCCATTTGCTTTCCTTAATTGGGAAAAAAAATACCTGCTCTGCCAGAGTTATAATAACTCTGCTACCCTCACGTTCTGTGACACATAAGCAGGGACACAGCACAGTTATTAAACTTCTCATGTTCATAGAATATACGCAGTGCTGCCTTTTGGTGGGAAAAAACTGAAAACAAATCTATTTGTCCAGCCTCTGTCCGTCCTTACGGGCGGTGGAGACGTGTGAGCTGCGTGAAGAACAGTGCTAAATCATACTCACCCAGCTACGCTTTACTGCTGGCTTCGCCATTTGCTTTCCTTAATTGGGAAAAAAAATACCTGCTCTGCCAGAGTTATAATAACTCTGCTACCCTCACGTTCTGTGACACATAAGCAGGGACACAGCACAGTTATTAAACTTCTCATGTTCATAGAATATACGCAGTGCTGCCTTTTGGTGGGAAAAAACTGAAAACAAATCTATTTGTCCAGCCTCTGTCCGTCCTTACGGGCGGTGGAGACGTGTGAGCTGCGTGAAGAACAGTGCTAAATCATACGCACCCAGCTACGCTTTACTGCTGGCTTCGCCATTTGCTTTCCTTAATTGGGAAAAAAAATACCTGCTCTGCCAGAGTTATAATAACTCTGCTACCCTCACGTTCTGTGACACATAAGCAGGGACACAGCACAGTTATTAAACTTCTCATGTTCATAGAATATACGCAGTGCTGCCTTTTGGTGGGAAAAAACTGAAAACAAATCTATTTGTCCAGCCTCTGTCCGTCCTTACGGTCGGTGGAGACGTGTGAGCTGCGTGAAGAACAGTGCTAAATCATACGCACCCAGCTACGCTTTACTGCTGGCTTCGCCATTTGCTTTCCTTAATTGGGAAAAAAAATACCTGCTCTGCCAGAGTTATAATAACTCTGCTACCCTCACGTTCTGTGACACATAAGCAGGGACACAGCACAGTTATTAAACTTCTCATGTTCATAGAATATACGCAGTGCTGCCTTTTGGTGGGAAAAAACTGAAAACAAATCTATTTGTCCAGCCTCTGTCCGTCCTTACGGGCGGTGGAGACGTGTGAGCTGCGTGAAGAACAGTGCTAAATCATACGCACCCAGCTACGCTTTACTGCTGGCTTCGCCATTTGCTTTCCTTAATTGGGAAAAAAAATACCTGCTCTGCCAGAGTTATAATAACTCTGCTACCCTCATGTTCTGTGACACATAAGCAGGGACACAGCACAGTTATTAAACTTAGATAATTCATTCACTAGAGGCAGTGGGGCCTTTCGTTTTCCAAAAAGGGCAAAAATTATATTTGGCCTGCAGTCTTGCGCCAATTTATTTCCTGCCTGTGAAATCAAATCACTGGTAATACAGCATGCTGAGGGGTAGGGGTAGGCCTAGAGGACGTGGACGCGGCCGAGGACGCGGAGGGCCAAGTCAGGGTGTGGGCACAGGCCAAGCTCCTGATCCAGGTGTGTCGCAGCCGACTGCTGCGCGATTAAGAGAGAGGCACGTTTCTGGCGTCCCCACATTCATCGCCCAATTAATGGGTCCACGCGGGAGACGGTTATTAGAAAATGAGCAGTGTGAGCAGGTCCTGTCCTGGATGGCAGAAAGTGCTTCGAGCAACCTATCGTCTACCCGCAGGTCTGCGCCGTCCACTGCTGCCAATCCGAATCCTCTGTCTGCTGCTCCTCCTTCCTCCCAGCCTCCTCACTCCACTACAATAACACCTGCTCAGGAGCGGGAGCACTCCCAGGAACTGTTCTCGGGCCCCTGCTTAGATTGGGCAGCAGCGGTTCCTCTCCCACCAGAGGAGTTTATCGTCACTGATGCCCAACCATTCGAAAGTTCCCGGGGTCCGGGGGAAGAGGCTGGGGACTTCCGCCAACTGTCTCAACAACTTTCTGTGGGTGAGGAGGACGATGACGATCAGACACAGTTGTCTTGCAGTGAGGTAGTAGTAAGGGCAGTAAGTCCCAGGGAGCAGCGCACAGAGGATTCGGAGGAAGAGCAGCAGGACGATGAGGTGACTGACCCCACCTGGTGTGCAACGCTTACTCAGGAGGACAGGTCTTCAGAGGGGGAGTCAAGGGCATCAGCAGGGCAGGTTGCAAGAGGCAGTGCAGTGGCCAGGGGTAGAGGCAGGGCCAGACCGAATAATCCACCAAGTGTTTCCCAAAGCGCCCCCTCGCGCCATGCCACCCTGCGGAGGCCGAGGTGCTCTAAGGTCTGGCAGTTTTTCACAGAGACGCCTGACGACCGACGAACAGTGGTGTGCAACCTTTGTCGCGCAAAGCTCAGCCGGAGAGCCAACACCAACAGCCTCACCACCATGCGCAGACATATGATGGCCAAGCACCCCGCAAGGTGGGACAAAGGCCGTTCACCGCCTCCGGTTTGCACCCCTGCCTCTCCCCCTGTGCCCCAACCTGCCACTGAGATGCAACCCCCCTCTCAGGACACAGGCACTACCGCCTCATGGCCTGCACCCACACCCTCATCTCCGCTGTCCTCGGCCCCATCCAGCAGTGTAGTTCAGCGCACCGTTCAGCCGTCGCTTGCGCAAGTGTTCGAGCGCAAGCTCAAGTACGCCGCCATGCACCCGCACGCTCAAACGTTAACCGTCCGCATCGCAAAATTCATCAGCCTTGAGATGCTGCCGTATAGGGTTGTGGAAACGGAGTCCTTCAAAAGTATCATGGAGGCGGCGGCCCCGCGCTACTCAGTTCCCAGTCGCCACTACTTTTCCCGATGTGCCGTCCCAGCCCTGCACGACCACGTCTCCCGCAACATTGTGCGCGCCCTCACCAACGCGGTTACTGCCACGGTCCACTTAACTACGGACACGTGGACAAGCACAGGCGGGCAGGGCCACTACATCTCCCTGACGGCACATTGGGTGAATTTAGTGGAGGCTGGGACAGAGTCAGAGCCTGGGACCGCTCACGTCCTACCCACCCCCAGAATTGCGGGCCCCAGCTCGGTGCTGGTATCTGCGGAGGTGTATGCTTCCTCCACTAAAGCACCCTCCTCCTCCTCCTCTGTCTCACAATCAAGATGTGTTAGCAGCAGCATGTCGCCAGCAGTCGGTGTCGCGCGGTGTGGCAGCACAGCGGTGGGCAAGCGTCAGCAGGCCGTGCTGAAACTACTCAGCTTAGGCGATAAGAACTGCTGCAGGGTCTGACACAGCAGACCGACCGCTGGCTTGCGCCGCTGAGCCTCCAACCGGGCATGGTCGTGTGTGACAACGGCCGTAACCTGGTGGCGGCTCTGCAGCTCGGCAGCCTCACGCACGTGCCATGCCTGGCCCACGTCTTTAATTTGGTGGTTCAGCGCTTTCTGAAAAGCTACCCACGCTTGTCAGACCTGCTCGTAAAGGCGCGCCGGCTCTGCGCACATTTCCGCAAGTCCCACACGGACGCTGCCACCCTGCGCACCCTGCAACATCACTTTAAGCTGCCAGTGCACCGACTGCTGTGCGACGTGCCCACACGGTGGAACTCTACGCTCCACATGTTGGCCAGGCTCTATGAACAACGGAGAGCTATAGTCGAATACCAACTCCAACATGGGCGGCGCAGTGGGAGTCAGCCTCCTCAATTCCTTTCAGAAGAGTGGGCCTGGTTGGCAGACATCTGCCATGTCCTTGGTAATTTTGAGGAGTCTACCCAGGTGGTGAGCGGCGATGCTACAATCATTAGCGTCACCATTCCTCTGCTATGCATCTTGAGAAATTCCCTGCAAACCATAAAGGCAGCTGCTTTGCGCTCGGAAACGGGGGCGGGGGAAGACAGTATGCCGCTGGATAGTCAGGGCACCCTCCTGTCTATTTCTCAGCGCGTACAGGAGGAGGAGGAGGAGCATGAGGAGGATGAGGAGGAGGGGGAAGAGACAGCTTGGGCCGCTGCTGACGGTACACCGGCTGATTGCCTGTCATCCTTTCAGCGTGTATGGCCTGAGGAGGAGGAGGAGGAGGAGGAGGATCCTGAAAGTGATCTTCCTAGTGAGGACAGCCTTGTGTTGCGTACTGGTACCCTGGCACACATGGCTGACTTCATGTTAGGATGCCTTTCTCATGACCCTCGCGTTGCACGCATTCTGGCCACGACGGATTACTGGGTGTACACACTGCTCGACCCACGGTATAAGGAGAACCTTTCCACTCTCATACCCGAAGAGGAAAGGGGTTCGAGAGTGATGCTATACCACAGGACCCTGGCGGACAAACTGATGGTAAAATTCCCAGCCGACAGCGCTAGTGGCAGAAGGCGCAGTACCGAGGGCAAGGTAGCAGGGGATGTGCGTAGATCGAGCAGCATGTACATCCCAGGCAGTGCAACAGTCTTTAAGGGCCTGGCCAGCTTTATGGCTCCCCACCAAGACTGTGTCACCGCTCCCCAGTCACGGCTGAGTCGGCGGGAGCACTGTAAAAGGATGGTGAGGGAGTACGTAGCGGATCGCACGACCATCCTTGGTGACGCCTCTGCCCCCTACAACTACTGGGTGTCGAAGCTGGACATGTGGCCTGAACTAGCGCTGTATGCCCTGGAGGTGCTTGCTTGTCCTGCGGCTAGCGTCCTGTCGGAGAGGGTGTTTAGTGCGGCTGGGGGAATCATCACAGATAAGCGTAGCCGCTTGTCAACCGACAGTGCCGACAGGCTAACACTCATCAAGATGAACAAAGGCTGGATTTCCCCAGACTTCTGTTCTCCACCAGCGGACAGCAGCGATACGTAAGCAATACGTAGGCTGCACCCGCGGATGGAAGCTACGTTCTCTCTCACCATCCAAAACGGGGACATTTCTGCTTCATCAATCTGTGTCTAATATTCCTCCTCCTCCTCCTCCTGCTCCTCCTCCTGAAACCTCACGTAATCACGCTGAACGGGCAATTTTTCTTAGGGCCACAAGGCTCACTCAAATAATTTTTCAGAACAATTTTTATAAGTTTCAATGCGCTTAAAAGCATTGGAACTTTAACTTGAACCAATTTTTCGTTACACTGGGCTGCCTCCAGGCCTAGTTACCACTTAAGCCACATTAACCAAAGCGATTAATGGGTTTCACCTGCCCTCTTGGCTGGCCATGGCCAATTTTTGGGATGTACATTAGTACTGTTGATACAGCAATTTTTGTGGGCCCTCGTCTACAGTGTAATCAAATTAATTTTTAGCCCACCTGCATTACAGCTGACGTTACCTCAGCTGTGTTGGGCAATGCAATGGGATATTTTTATGTACCGCCGGTGGGTTCCAGGGAGCCACCCATGCTGTAGGTGCACACTGAGTTTTTAATACATCTGTACACTTCTAAAGAACCCGTCTGACTGGGGCATGCAGTGTGGGCCGAAGCCCACCTGTATTACGCACGACATTACTACCTCAGCTGTGTTGGGCAATGCAATGGGATATTTCTATGTAACGCCGGTGGCTTCCTGGCACCCACCCAGGCAGTGGGTCCACAGGGAGTTTAACCTACATGTGTCCACTTGTAAAGAACCCCAGTCTGACTGGGGCATGCAGTGTGGGCCGAAACCCACCTGCATTAACCCTTTCCAGTCCACTGTGTGACCTTTGAAGACATTAGGGTTTAAGGCTGTACAGCTCCGTTGTTGGTAGACGTCCGTCGGGGTTCTCTTACTGTATATTGCCAGCCTCTCTGCTGTCGGAGCCTATCCTACGTGTCAGCTCATGCAGTACTGGCTTTAGCCAGCATATAGCGCCGTTGTATAACAGCAGAAAAAGAGTAAGCCCCCTAGGAAAACCATATACAAATTGGATTGGAAAGGGTTAAGCACAACATTACTACCTCAGCTGTGTTGGGCAATGCAATGGGATATTTCTATGTACCGCTGGTGGCTTCCTGGCACCCACCCATGCTGTAGGTGCACACGGACTTTTTACTACATCTGTACACTTATAAAGAACCCCAGTCAGACTGGGGCATGCAGTGTGGGCCGAAGCCCACCTGCATTAAGCACGACATTACTACCTCAGCTGTGTTGGGCAATGCAATGGGATATTTCTGTGTACCGCCGGTGGGTTCCAGGGAGCCACCCATGCTGTGGGTCGACAGGGACTTCACAATAGGGAGTTGTACCTGCCTGTGTCTATGAATTAAAAAGCCCGGTCTGACTGGGGCATGCAGACACCTTGACAGAATGAATAGTGTGTGGCACATAGGTTCCCCATTGCTATGCCCACGTGTGCAGCTCCTGATGGCGGTGGCACAGGATTCTATTTCTCATTGCTTCTGTACAGCATTGTGGGCTATCGCTCCGCCACTTTTAAAGAGGGTCGCTGCCTAGCCGTGCCAACCTCTGCAGTGTGTGCCTGCGGTTCCTCCTCATGGCAGACGCAATTCTAAATAGACATGAGCGTGGTGTGGCATGAGGGCAGCTGAAGGCTGCCCAGGGACACTTTGGTGTGCGCTGTGGGGGGGGAGGGGGGCGGTTGGGCAGCATGTAACCCAGGAGAAGTGTCAGTGGAGTGTCATGCAGGCAGTGATTGTGCTTTGTTGGAGGTAGTGTGGTGCTTAGCAAAGGTATGCCATGCTAATGAGCGCTTTTCAGAAGTAAAAGTTGTTGGGAGGGGGGGGGGCCCACTCTTGCCGCTATTGTGGCTTAATAGTGGGACCTGTGAACTTAGGATGCAGCCCAACATGTAGCCCCTCGCCTGCCCTATCCGTCACTGTGTCATTCCCATCACTTTCCTGAATTGCCCAGATTTTCACACATGAAAACCTTAGCGAGCATCGGCGAAATACAAAAATGTTCTGGTCGCCCATTGACTTCAATGGGGTTCGTTGTTCGAAACGAACCCTCGAGCATCACGGGAAGTTCGTTACGAATAACGAACACCCGAACATTTTGGTGTTCGCTCATCTCTAGTCACAACTTGATTATTCAATGCTAATTGCAAAAGTATTGGCACCCCTATGTAATGTACCTAATCTAATTCTCTTAACTTCCCGGTGTTGTACAAACATAAAATTTGGCACAAGCATTCTTGGGATCCTAAATAGGAAATGTAGGAAATGCTAATTGCAAAAAGTAAGAGACTCCTTATGTAATGTAACTTCCCGGTTTCGTACAAGCCTGAAATTTACACGAGCATTCTTTAGGTCCTAAATAGGAAAGGTAATGGGGGTCACAACAGCAATATTCAATGCTAATTGCAAAAGTAAGTGCACCCCCATGTCATGTAATTTCCCAGTGTCGTACAAGCGTGAAATTAGGAATGAACACTTTTGAAGTCCTAAATATGAAAAGTAAAGGGCTCGCAACTTGATTATTCTATGCTAAGTGCAAAAGTATTGGCACCTCTATGTAATGTATGTAATCTAATTCTGTAACTTGCCGCTGTCGTACAAACTTGATGTTTGGCATGACTATTCTTTAGGTCCTAAATAGGAAAAGTGAAAGGGTCACAACTGGAATATTTAATGCTAAGTGCAAAAAATATATATATACTCACCTCTCTGCCGCTGCTGCGGCTCAGGCACGCGAGGTGAGTATATATATATATTTTTTACACCAGATAGGAATGATTTTCAGGGAACGGCTTATATTTAAAGATCTTCCCTGAAAATCATTACAGGGGTTGCCGGCAGACCATTGCTTTCAATGGGGCTGCCAGCAGCAGCTGCGGCCGCATTGAAAGCAATGCTGCATGGACTTGCATTCAGGCGTGTTTGTGCACATACGTGGTTGCACCGCTTTTTGTGCTCACCTATGTATGCTCCAGCACACGCTCGTGTGAATGCATACACATTCATGATGGGCGTTTTTTCGCGCGATTTGCACATGCGCATGCGTCCGGCGATTTTTTAAAACCATTGCTTTGCAATGGTATCGGACACATGAGTGCTTTTTATGTGCTCGTCCGATAAATTATAGAACAGAAATCGCAGATCACACCTATCTGCGATCTGCGATTCCTGTTCTCTTCTCTATATGCGCTCAATGGGGCCGGCGGCAGCAGCGCCGACCCCATTGAGAACATATAGAAGACAAATCATTCTTCTCTGCCACAGCTGTAACAGCTGCGGCAGAGAAGAACGATGTTTGCCCATTGAATTCAATGGAGCCGGCAATACAGCCGGCTCCATTGAAAGCAATGGGCTGCCGGCGAGCGCGGGATGAATTGTCGGGAAGGGGTTAAATATATAAGCCCTTCCCTGCAATTCATCCAGAAATGTGTAAAAATAAAAAAAAAATGTATACTCACCTTTCCGCTGCAGCCGGAGCTCAGCCGCGGCCACTGGCAGTTCTCCTGAACTGCTTCTCTATAGTATTCAGCACCCGGGGCTTTAAAATACATTTTTTTTCTATTTTTACACATTTCTGGATGAATTGCAGGGAAGGGCTTATATATTTAACCCCTTCCTGACAATTCATCCCGCGCTCGCCCGCAGCGCATTGCTTTCAATGAATTCAATGCGCTGGACAGCTCCGGCCTGTTTCTAATGAAACGCTGCTAGGAGCTGATTTTTCGGGCGATTTTTTGGCCCCGGTCATGCGATTTGTGGATGCGCATCCGTCATGCGATCCGCAAATCGCGCGAAAAAACGCCTGTGTGACTAAGGCCTCAGTTTGTACAAGATCTTGAAATTTATCAACAGAACCAGAATGGTGTTGAACAGTATAATAGTAAGAATTTCTTATAATAAAAGATTTAGATCTAGATATAGTCATATCCAACCTATGATTCTCTGTCTGCCGATGGTGTAAGTCACTATAAGCAACATCACCTAAGAAGGACATATGCATAACAGGCTCACATATTTCATTGAGATCACTTGATATCCATTACCAAAATTAAGAAGAAGTTCAAATGAGATCTCCAGATATAACATACAGCTTATGATTGGAAAAAACATGGCTAATTTCACAGTACACCCGAACCTATTTTTAAAAAATCATAAGGGATTTAATAAAACATCTTCTACTGTGAGTTTTATGCTTGTTTAGACATACAGATGATTGATGGTTTTTGAGTGAACATTTCGCATAAACTGCTAATTGTAACTAATGCCTTTTAGTACCAATTAGCAACGTGTGAGCCCCCGGGAGCTGAATTCATCTGGTTCAGGTATGACCCCACCTTCATCTTCCAAGGTAGTAGGGGGCTTGGGTACTGGTATATCTATGCCATGGTGATGGGACGAATTGCTGAGTGAAGATTAAGATATGAAATTGAATGCTTCCATTTAGAATTATACCCTTTCACATCGCATGAACAAAAGTAACAGTCATCACTATGGTTCTTTTGCTCTCGCCATACCATAGGAATCCCATAACGGAAAGCTTTTTTCTTACCCTTGAACCAATTATGGAGGTCCTCAACACACCATTTGCAAACTTTATAAGGCGCCCAAAGTTTATCTTGATCAAGTTTTAGCTTGAAGTGTGCGAAGTATACTTTTTTCACAAAGTCTCTAATATTCAGCTGTTGCTTCAACACTGTATATTCACCACAAATGAAGCAGAAACTGTCAGGCAAATTATTACACTTCCGCCGAGCCATAACACTAACTTAGGGAAACATGATTTGGGAATAATGAGCTAACATGAAAAGATTGTGGGAGTTACTCCCTATCTTTCCATTTGTCAGCGGCCACAGCAGCAGAGAGCTGGCATCACTGGCAGTGGCGGCAGGCACTAAGTAGGAGAGCGAGCTGTTAGCGGCCACAGCAGCAGAGAGCCGGCGTCTGAGACAGAACTGAGAGGCGGCACAGACACGTCTGCAGAGGGAGCTGTGAGGGAGTAGATGGCCAGGGGAGATGCTCTGCGGCTTTGTAAGTCCAGCTCAATGGCTTTGCCAGGAGAGATGGGATGGCACAGCCTCACAGCAGGGGGATTCCTAGAGTGGCTGCAGTATCACACTGTCAGCGCAGGTGCCACCTAGTGGTTTACCACAGTGAGAAGGAAGGAGGACGGCAGCTCCAGGGAGAGTGATTGCTGTGCTGTGCTAGGACCTTCCTCATGCAGCTAATCAGCTTCTGGGGGCGTAATCACCCTGTCAAGCACCCTGTATCTTGTCCCCACCCATACTTCTGGTGGTGTCAAGATACAATATTACCACAGACAAGAACCAAGAAAAAAAACTGAATCACGCCCGTGCATGTCAGAGCCTGCGCGGTCAGCATGCAACATGTTGATGCTGGTTTCCATTAGCTCCCTCTGGAAGTTCTTTTCTTTCAAAGTTATGTTTTTTTGGCATTGTATATCTTGAATGCACTGATGTGAATTAATTAATAGTAATTTTGACTTTAATTTTAGTTAAAAACTAGAAATGAGCGAGTATACTCGCTAAGGCACTACTCGCTTGAGTAATGTGCCTTAGCTGAGTATCTCCCCGCTCGTCCCTAAAGATTCGGGGACCGCCACAGCTGACAGGTGAGTTGCGGTGGGGAGCAGGGGAGAGCGGGGGGGAAAGAGGGAGAGAGAGATCTCCCGTCCATTCCTCCCCGCTCTCCCCCGCTGCTCCCCGCCCCCTGTCGGCCCCCGAATCTTTAGAGACGAGCCAGGAGCTACTCGGCTAAGGCACATTACTCGAGCAAGTAGTGCCTTAGCGAGTATACTCGCTTATCTCTATTAAAAACCCTAAGATTAAAAAAAATACCAAAAATTTAGCAAAATGTGCTAAATTTGAAGAGAATTTAGCATTTTGTGGTAAATCCTGATGTCTAGGATTTTTTCTTTCTTTTTTTTTGTTTTCAGCACACAAAATACATGGAAATTAGTTGAAAACAATCAAACAGCTTTTTTGTTGCAGATCGGTGTTATCTTTCAAAAGATGACTTTTAAGCAAATTTTGAGCGATAATCGTTGTGTCTAAATGGGCATTTAGTTGTACGGATATTAATGCCCCAGATTGTCCATCAGGTGATTCTGGTAAGGATTTTGTATCCAATAAAAAATGCAACAGAATGTAACTTCTCATAATAACAACGTAAATCCATGTAAAAAATGGAGAAAGAGGGCAAAACAAGAGTAAAAGCAAGAGATATCTTCAGAAAAACAAGAGGAGGAATGGATATCACAGTTTTATTTGCCATCATTTATTATTGACTATGATCAGCCGATCCTGGTATTTTGGGGTCTTAAATGTTCTTCCAGCTATCATTTTGATTTATACAATACTACTGTTGATGTGAATCAGTTTGTTAGCTCTTTAATAGTTCAAAACATTTTTTTCATGATAATGATTCTCAGTCAAGTAATATCAATGAAATATGTGAGCCTGTCATATATACCTCCTTTTTGGATCAGTTTGCTTATAATGATTTACAGCAGCTGCAGATGAAGAATCAAAGATGGGATACGACTATATCTAAATCTCAGTTTTTTATTGTAAAGAAATTCTTACTATTAATCTGCTTAATACTATTCTGTTGTTTTTGATACATTTTAAGACCCTGTACGAACTGAAGTGACACAATTATACAGTAATATTGATTTTGGTGGTGGCAGTCTATCCTTAAAGAGAAGATTGTGTAAAGGGCCATTTACACAGTACAATTATAGTGCAAAAGTCAATCAAACGAACAAAAATGTGCACTAATCACTACATCTAAATGCAAAAACATTATTTACTATTCATTATCGCTTACTTTCAACCAGCATAAAAGTCATTGCTGGATCTCTGACTTCTAGCTGTGTGTAAACGCTCCCCGCTCAGCACCTCACATTCTATGAAGAGCAAGAAGCCAGAGAGAAGTCAGTGATAGTGGTGATCTGCCTGTCTAAACACTCTGCACAGGAGCTAACAACCTTAGTGGTGACGTCAGAGCTCATGCAGTCATTCTGCAGTATTCCCGTGTAAATGAAGCATTGCACGCATTAAAATGCAATTGTGACCTTGCAATTAGAACTGTAGACAAGGATGGGACTGCTGTCTTGATGGACACTGATCTATATTTTAAGCTTAATGAAGATCTATTGTCTGATTCTGTGATGTATAAATTATTAGATAATATTAAAGATCCAACTGATGTTTTTCAAAAGGACCTAAAAGTTATTTTACAAACTGGCTCAGAACTAGGCATAATCAGTGAACGTGAATTTGATTATCTGCTTGAACAATTTCCAGTGGTACTCATTTTCCATTGTTTGCCAAAACTTCATAAGGGCCATTTCCCACCATCAATGAGACCTATTGAGGTGGAGATAGGTTCCCTAAATGAACATTTGAGTGAGTGGGTTGGTTCCGTAGTAAACCTTTTAATCTTTAGTGTCTAGGCTATTTACCAGTATCTAAACATGTATGGAAGTGCCATTATTCTCGGATTACTTGTGACTTTGAGTCACTTTACACCTGTATTTCACATAAATTGGGACTCCAGTCAATTGCTGAAATTATAAAACACCATTGTACTTTTAATGTTAATTTACAGAATTATATTATACTTGTTTTGTCATTTTTACTTTCTCATAATTATTTTCTTTTTTGATGGACTGTTTGAAACTAAGAGATCCCAAGTGCAGCTGAGATGAGCAAGCTAATTTGTTTTTTCTATTTATGTTATGACAGTGGTGGTCAATTTGTCACATTTCTGGTGGGGACTCATCTGTTTTCCATTCACTCTATTAGCACCCACACATCACGTCTAACCAGTTCTGGGTGAAGGAAATGTATAGACACACACATACCCGAAATGCTTACATGGTGCTTACATGGTCACAATTTCTCTGCATCCGTTCCTCATTTATGAAGTTTTCTCTTTCAAACAGTCTATTTTTTTTTCTGCACAAGATAAAAGTTAATAACTTAGTAAACTACACACAATCTAAAAAATAACTGCATTCAATGTTTCCATAGCAATACACAAGTAAATATAGCATAACTATGTAACTAGAACATACATTTGAACAAATTGCATGACAAGTTACACTGATGTGATGTGCTCCAGAATATGCCAAGTGCTAAGAGAGTTATAGGTAAATAGAAGAAAATAGAAGGAGCAGAGAGGTAAGAGCAAGAAGAAGAGGAAACAAGAAAGGAAGAAATGGGAGATGTTCCAACTCCAGGAAAAAAGCTCTCAGGGCTCAGTCAGAAGAGCGTGGTTTACGTGCCGCTAAGCAACTTGTAAACCATGCTGCTGTTATCCTGAAAAAGATTGCGTGACCGGGCTGCTTCTAGCTTCATGAAGCAGCCTGGTCACACATCCATGTTGCGTGCTGCGTGCTAGGAGCCTATGGAAAGCACCCTGCACTGCTGCGCACCACTGAGTTGACAGGCGAGTTGGCACTCGCTGTCCGTTCTTTTTAGGAAGTGCAAATTCTGCATTTCTAAAAAGGGTCCATGTGAGCGCTTCCATAGGAACCTATTAATTCCTATAGCAGCGTGGTTTCTTTTCCCTAACTAATCTCAGACTTCGGCCCCAAAAAGAAAAAACTACAGAGAATAATGTACTGAAATAAAAAGCCACAAGTCAAATAATGCCACATACAAAAACAGTGGGCATATAAACTTTTCAACAATTTACTAGTAGAAATGCTGTTAAGTATGCCAAAGAAAATACCATGAAAAAAATTAAAAATACTAAATTTATTAAGACTAGGGATGAGCGAGTATACTCGCTAAGGCACTACTCGTTCGAGTAATGTGCTTTAGACGAGTATCTCCCTGCTCGTCCCTGAACTATTGCTGTTGCCGCCGACGGTAATTAGGTACGCTTGCTGGGACATTTACTTCTTCCACTTACTATATTGTACTCATATTGAGCGCTGAGGATTTTTTCTTCTCCTTTTTCTTCATTTGCATATACTCCACAATTTTATGATTGGAGCCTCCTCAAGCTGCCATATAGTCCACTGTATTATTGGGTACTACTTCCATCTGCTATACCAAGAGGATTATTCCTATTGTTCTCACTACAAATCACAATGCCATTTTTGGATATCTGAGCAGCGAGCGCCACCTATGAAACATTCAGACCCTGCTCGTCCCTGAAGATTCAGGAGCCGCCGCAGCTGACAGGTGAGTTGCGGCGGGGAGCAGGGGAGAGCGGGCGGGAGAGAGGGAGAGAGAGATCTCCCCTCCATTCCTCCCCGCTCTCCCCCGCAGCTCTCCGCTCCGCGGCGGCCCCCGAATCTTCAGGGACGAGCAGGGAGATACTCGTCTAAAGCACATTACTCGAACGAGTAGTGCTTTAGCGAGTATACTCGCTCATCCCTAATTAAGACTAATATTTCAAATTTTGGTGTTAATGTTATTTTCACTGATGCATGATGTGCCTAATGTATGAAGAGGCGCATGCCTCTTTGTATATCAGGTGCATTTTGGCACCTACCTAAACCTTCACATAAATGCACAATAGGACTGACCTGGCATAGATCTCTGGTATGATTTACACTAGCTTTTGGAATAAATTTTACATAAATGCATCTGTCCAGGATGGCTCCACCACCTTTTCCAGTGGCGGAGATAGGTGCAAATTGGCAAAAGTTGCAACATTTTTGCTCAAGCAAATCTTGAGCAATATTTTGCAACTTCCTTTTTTACTCTACAAACTGGCATGAAATGTTTTGTATATATCCCTCACATTGCTTTACAGCCATTGGAAACAAGTGAAAAAATCACTCTGGAAAGCATTGAAAATCATGGTGTTTTTCATCAAACATTTAAAACCACTGCAAAAATTGTGAGAAATAGCCCTTAGGGCTCCTTTCCACTGGCGAGGTAATCGCACGTTTTCAGTGCGATGCGAGAGTGCGAGCTCTCACAAGAAAGTCCCACACATATTGTTCTATGACAACGTTTCCACTAGCGATGTTTAAGGGCAAGCTGCAATGCGAGGATTAAAAATCGCAGCAGGAAGATTGTTTCGCATTTTTCTGTCGCCCATACAGAGTCTCGCATCGCAACGCAAAAGCTTGCGATTTTGCAGCGTTGCGATGCGATTTTAACATTGCGATTTTCTCACAGAGATATCGCTATTACCAGTGGAAAGGAGCCCTTAGGGTGACTGCCAGTGATGAGCGAACGTACTCGTTTAGGGCTATTTCGCAATTGAGCATCGCTTTTTTCGAGTAACTGCCTACTCGGGTGAAAAGATTCGGGGGACGCCGGGGGGCGGTGGGTAGCGGTGGGGAACAGGGTGGAGCTCTCTCTCTCTCCCCCCCTCCCCCACTCCCCTCTGCAACCCCCCCCCCCCCGGCGGCCCCCGAATCTTTTCGCCCGAGTAGGCAGTTACTCAAAAAAAGTGATGCTCGATTGTGAAATAGCCCTAAACGAGTACATTCGCTTATCTCTAGTGACTACCCACTACAGTTTCTTTTCACTGCGAAATTCGCAGCGTTTTTTTTTTCTGCAAGGGTCTATGGGACTTGTAATGTTAAAATCGCGATCGCAATTTTGCGTGATCACGATTTTAACATTACAAGTCCCATAGACCCCTGCTGAAAAAAACACTGCGAATTTCGTAGTGAAAAAAAACTGTAGTGCATAGTCACCCTTAGGGTAGCTTCACACGAGCATGTTTTTGTGCATCCATAGGTGCGTACATATGTCTGCTGGCACCCCTGAATTGTTTTTTAGGGAAGGGCTTTACATATAAGCCCTTCCCTGAAAAACAAGAATTTTAGTGTAAAAATAAAAAAAAAAATAAAAAAAATAGTTGCCTGTCCGCCGCTGCCGTGTCCCTGCGGAGATGAAGAACACATCTTCCGCATGCGGTGGATGTTTCCTTCATCCCTATGAGGAAAAAGAATTCCCTGCTGCACCTGCCACATCTGTGACAGATGAAGCAAAGGAATTCTTCATTCCTGCGGGGAATAAAGATTTCCCTATCATAGCTGTCATAGATGACAGCTGCGGTAGGGGGTTCAGCTGCCATCACCCTGTAATTGTTTTTTAGGGAAGGGATTTAAATATAAGCCCTTCCCTGAAAAACAAGAAAAAATGGTGATAAAAAAAAAACAAAAAAAAACCTTTTTCAGCTGCCGGGGCACAGCCGCGTCCAGCCGGCTCTTCCCGTGCACTGCTCTGAGGAGTATTCAGAATGGGTGAGTGCTCCCTCTGATTGACTAACCACAGGGACCAATCAGAGGCAGCTCTCAGCTGTCATTCACTAGCTGAGAGCTGCCTCTGATTGGTCACAGTGCTCAGCCAATCAGAGGCAACTAGAGATGGGCGAGCACACTCGTCCGAGTTTGATGCTCATTCGAGTATTGGGGTACTCGAGATGCTCGTTACTCGAGACGAACACCACTCGGTATTCGAGTCAATTGCATTTCCCTTTCCGGCATGTTTAGTGCCATTTTCTAGCCAATAAACATGCGAGGAAGGCATTACCACTTCCTGCTGTGATGTGCCAGCCCTCTGCCCACCAACAGCAGTGAGTGGCTGGGCCGATCAGATAACCACCGAGTACTTAAACTGGTCCCGCCCGCGGCTCGTCTCAGACGCATGCTGGCAGAGGTTAGGGAAAGTGCTGATGCTGATATAGGGAAAGTGTTAGAGTAGGATCCTGTCTTTAAGAACCCCAACAGTCCTTCTTAAGGCTACTCCTCATCGTGTGCATTACAGTTGTGGCTGGCTGGGAGCAGTAGTGCACCAATTTTTTTTTTAAGCATCAAGGCCTGTGCCCAGCCATTTCAGCTATACTGTTCTGTGTGTGCAGTGCATAAGGCAGAGTTTAGGGCCAGAGCTGCTTTTATAGGGAAAGTTTTACAGTCGTGATCATCTCTACAAGAACCCCTACGGTCCTTTTTAGGGCTACTTTGCACTGTGTGCATTATAGTTGTGGCTGGCTGGGAGCAGTCGTGTATGAATTTTTTTTTAAGCATCTTGGCCTGTTCCCAGCCTTTCACTTATAGAGTTCTCAGCCTGCAGTGCATTATGCCGAGGTCTCACCGCCAAACAGTACTTTAATATTTCCTGGGCCACTGCAAACTATTTCAGTTATACTGTTCTATGTCTGCAGTGCATTAGACAGAGGTCTCACGGCTAAACAGTACTGTAATATTTCCTTGGCTACTGCAAAGTATTTCAGTTATACCGTTCTTAGGCTACAGTGCATTACACAGAGGTCTCACCGCTAAACAGTACTCTAATATTTCCTAAGCTACTGCAAAGTATTTCAGTTATACTGTTCTCAGTCTGCAGTGCATTAGACAGAGGTCTCACTGCTAAACAGTACTGTAATATTTCCTGGGCCACTGCAAACTATTTCAGTTATACCGTTCTATGTCTGCAGGGCATTAGACAGAAGTCTCACCGCTAAACAGTGCTCTAATATTTCCTAGGCTACTGCAAAGTATTTCAGTTATACCGTTCTTAGGCTACAGTGCATTACACAGAGGTCTCACCGCTAAACTGTACTGTAATATTTCCTGGGCCACTGCAAACTATCTCCGCTCTACCTCTGTTCAGAGCATCTCACAAAACCCTTTCCTTGGGGGGGTTGAGATAGCCGTAGTTGCCAGCACTATCCACTGGCTTTAGAGTCTTCTCCCACTCCATACAGCCTCTATTATCTACAAGTCTCTATGAGAGGTAAATTACCCCTAGGTATCAGTGCAAGACAGCGGGTTAATATTTCAAGTCACAGCATAGAGCCTCCGCTATCTACAAGTCTCTGTGTGCGGTGAATTAGCCACAGTTGTCAGCGCTGTCCAGTGGGTTAATTTATTTGCGTCCTGCTCTATCCTTAATCCGCCATGATGAGGAGTAGGGGTAAGGGTCGAGGACGTGGACACGGGCGTCCAAGTGAGGGTGTGGGCACAGGCCGAGTTCCTGGGTGGGGTGAATCACAGACGGCTGCTGAGGGATTAGGGGAGAGGCAAGTTTCTGGGCTCCCCAGCTTCATATTACAATTTGCGCATCCGCGTGGTAGACTTTTATTACAAACAGAGCAGTGCGAGCAGGTCCTGTCATGGATGGCAGAAAACGCGCCCAGCAATGTATCGACCACCCAGTCTTCTACGCAGTCCACTACAACCAGCATAGGGACTGCAACTCTGAATCCTCTTGCTGCTCCTCCTTCCTCCCAGCCTCCTCATTCCATGAAAATGACATTCTGAGCAGGCAGACTCCCAGGAAATGTTCTCGGGTCCCTGCCATGAGTGGGAAAAAACAGTTTCTCTGTTGCCTGAGGAGTTTGGAAAGTTCCCGGAGTCCAGGTGATGAGGCTGGGAACTTCCGGCAACTGTCTCAAGAGCTTTTTGTGGATGAGGATAATGAGACACAGTTGTCTGTCAGTGAGGTAGTAGTAAGGGCAGTAAGTCCGAGGGAGGAGCGCACAGAGGATTCGGAGGAAGAGCAGCTGGACGATGAGGTGACTGACCCCACCTGGTTTGCTAAGCCTACTGATGACAGGGCTTGAGAGGGGGAGGCAAGTGCAGCAGCAGGACAGGTTGGAAGAGGCAGTGGAGGGGTAGAGGCAGGGCCAGAGCGAAGAATTCTCCAACTGTTTCCCAAAGCACCACATCGCGGCAAGTCTCTGTGCAGAGGGCTAGGTGTTCAAAGGTGTTGATGTTTTTTAGTGAGAGAGCGGATGACCGACGAACTGTGGTGTGCAACCTGTGTTGCACCAAGATCAGCCGGGTAGCCACCACTACCAGCCTTACCACCACCAGTATGTACAGGCATATGATTGCCAAGCACCCCACAAGGTGGGATGAAGGTCATTCACTGCCTCCGGGTCACACCACTGCCTCTTCCCCTGTGCCACAACCTGGCACACAGATCCAACCCCCCTCGCAGGACACAAGCACGAGCGCCTCCCGGCCTGCATCCACACCCTCACGTCCATGGTCCTCCACTCCATCCAGCAACGTCTCCCAGCGCAGCGTCCAGCTGTCACTAACACAAGCGTTGGAGCGAAGACGGAAATATGCCACCACCCACCTGCATGCACAAGCTTTAAGCGCACACATTGCCAAATTAATCAGCCTGGAGATGCTGCCTTACAGGCTTGTAAAAACGGAGGCTTTCAAAAACATGATGGTGGCTGCGGTCCCACGCTACTCGGTCCCCAGTCGCCACTATTTTTCCGGGTGTGCCATCCCTACACCTGCACATCTCCCGCAACATAAATCGTGCCCTCACCAATGCAGTTACTGGGAAGGTCCACTTAACCACGGACACATAGACAAGTACTGGCGGGCAGGGCCACTATATCTCCCTGACAGCACATTGGGTGAAATTGGTGGAGGCTGGGACCAAGTCAAAGCCTGGGACACTCACGTCCTACCCACACCCAGAATAGCGGGTCCTACCTCGGTGCTGGTATCTGTGGCGTTTTATGCCACCTCCTCCAAACCCTCCCCCTACTCCTCCTCCGCCACCTCTACCTCTCAATTAAGAAGTGTGAGCACGCCACCAGCAGTCAGTAGCGCGCGGTGCGGCAGCACCGCGGTGGGCAAGCATTAGCAAGCCGTGCTGAAACTAATCAGCTTAGGTGACTAGAGGCACACGGCCCTCGAGCTGTTGCAGGGTCTGACAGAGCAGATCGACCAGTAGCTTTCGCCGCTGAGCTTCCAACCGGTCATGGTCATGTGTGACCATGGCCGTGACCTGGTGGTGGCTCTGCAGCTCAGCAGCCTTACACATGTGCCATGCCTGGCCCCCGTCTTCAATCTGGTGGTTCAGCGGTTTTTGAAAAACTACCCCCACTTGTCTGACCTGCTTGGCAAGGTGCGCCACGTTTGCGCACATTTCCACAAGTCCACCACAGACGCTTCCACACTGAGGACCCTGCAACGTCGGTTTCAGCTGCCAGAGCACCGACTGCTGTGCGATGTGGCCACAACCTGGAATTCTACGCGCACATGTTGGCCAGGCTGTACAAGCAGCCTAGAGCAATAGTGGAATACCAGCTGCAACATGGGCGGCGGAGTGGTAGTCAGCCTCCGCAATTCTTTACTGAGGAGTGGGCATGGATGGCAGACATCTGCCAGGTCCTTGGAAACTTTGAGGAGTCTACCCAGATGGTGAGTGGCGATGCGGCAATCATTAGCGTTGCCATCCCGCTGCTTTGCCTGCTGAGAAGTTTGTTGCTAAGCATAAAGGCTGACGCTTTGCGATTGGAACAGGAGATGGGGGATGACAGTATGTGGCTTGATAGCCTGACCACCCTCATGTTTATATCTCAGCGCATTTTGGAGGAGGAGGAGGAAGGGGAGAGGGAGGATGAGGAAGAGGAGGAGGGGGAAAAGACAGCTAGCCACACTGCAGAGGGTACACATGCTGCTTGCCTCTCATCTGTTCAGCGTGTATGGGCTGAAGAGGAGGAGGATCCTGAAAGTCATCTTCCTAGTGAAGACAGCGATGTGTTGCGTACTGGTATCGTGGCACACATAGCTTACTTCACTTTGCCAGCTTTATGGCTCCCCAGCAAGACTGTGTCACCACTCCCCAGTCAAGGCTGAGTCGGAGGGAGCACTGTAAAAAGATGGTGAGGGAGTACATAGCCGTTCATACCACAGTCCTCCGTGATGCCTCTGCTCCATACAACTATTGGGTGTCAAAGCTGGACACGTGGCACGAACTTGTGCTGTACGCCTGGAGGTGCTGGCCTGCCCTGCCGCTAGCGTCTTGTCAGAGAGGGTGTTTAGTGCAGCTGGGGGAATCATCACGAATAAGCGTACCCACCTGTCAACTGCCAGTGCCGACATGCTTACACTCATAAAGATGAACAAAGGCTGAATTTCCCCAGACTTCTCTTCTCCACCCGCAGAAAGCAGCGGAACCTAATGATTCTTTTCACTGCAACAGAAGAAAAATGCATCCTCTATCACCACAAAAAAGGGGGAATTAGCTTTGTCAATCACTCTCGGATATTATTACTCCTCCTACTCCTCCTCCTAAAACAGCATGTCATCACGCTGAACTGCCAATTTTTCTGCGGCCCAAAATGCTCTGTTTAAAAGTCTTTTTTACAATTTTTCAATGTTTCAAAAGTATTGATACTTTAACAGACACCAATTTTTTTTCACAGGGCTGCCTCCAGGCTCATGTTACAAATGAAAAAACAGCGAGCTGTATCTGTAAAACATGTTTATGGGTTTCACCTGCTCTCGCAGTTGAGCAATTTTTCAGGGGTGCACTTGTACTCTTGGTACACCAATTTTTCTGGCCCACGCCTATACTGCTATCTAACTAATTTTTCCGGCCTTCGCCTACACTCTTGGTAACCAAATTTTTTCAGCAGTTCGCCTATACTCTTGGTACACCAATGTTTCAGGGGTTCGCCTACACTCTTGCTACAGAAATGTTACTGGGGTCTGCCTATACTTTTGCTACAGAAATGTTACTGGGGTCTGCCTATACAGTTTCTACTGAATGGTTTGAGGGGTTCACCTATACTTTTGCTACAGAAATGTTACAAGGGTCCGCCTATACTCTTGTCACAGAAATGTTACTTGGGTCCGCCTATACTCCTGCTACAGAAATGTTACTGGGGTCCGCCTATACTCTAGCTACATAAATCTTACAGGGGTCTGCCTATACTTTTGCTACAGAAATGTTACTGGGGTCTGCCTATACTTTTTCTACTGAAAGGTTTGAAGGGTTCGCCTATACTCTTGCTACGGAAATGTTACTGGGGTCCGCCTATAATCAGGATACAGAAATGTTACTGGGTTCTGCCTATACTTTTGCTACAGAAATATTACTGGGGTCCACCTATACTCTTGCTACAGAATTGTTACTGGGGTCTAACTCTACCTTTTCTACTAAATGGTTTGAGGGGTTCACCTATACCCTTGCTACAGAAATGTTACAGGGGTTCGCCTATACTTTTGGTGCAGAAATGTTACTGGGGTCCGCCTATACTCTTGCTACAGAAATGTTACTGGGGTCCGCCTATACTCTCTCTACAGAATTGTTACTGGGGTCTGCCTATACTCTTGCTACAGAAATGTTACAAATACACTTACTGACTAGGGCAGAAATGTGGGCCGAGGCCCTTGGCAGGGTGAAACTCTGCCATGTTTGGGAGCTCTGATTTCTTTATGTGTAATACTTTCCTTGGGTTTCAGGGGCTCGCCTATGCTGTGGGTGCACAAAGACTTCCCATTGCGGTGCTTTACCTGTCTGGCACAGATACACTGACTGACTAGGGTAGAAATGTGGGCCGAGATCCTTGGGGGGGGGGGGTGAAACTCTGCCATGTTTGGGCACTTTGATTTCTTCTTGTGTAATACCATCTTTGTGCACCGACAGCATAGGCGAGCCCAAGGAACTCAAAGACTTCCCATTGCAGTGTTGAGCTATCTGACATCTACACAGAATGAAGTGTATGGGGATCCATGGATTTCCCATAGCTACTTAACTCATGGCACCTTGAGTCACACAAGGTGGAGGCTGGGACCGAGCCTGACCCTCAAGTACTTCTCACACAGAGTATTGCTGGTCCTACCTCAGTCTTGTTTTTTTGGCCTTATTATGCCACCTCCTCCTTCTGCTTAGGGTCTGGGGATCAGCTCTGGGCAACATGTATTTTCTCTCGCGTTACCAAAGTTATCTGAGACAGTGGTTTGGGCCAAACAAAAGGAGCATTACTGCATTAATGAGAAGTTCACAGCTGCACTAGCATCCGAGTCTGCTTTATGCCCACGAATAATGAGGGTGTGAGCCGAGGCCAACTACCATGTTTGGGCGCTCTGATTTCTTTATGTGTAATACTTTCCTTGGGTTCCAGGGGCTCGCCTATGCTGTGGGTGCACAAAGACTTCCCATTGCGTTGTTTTACCTGTCTGGCACAAATCCACTGACTGACTAGGGTAGAAATGTGGGCCGAGGTCCTTGGCGGGGTGAAACTTTGCCATGTTTGGGTGCTCTATTTTCCTCATGTGTAATACCATCTTTAAGTTCCTTGGGCTCGCCTATGCTGTGGGTGCACAAGACTTCCCATTGCAGTGTTTTACCTGTCTGGCACAAATACACTGACTATGATAGAAATGTGGGCCGAGGTCCTTGGCGGGGTGAAACTCTGCCATGTTTGGGTGCTCTGATTTGTTTATGAGTAATGCCATCTTTAAGTTCCTTGGGCCTGCCTATGCTGTGGGTGCACAAAGACTTCCCATAGCTGTGTTTTACCTGTCTGGCATAAATACACTGACTGACTAGGGCAGAAATGTGGGCCGAGGCCGAGGCCCTTGGCAGGGTCAAACTTTGCCATGTTTGGCACTCTGATTTCTTTATGTGTAATACTTTCCTTGGGTTTCAGGGGCTCTCCTATGCTGTGGGTGCACAAAGACATCCCATTGCGGTGTTTTACCTGTCTGGCACAAATACACTGACTGACTAGGGTTGAAATGTGGGCCAAGGTCCTTGGCAGGGCGAAACTCTGCCATGTTTGGGCGCTCTATTTTCCTCATGTGTAATACCATCTTTAAGTTCCTTGGGCTCGCCTATGCTGTGGGTGCACAAAAACTTCCCATAGCGGTGTTTTACCTGTCTGGCACAAATACTCTTACTGACTAGGGTAGAAATGTGGGCCGGGGTCCTTGGCGGGGTGAAACTCTGCCATGTTTGGGCACTCTGATTTCCTCATGTGTAATACCATGTTTGAGTTCCAGGGGCTCGCCTATGCTGTGGGTGCACAAAGACTTCCCATTGCGGTGTTTTACCTGTCTGGCACAAATACACTTACTGACTAGGGTAGAAATGTGGGTCGAGGTCCTTGGCAGGGTGAAACTCTGCCATGTTTGGGTGCTCTGATTTCTTCCTGTGTAATACCATCTTTGTGCACCGACAATATAGGCGAGCCCAAGGAACTCAAAGACTTCCCATTGCGGTGTTGAACTATCTGACACCTGCACAGAATGAAGTGTGTGGGGACCCATGGATTTCCCATTGCATGTTACTCGCGGCACCTTGGGTCAAACCAGGTGGAGGCTGGGACCGAGCCTGACCCTGGGCCCGCTCACGTGCTTCCCACACAGAGTATTGTTGGATTGTGGAGATGTGTAGAAGTGCTGGCACCTGAGTCCCCTTTATGCCCACGTTTGCGGCTCCTGACAATTTTGTGACGGAGGTGGCACAGGATTGGAATACTGATCGTACGTCAATTTATCATCAATTTTCAACAGCATTGTGGGCTATCGCCCACACTTTCAATGACGGTCGCTACCTGGCCCTGCCAACCCTCTGCAGTGTGTGCCTCCGGTTCCACCTCATTCTGTACACACTCATAAATAGACATGAGGGTGTTGTGGCTATGAAGTGAGCATGTGACATGAGGGCAGCTGAACGTTGCGCAGGTAAAATTTTGTGTGTGCTGTGGATGCAGGGTCGTGTGTGTGTGTGGAAGGGGGGAGGGGGTTGGGCAGCAATGCCAGCATGTAACCCAGGAGAAGAGGGAGTGGTGTCACCCACAGGCAGTGATTGTCAATTGTTGCAGGTAGTGTGCTGCTTAGCTAAGATGTGCCAGCACGTGTGCTTTGCTAATGAGGGTTTGTCCAAAGTAAATTTGTTAGGGGGGGTGACACCAGACTTTTGCCCCCATTTTGGCTTAATAGTGGGACCTGGGAGCCACAGATGCAGCCATGCATGCTGCCCCTGTCCTTCCCTATCCGTTTCTGTGGTGTTTCCATGACTTTTTGATGTTCTCTGGTGTTTGAGAAGTCATGACCTATGCGGAGCATCGGTCCCATACAAAAATGCTCGAGTCGCCCATTGACTTCAATGAGGTTCGTTACTTGAAACGAGCTCTCGAGCATTATGAAAAGTTCGACTCGAGCAACAAGCACCCGAGCATTTTGGAGCTTGCTTATCTCTATTGCCTACATTCCATTGCTTTCAATGAGGCCAGCTGCAGTAGCACTGGCCCTATTGAAAGCAATGGGTACAGAGCTTCGGTCACGCACATTTTTAACATGCGTGGAGCAGGGTTTTTTTGCGGACATAGGTGTGCAAAAAGCAATGCTCGTCTGACTGAGCCCTGAATTAGACATTCTGGTTTTATTTTTATTTTTTTTACACTATTTTTTCAAAACTGTGGCATAAATGCAGCAAGTTTGCATATTGTTTGATCACAGAGGCAGAATTGTCTAATAATCAACTAGAAAGCCCTTCACAGTTTAGACAAAATGTAAATAAAATCAGTAAACTTTATTAAATATGTTTAAAACCATATAACACAAATAGGGCACTACACAAAAACCTCTATGTATAAAGAGGTGTACAAGTCTCTATCTGAGGAGACTACCACCACTTCTTATCAATACCAGATGGTCCCTAATCTGGGTACGGGCATTGGTAGAGTGGTAGAAAAAAGGAAGAAACGCAGGAACTAGTATATAGATAGATGATTCCTTTCTTGGTTAGCCTTCCCCGTCCTTATATCTTTCTTTTGGACGTATTCGCGTAGTGTGAAATTATTTCACTGGGATGAATTGAGTGTCATCATTATTACCCCAGTATCTCTTCTATTTCGTGTTCCAGAAAGATCTAGTATGGGGATAAGTTTATCATCCCTTTATTTTGGGATTGTGGAGCTACATAAGAGATAGCATAATATGGACGATTGGTATGTAGTATTGGTATTAAATAACATCCAATTGTCTCAATATTGCTAACCTCTATGCTCTCATAGTACAAAGAGAGAAAGGAACAGATGGTAGCCCTCTTTTAAAGAGATTGATCTTGGGGCGACCACTTTTCGTTTGTTGATAGTGATTCCACTTGATTTAATCACCTATCTAGTATATAACACTTTCAGTTTATTCCTCAAAATTCGGTATAGGTATATTCGTTATTCAACTAATAGTACTATGTATAATCTCGGTCTCGGTCTCAACGCGTTTCACCGTTTGTAGAACGGATAATCAGGAGATCTTATTGGTTAGTACCATCTGTATAGAGTTATATCTGTTCCAGCGTTTTTAGAACAGTAGCACATAGATTATGTATAACTCCTATAGTATTTCAATTGGTAAGAGCAAAAGAACTCGGTAAGAGCAAAAGAACTCACTAGCAGATACTTTGAATATACTCTTTGACTATTGAGCAAGTGAGCACCCAGTGCATAGGTGGTGTCCTAGCTTATCAGAATGTCCTCAGTGGGCTTGGAAAGCATTATATCAGGTGCACTTTGATCAAGATATATGTGTTTGTGCACGCGATATTGATTTAGCTTTCTTTGTTATAGCTCACAGGTTGCTCTATTGTCAAGTAAGAGAATATCCATATGCTATGATGATAAGCATATGTATCTCTTTATATTTCACCTAGCTGGCAAAGGTAAAAAAGCTTTGCAATAGATGTAATTGATATACCATAAAAGGAGTATGACCTGTATCTCACTGGTATCTCCTTAGTATATCAATATCATCAATTATATTGTGGGACTGCAAAGTGTATGTAGAACCCACAGTATGCTAGGGAACAAAGTCAAAAGCTAGCATAATTGAACTAAGATAGCAGCGTTCTAGATAAAGATGCAGTTTTCCTTGCTAGGGTTTAGTTAGTTTTTGATTCTGCTATGCTATAAGAGTCTCTATGTGTTAGGATCAAAGTAGTAGCGCCTCTGGCCTTGATGGTAGGTCAGGGCTATCTGTGTGTTGTTCAGATCTTGAGCTTTATAAAGCTAACTTAGCCGCTCCTTTCGGGGGATGCCCCAGGTCCCGGCCAATAGTTATGCAGCTGGGCGGGAATCTTTATAGACTATAATGTTTATTCATAGTACACTTCTTTGGTATCACTTTAAAGTTGGATCTTTGAAAGGAAAGAATATGTATACCGATCGTTTTAATCGCTTAGCCATGTTTATAGTGTGCATGTGAGTCAACAACTGGTCTCAATATATCGTCCTATGGACGAGATATATCGATGACATACCTATCCTATGGTCTGGCAGCGAGGATAAATTCAATGACTTCGTGGAATTTCTCAACCAAAATGAGCTCAATCTACGGTTTACTTCTACTATCAGTGAACATTCCATTGAATTCTTAGACGTGTGCATTGAAATTAAACAAGACGGCTCTATATCGTCCAATTTGTACAGAAAACCGACGGCAATGAACAATTTATTGAGATGGGACAGTTTCCACCCCTACCCTTTGAAAAAGGGAATACCCAAGATCTGAACAACACACAGATAGCCCTGACCTACCATCAAGGCCAGAGGCGCTACTACTCTGATCCTAACACATAGAGACTTGTTTAATATATTGAGACCAGTTGTTGACTCACATGCACACTATAAACATGGCTAAGCGATTAAAGCGCTGAGCGCAATCTAAGCAAGGACAAAACAATCGGTATACATATTCTTTCTTTTCAAAGATCCAGTAAACAATAAGGACAACTATAAAGTGATACCAAAGAAGTGTACTATGAATAAACATTATAGTTTATAAAGATTCCCCCTGAAAGGAGGGGCTAAGTTAGCTTTATAAAGCTCAAGATCTGAACAACACACAGATAGCCCTGACCTACCATCAAGGCCAGAGGCGCTACTACTCTGATCCTAACACATAGAGACTCTTATAGCATAGCAGAATCAAAAACTAACTAAACCCTAGCAAGGAAAACTGCATCTTTATCTAGAACGCTGCTATCTTAGTTCAATTATGCTAGCTTTTGACTCTTTGTTCCCTAGCATACTGTGGGTTCTACATACACTTTGCAGTCCCACAATATAATTGATGATATTGATATACTAAGGAGATGCCAGTGAGATACGGGTCATACTCCTTTTATGGTATATCAATTACATCTATTGCAAAGCTTTTTTACCTTTGCCAGCTAGGTGAAATATAAAGAGATACATATGCTTATCATCATAGCATATGGATATTCTCTTACTTGACAATAGAGCAACCTGTGAGCTATAACAAAGAAAGCTAAATCAATATCGCGTGCACAAACACATAAATCTCGATCAAAGTGCACCTGATATAATGCTTTCCAAGCCCACTGAGGACATTCTGATAAGCTAGGACACCACCTATGCACTGGGTGCTCACTTGCTCAATAGTCAAAGAGTATATTCAAAGTATCTGCTAGTGAGTTCTTTTGCTCTTACCAATTGAAATGCTATAGGAGTTATACATAATCTATGTGCTACTGTTCTAAAAACGCTGGAACAGATATAACTCTATACAGATGTTACTAACCAATAAGATCTCCTGATGATCCGTTCTACAAACGGTGAAACGCGTTGAGACCGAGACCAAGATTATACATAGTACTATTAGTTGAATAACGAATATACCTATACCGAATTTTGAGGAATAAACTGAAAGTGTTATATACTAGATAGGTGATTAAATCAAGTGGAATCACTATCAACAAACGAAAAGTGGTCGCCCCAAGATCAATCTCTTTAAAAGAGGGCTACCATCTGTTCCTTTCTCTCTTTGTACTATGAGAGCATAGAGGTTAGCAATATTGAGACAATTGGATGTTATTTAATACCAATACTACATACCAATCGTCCATATTATGCTATCTCTTATGTAGCTCCACAATCCCAAAATAAAGGGATGATAAACCTATCCCCATACTAGATCTTTCTGGAACACGAAATAGAAGAGATACTGGGGTAATAATGATGACACTCAATTCATCCCAGTGAAATAATTTCACACTACGCGAATACATCCAAAAGAAAGATATAAGGACGGGGAAGGCTAACCAAGAAAGGAATCTTCTATCTATATTCTAGTTCCTGCGTTTCTTCCTTTTTTCTACCACTCTACCAATGCCCGTACCCAGATTAGGGACCATCTGGTATTGATAAGAAGTGGTGGTAGTCTCCTCTGATAGAGACTTGTACACCTCTTTATACATAGAGGTTTTTGTGTAGTGCCCTATTTGTGTTATATGGTTTTAAACATATTTAATAAAGTTTACTGATTTTATTTACATTTTATCTAAACTGTGAAAAGTTTGCATATTGTGGTGCACTTTTCCTGCAGTTTTGACAAAATCCCAGCAAAAAAGTGACGCAACTTTAGGCCTTAGTCACACGGGCGTAAATACGCGCATATATACGCGCATAAAAACCCACGGGCGTATTTACGCGCGTATATACGCGCGTAAAAACGCACCTACAAAAGATAGAACATATTGGTGGCAATGGACATGGTCACTCGTTTTTTTACGCGCGTATATACGCGCGTATTTACGCCCGTGTGACTAAGGCCTTAACATGTAAAAAAAATTGCTTAAAATTTAAGTCCTGGCTGTATACACTGATTCTGTAAACTACAGAACCAGACTCATCTCCATGGTAATAAATCCATATTGGTTCTTCCTCCTTCACATTTGAATATTTGCATATTACAATATAAAAGCACTTCAAAATTATTTTAAATTTACTAAATTCAAAACAGCCCTAGCCTTTTTAATTTACCCCCAACACTGTCTGCTGTCTGAATTATACTCATGCAAGCAGTAATTTCTAGGGCATCACAATTCAAATACAATGAGGTCCGCCTAATGGCACAGTGGAGATGGTGGCGTTCTATTGTTCCACACACAATGATAACTACGTAATGCTTACTAAAAGGAATTTTTGCTTGGTTAAGATAATACGTATGCTGTAATTTAGTTGTTATTACTGTAAAAATAGACAGCAATGATGACAGAGAGAAAGAAAGAAGAAAAGAAGACCCCCCAAAAAACCTATTATGGTTGCAATTAGAAGAAAGAACCAACAAAAGAATAAAGTTTTGACTTCGAAAAAGCCTGCTAATAAACTTAATGCACACCAATACAATTTTGTTTCTTATTACTTACTTGGTAACTCATAAATATTAGCCTCAGTAAAACATGTACATTTAGTATACAGGGATTTTTTTTTCTTTTTTCATCACAGCATTTCAAGAGTCATAATTTATTTATTTATATAGTAGAAAAACTATATATTTTTTCTATAGAGCACTACAATAGTGGTACCAAATATTATTTTTTTATATAGTTCACTATTCTTACAAAGTAAAATATATTTTAATTTAAAAAAAGAGGTTTACTCACAGAATAGAATCTAAAACTTACTTTATTATATACTGTATTTTTCCGCTCTATAAGATACACCGGATGATAGGATGCACCTAGGTTTTAGAGAAGGAAAATATTAAAAATGTATTTTGAACTCACCCAGACCAGGCAATGGGGCAGGTACTACAAGAGGAATAAAGAGCAGTAGTACTGCCTCAGAATGAAGATCTCATATAATAAGGACCCAGTATGTCCACACATTACCGGGTCAGATCATTGATTCTAATTGGAACTGTGTAATGCAGACATTCGTGAGGGTTCCCAAAAGTGAACACCCCAATCTGACACCCTTAAAGAAGCCCCAACTACTTCTAGATAAACTGGGTATTTCTAAGAACACCCTATATGCTAGACAACACGGTGAATTGACAATCCTCTCTGGATTTGGATTACCTCATGACAGTTGGATTATGTGGATATCAACTTTTATTATTTTTGTTTTCATGGCGATTCGATAATCTTTCCTGTTGTTATCGTGACAGTTTGATTAACAAAATATTAATTTCTACCACTTTGACTTTGCTCCTGAGAAGAGGTCTATTAAATTGACCTTAGAAACACGTTGAGTTGAGAGTATGAGAGCTTGAGAGTGTTGATATAGGAACAGATAGGGTGTACTTAGAAATACAAGTGTGTTGCTTGTTTTAAAAGCCATGTCATAACTTTTTCAGGGCAAATTCTGCTAGGTGAACACAATACTTGAGCACAGGCCTCCTTCTCCTCCTCCATCAAGAAAAAGCAGCAGACTTACTAAAGATTATGCCAAGAGAGACAGCAGATGTGGTGCTTGTTTTAAAAGTAGTGTGATAGAGTGAAGCACGGCCCTTCTCCAAGGAAAAGTTGTAGAAAATGTGCTTTAGAAAATGTTTGTTTTGGGAGAAGGAGGAGAAAACATGGTGGAAGCAGAAGAGGGAGAGCAGCAGCGGTACCACTACCACCATCAGCAGCAACCTTGAGGGCAGAGTATGCTCCTCATGGAAACATGAGAGCTGTAGCTCCATGCTTCCATATTCACATATTCTTCATTTGGTGGGTGTTCCTGGTGGTGCTGCTGCTCTCCTTCTCCTGTTTCCCACATGTTTGCTCCTTCTTTGTTCCCACAATAATAGGAACCCCTCTGTTCCCCCTCAAAATAATAGTGTCCCCCTTGGTGCCCTCTCTGAATAATACTACCTCTGTTTGCCCCCTGAAAGTGATAATGTTTCTCCTGTGCCCACAAAGTACTAGTGCTGTCATCTGTGCTCTTTCAATGTGCTATCACAACCTCTATGTTCCTAAAAGCAATAGTGCTTCCCCCCTGTCCCTCTGTGCCCCCACCAGTCCACAGACCTCAGAGCTCCAACTTGATGAGAAGAGCATACATTCTTATTGACGCTGCTGCCTGATGACACAGAGCACCTCAGTGCATAATCCAACTTCTCCTGTTTCTTCCTATGGAGAGAGGACTCGTGATGCGCACAGTGTCATCAGGCAGCAGCATCTGTAAGAATGTATGTTCACCTTGGCTGACCGGAGTTTCTGCGTCTGTGGACAGGAGGTGCCTAGTGTCTCAGTGACTGTGGTGAGGGGTGCCTTCAAGCTACCTTAGCTTCATAACTTGATCACAATTGCAACCTCTGTGACTGTCATAGCTACACCCCTGAGCAGCAGGGGCCCTTGCAGTTGGATTTTGATGGTATTCCCTTGTCATATTCTATTACTTTCTGTGATGGGAAATCCATTTAACCAGAATAGCAGGACTTTCTTTTCCTTAGGCTCTAGACTGACAGAGTTGTATTGTATTGTATATAGTATATACAAAAATAACTTGTTTGAGCGTCAAACTTCTATCGTTTCTAAGTTATTTTTCTTACTTTAAAACTGAAGCGAGCACAATGTAAGCTAATTTGATGTCACAACATAAAAACATGTTCTGCAGAATTGTACATCTTGAATATAGTTTTACAGGCTCAATTATCTTTGACTATTTGCACCAGTATTTTTTAAGACACCTATTTAGTTTGAAAAGCTTTTGTTCTTCTGACAATAAATGCACAGATTATTCAACATTTTCCTCCTACTTAAGGTTATGCAAGATACTTTTTTTTAATAAAATGAAGCATTCATTTCAATAAATAACAATATAAGACTTACCTTATAACACAGTACTTTATACCTAGTTCAGATATTGTAAATATATAATTTTAGGGTGCATTCACACATAGTTGATTTGCTGCAGAATTACATGATGTGAATTTTGGTGCAGATTTTTTTTAGCTGCGGAAATCCATAGCAAATATACTACATGTAAACGCACTATAAGGACCTCTGAACACTAGCGAGAGTAATATGGGTATAAGAAGGAAAACCATCCTGCGCTCAGGGTAACCTTCAAGAAACCTTGTGCAATTTGTGGTTAGCTATCTTCTATAGTGAAGAGAGACAGGCCAAAAAAAGATGGTATATAAAGACATTTATTATGAACAACAGGAAGGTGCAACGCGTTTCGGAGCACGAGTGGCTCCTTTCTCAAGCACAATGATCTATACATAGATAAAATATAGCATGTGATGTGAAAGATTTTAAATGGAATAAAAAAATATAAAACAAAGAAAAAATTATAAAAAAAACATATAGGGCATAAAAATAATAAACAGAAAAATTATGGTGTTTCGTTAGACAGAAACATATAAAACAATACACAGCAAATTATATATAAATCATAAAAAAGTATGTAAGACACACGCAGCGAAATATATAAATATAAAAAATATAGTAAAAAAAAAAGAATTTGCATAAAAGCATATATAACGTACTATACACAAGTTTATACGAAAAATCATATTGTTATGAGAACACCATGGTAAATATAGAAGTATACTAATAGGAATCAGAAGTCCAGAGAAAACAAAATAGCCGTGGCCCTGTGTACGACCGTGTAATGTACTGCACATAACTGTATACTCACACAGCCAGCCATGCGCAGTACATCTTTTTTTGTCTGTTTATATTTCCCGTACTGTCACTTAGCAATCATGCGGATACTCGAAGCCCGTACAAAATGTAATTGCGTGTGGGCTGCGAGTATATCTGCAATCATAAAGCACAATGGGCTTTATGTCATGGATATCTGCAGTAAAAAAGAACATGCTGTATTCTGTTTTCTGTGAGTGGATTACGTAATTCCAACCTGCTAATCTGAGTGGAATTGTGTAATCCAATGCATTTGATTGATCCACATATTACCACAGATCAATCGCTTGTAGAATCCGCAATTCCTATCCAGACATGTGAGACTGGACTAAGGTAGATCACTACCTTTTTGTCACGAGACTGGGGACTGCTCAATTAGGTCTCTGGTCACTGCTCCAGGGAGCATGGGTATTTTAAATCTCCTGGGCCTTTCCCGGCTCATACACATGTCCATCATTTTGTCAATTGGTGTAGGGAAATTAAACGTCAACTTTTTTTTTTTTTAACTTTTACGTGATCACCATTATTCACTGCTCCAGGCTCTCGGCTACCTTCAGATCTAAAGATCCCATCAGGGGACAAATACACATTTTAGGGATGATTTTCAGGGAAGGGCTTATATTTAAAGCCCTTGCCTGAAATTCAGTGCAGGGCTTGCCAGCCACCCATTGCTCTCAATGGAGCTGGCTGCAGCCCCAGCTCCATTGCATTCAATGGGAGAACATTGCACTCCTCTGCCACAGCTGTTACAGCTGTGCCAGAGGACCGCGATCTTCACTGTATGTTCTCAATGGGGTTGGCACTGCTGTCGCCGGCCCCATTGAGCACAAAGTAAAACCCTTGGATGCAACAGCATCCTGGGGTTTCACATTCAAAAAATATCGATGCCGCAGTTACCTGCGTTTTAAAAAACTGTACCCTGTAATTTTTGTCACAGATGTTTTTGCGCATGTAAAATTCGCACATGTGACATTCGCACAATTCTCCTATTGAAAAAGCATTGGTTCTATATAGATGCAGGCCGCAAACGCAGCTAACAGACGCACGCTAAACCGCCCGTGTGACTGAGCCCTTAAAGGGTTTATCCTGCAATCTGATGTAACAACAAAAATCATCATGTCCTCATAACATGCATCAATAAATATAAACTGTGTAGAAATACACTTATTTTGTACCCCCATTGCATAGAAAAGTGTTTCCCAACTCCAGTTCTCAAGTCACCCCAAGAGATCATGTTTATAAGATTGCACAGGTGATGTCATTATTGTCATTGCCACAGGTGCTCTTACTATAGGATATCCTGAAAACATCTCACCTTCATGTCTTCTGATTGTCTTCTACAGCTTTGATATGATATGAAATACAACCAGACATGCCAGTTGAATTTCGAAACATCCATAGTAGCATGAAAGATTATTTCACAATTAAATATTACAATTTATGTTAAAACGTTACTAAAGAAATGTTAAAACTTTAAATATAAAGGAGTCTCCTACAAACACTGCATGTAACAGTGTGTTAAACATTTTTATTTGCCTCTCTAAAAATCCCTATAATACAAAGACTATTTCAGATATAAGAATTCCCTTTTATCAAAACCTGTGCTGTAAATGTATGCATATTAACATATTTTTGTACTTACTTACATTCCATCCTTTTCTTCAATTAGGCAGCATTTCTACTTCGCTCAAGACCGGAACTGCTTCTGGCTTCATGGGTGGAACCTTCCGGCCTTGTTCTTTCCAAGGTACATGTTCGAATTACTGTTTTAGTAAGTAAAAATGATCAGCGCTTATAAGAAAGCACTAGTGGACATTAAAGGAGATGTCTCGAGGAAGCAGTGAATTTTTTTTTTTGCCCAGTCCCCCTAATTAAACATACATTACTAATTACCCCTGTAAATTACTTTCCTAGCTGGTTTCTACTTACCGTTCCAGCGTTTCAGCAACTTATAAAACTTTTTCCCAAGATGGCCGCCAGCTCTTTTCGCATCGCTTGCTGTAGCCCGACGTGCGCGCTCCCGAGACGCTACCAGCTGTGTCTCCATGGCAACCAGATGCCCCGCAGCCGCCGACCGGACCCCTGGAGTGAACACGGCCGACCTGTCACCCACCGCCAGGCAGAAGGTAACCGGCGCAGCCCCCCCCCCCATCACAGCGGCAGCCCCCCCGGCCCAGCGACAGCCCCCCCCCCCCCGGCCCAGCGCTAGTTCCCCCATCACAGCGGCAGCCCCCCCGGCCCAGCGACAGCCCCCCCCCCGGCCCAGCGCTAGTTCCCCCGGCGCAGCGACAGCCCCCCCCCATCACAGCGGCAGCCCCCCCGGCCCAGCGACAGCCCCCCCCCGGCCCAGCGCTAGTTCCCCCATCACAGCGTCAGCCCCCCCGGCCCAGCGACAGCCCCCCCCGGCCCAGCGCTAGTTCCCCCAGCGCAGCGACAGCCCCCCCCATCACAGCGGCAGCCCCCCCGGCCCAGCGACAGCCCCCCCGGCCCAGCGCTAGTTCCCCCATCACAGCGGCAGCCCCCCCGGCCCAGCGACAGCCCCCCCGGCCCAGCGCTAGTTCCCCCGGCGCAGCGACAGCCCCCCCCATCACAGCGGCAGCCCCCCCGGCCCAGCGACAGCCCCCCCGGCCCAGCGCTAGTTCCCCCATCACAGCGGCAGCCCCCCCGGCCCAGCGACAGCCCCCCTCGGCCCAGCGCTAGTTCCCCCGACGCAGCGACAGCCCCCCCCATCGCAGCGGCAGCCCCCCCCGGCGCAGCCCGGCGCAGCGGCAGCCCCCCCGGCCCATCACTTACCAGGACAGCTGGGCGGCTTCTCCGGACAGCTCGGCAGCTCTGCACCTTCCTCTAACAGAGGAGTTAGAATGGCTGTGATTGGCTGAAGCCACGTGCGCCTTCAGCCAATCACAGCCATTCAATGATGTCATTGAATAGTGTGATTGGCTGAAGCCACGTGCGCCTTCAGCCAATCACAGCCATTCAATGCTGTCATTGAATGGCTGTAACTGGCTGATGGCGTGTGTATTAGCTTTCTGGAGGCGGGGATTTCAAGCCCCACATTCAGAAAGCAATGCTGCGCCGGGGACGAGGAGCGAGCGACATCCTGCCAGAGCGCGACAGAACGCCGGGGGAGGTGAGTAATGATTTTTTTTTTCTCCACTACGGTATGTCTTACTTTCGGGGTACGGCTTTCGGGGTACGACCCCCCTGACACCCCCGATACATCTTACAATCGGGGGTGTCTTACTATCGGGGAAACACGGTATATCAAATTACCAGAACCAAGGTGGTAATAAGATGGGTAGAATTTAATGGATAACATACAAATGGAATATCAAAAACAGTGCAACCTCCATACAGGGTATAAATAGCTGACTGGTCTCTTGATTGACTCTGTGTAAGAGGAGCGATCTGGAGCATTTGCGCTCCACCAGGTATCATTTGTGTGCTTCAAATGAATGAAATTGAGCAATAATTGTTCAGGGTAAATGCAAAAAAGTCATTAAGCATTTGTTCACTATCACTGACTTTCAGTGAGCATAAAACCTATTTCTAGATAGCGGGCTTGTTGTTCCGTGTAAACGCTCCCCGCTCAGCGCTTCACATAGGAGCCTATGAGAAGCCCACGATCCAGCAGTGAAGTTTGTCAGTCAGAGTTTCAAAACTATAGCATTTGTATGTCAGTATAATGGTGTACAAGATATTATACACGTGCCCCCTTGTCTTTATTGGCACCATTGTGCACGTAAATAGAACACTATTCTTTCTACACTACAAATGGGCTTTCCGCAAAAGAAAATTCATAGCACATTTTTAGTGGCAAGTTTGTACCAAATTCACACCAAATTTGCAGTTTTTAATCCAAATTTTGGTGCAGATTCGCCATAGTTTTCATCCCTTCATTGAAAGGAGTGAAATCCGTGTTGAAAATCTGAACATAACTTGGCATGTTGTGGATTTAAAATGCACAGTACAAGTCAATTTATGGTGTGAATTTTCTCTGCAGTGTGTGGATGGAATTAATAAAATCCCTTCCACAATGTTTGTACTATAAATGTTTCCACAACTAATTCTGCTGAAGAAAATCAGCAGCATTTCTGACCCGTGTAAACATACGGTATTCTAACCCATTTTATAGCAAACACGGTCACCCAGATTACAATATCCACAGTTATATACTGCAGGTCTTGCATGAATGCCAATAAAGTTCAATTCAATTATTGTTTGTGAGAAAGGGAGAAAAATAACAAGTTGATTAAAATGATTTTTATTTTGATTAATTCACATCTGATTTATTTTTTCTTGCCTTATATTAGATGCTCAGGTTTCCAGACAACTAATGGAGAAGGAAGCTTTTTAACAAATAACACATGCCCCATACTTAATATGTACTGAACCATTCTCAAAGTTTATCACGGTACCTCTCTAGATTCATATTGCTAGTGCGAAACAAATGCTGAGATTGTAAAACCAATGTAATGTTTTTTGAAAATTTCATTAAAAACAGTTACAAATTGGACTCATTATATTCCTTATAAAATTATAGAAGCAAAACAGATAAAGCCGGAAGTTCTATGTGAATAAGAAATTCTTGTTAACGTTTTAGTCTTTGCATAGCAAGATATCTTTATCTCTTGTTTGATCATCAAATGAAATAGCCTTTACAGACTTATGTATTGTAATAAAACAACCACTCCGTCTGAATAGAAAATGAATGCAAATAGCAAAATATTCCATTACTGTCAAGATCATTATCCTGAAATCTGTCTGTTAATGTTTATATTTAACATACCTTCTCATAGAGTAAACTTTTGCAGATCATTTCGACACTTGCTAAATGCTTAAACATTTCCAGGATACAGAAAATAAACAATTAGCTGTCAGACAAGCGAAAAATCTGATTTCTCTACCCGTGCTTCGCTGCTGACAATTCAGTCATTGCTACAGGCATGATAACTGAATCAATAATTCATTAACATCTCGTAAGCTCACAATTAATACAGTGCTAAAAAAAGAAACAGTAATCATTCTATGTTTAGGAACTTTTACTATTATAGGGCAAGTTATTTAAAGGGATTTTCCCAAGGAGTTTGCCTGTGACTACTACAGCCAATCACTGGCTATAGTAGGTCATTGCTGTGGCCAGTGGTTGACTGCAGAAGTCATAGATCCTAGTCAACAGAAACCCGGAAGTACAGAGTGGTTGTGAAGCAATAGATGGAAAACCCCTTAAGGGACTTTTCACACTTGTGGAGTATTTCTGCAAGACTCACCTAAAGACGCAAAAAATCCTGCACCAAAATTTGCATGAACGCATGGGTGTTATGGAGCAGAAATGCACAGCAGCAGATTAAGGCCTCAGTCACACGGGCGCCGATGCGCCCGTGTTACTGCAGGAAGGAGACGGACGTACCTGTTGCCGGTCATGTGTTCTTTCCTCCGGCGCTGCAGAGAGACGGCCATCATCAGGTACGTCCGCCTCCTTCCTGCAGTCACACGGGCACATCGGCGCCAGTGTATGGATGCCGATGCGCCCGTGTGACTGAGCCCTAAGCCTTTAGCATGTCTTCAGTTGCATCTTGCAGAAACATTCCGCGTATACGAATGGTCCTCTTAGGAACATTTCATGTGGGATGGAATCGTTTGTAGGTCACAGCTCAGATGTGAATTTTGTCAGTTAGTGCAGATTGTGTTGCATTTTTAACACTTTCCAATCCAATTTGTATCCTGGTTTTCCTAGGGGGTTTACTCTTTTCTGCCATTATACAACTGCACTATCTGCTGGCTAAAGCCAGTACTGCATGAGGTGACACGTTGGATAGGCTCCAACAGCAGAGTGGCTGGCAATATACAGTAAGAGAACCCCCAAGGGAAGTCTAACAACATCGGAGCTGTACAGCCTTGAATCATAATATCTTCACAGGTCAGACAGTGGATGGGATAGGGTTAACTGTGGAATGCGTTCTGTGGAAGGTCTTGTGGAATTTCTTGCATTTTTCTACCCAGATTTTAATTGTACAATTATATCTTTTGTGTGTTAGAAATCCGCAACAACAATTCCGCAATACAGCCTTAATTCTGCAGCAGAAAGCTTTTCCGTTTTGGAATTTAATCTGGCGGATTCTGGAAATTGATATATGAGAGCTGTTTTGGGTGCAAATACTGTAATGTTGAATGCCACCATTTTTATTACCTCTTTCTGAGGAAAATAATGCAGAAACACAAATTCTGGCATTGATTTTTTTGCATTTCAAATGCTATGCCATTCATCTTGTAGTTTAAATAACATAATTCCTTAATTCTGCAGGTCAGTGTGGCTACAGAGATACTAAATATATACAGTTCTTTGTGTTTTATACCCTTTACACTATATAAATACTTTAAAATAATAAAATATTAAAAATCTATGTATACACAGAGAAATGTATCTATATACGACTAGTGGAATAGGTTTCACTATACTTCTGATGGGTAGTGCTGGGAAGCTATACTGTATGTATCAAAAGCAAGTTATAAACTAAGCGTAAAAATCATTTTCATTTGTAATTGCAAGATTTAAAAGGAATGTGTCATCAGAAAATACCTATTGTATTAATCACATTTTTGTGTTAAACATTCGTTTTTCATGGAATGTTTGTTAACTTTCGCTTGCAATCTATATTTTAAAAAAAATCCTAAAAATCCTAAAATCCTCCATTTTTTTGCACTGTTTGCACAGCCTAATAATAGGCTGGCACTTTCTGACCTGTAGAGAAAATCTTGCACAATAGGTATAGGCTATGACTACCTACTCCTCCTCCCTGCACAATGACAGATCACAGAGCAAGTCTAGAGCAGTCTGTCATACAAGTCAATAGGTCCCATCGTGTTCATTGTGTGAATGGCCCATGAAGCTGCTGTAAGCCATATGGCTAAATACTCTAAATGCTGTTAAATGAAGCTCAAGAAGGATGGAATCCTGCACAATCATATACAAGCAACAGAATAAAACATTCAACAATCAGAAAATGAAAACAGATTTGAAAAATGGTAAATATTCCTCTATCTGGCTTTATTTATTTATTTATTTTTTGGTGATGTAGTCCCTTTCAGTGCAGGAAGAGCAAATAGTTGACATGAAAAAAGCTCTCAATGTGTCCTGCTTCTGCTGCAATGCAAAGCTGTGTGCAAAGGATGCATTGTGCTCAGCAGCAATTCATTTGTCAGGGGTCAAATGTCCAATTGAACCCATTATTCTTTGATGCAGGGTGCTGATGTGGTACACAGGTGTAGTATAAACTATGTACTTCAGCATCCTCCAAATGTAAAAATTAATTGGCATGTGATCTGATGATTGAGCATGCCACGGTGTTTCTGTAGTGGAAACCCAATATATCTATATTTTGGATTGTGGGCCTTTGGTAGTGGACATTTGTGAATTTAACATTCTGTATAACCAAATGTCATGTTTGCCTTCTGTTCTTACATTTACGCAATATGCAATACTTCCTCTTATGAAACTTCTGTTCTCAAAACGCTGACAAGATAATATATAGTATAAAAACGTTACATTTTCCATCTGTTTTGCAACTTTGGAAGACAGTATAACTCAGACATGGACAACCGCAGTCTGAAACAGCTACCGCAATAATTACCCAAGCAATTTTACTGGAAACGTATGCAAATAACATGGGAGGTCTATGCTATTACTAACTCATGATGTAACAGCCAATTATATCGAAGGAACCACACATGGGCCTAAGACAACTCAGTCATTTCATCCACCACAAGATGGCCAATCACAGATAACCGGAGGATGGAAGAATTGCAAGATACTTATCCAATAATTAAACAATACGTTGTATCTATGTAATCTTTTGACCTGCCCAGATGTTAAACTCTTTAAAAGAGGCAACACGCCCAACATTAAAGGAGAATTGAGGAAGCTATACATGCTGAACCTGCGTCAGTGTGAAAACCTCTTATGCGCATAATCAATTCAGATTTAATATGGAAGGGTGTAAACATTCCAAATTCAGTAAGCCGTGGTTCCACAAAGGAATTCCACGACAGTGGCACCCCAGATGGGACGTGATCGATAGGCTCCGAAGAGCTCGGACACAAGGCACGGACATAGACAACCTTGGACTTAGCGGGCCCACCAAATACACGGTAAGATAAATTAATTATCTATACCTGTGTGGCTAACTCCGGGCTTGCCTATGTGCCGTGCCAGGCCGATAGATTTGGAACCGCACGACGACAGGTACTTCTTTAAGTCTCGATCACGTGATAAGAACCTGTCATAAGATAAAAAGGAATGTTTACATGCCTGTTGTTTTGAGAGTACTGGTCGAGTGGCGAGGTCAGTAGCTGCCTTAAGGGGGGGTTGACCCTGCGCAGGTGTCCCGATTACTCGGGTCAGGTTTGGTTACAAAACCTAAGAGTAAGGGACCTGTGAGGGTAGTTTGGCTGAGGTGTTCCTGCTCTGGTCCGGTTTGGTTACAAAGCCTAAGGGTCAGGAAGCCGTCAAACGTCTGGGCAGGTATCGCTACTTCGGTAAAGTCTGGTAAAAGGCTTCCGAAGAAAGGGAACTGACAGACCGGATCCTGAGGGGCAGTTTAGACTAAACCAGCTGTACTGGTGCTCCGTCTATTTGTCTGTCTAATTGTGTGGGTATACCACCCATGTCTTGCCCAAATTGCCAAAAAGGATTGTTATTGACGATAAGTACCCTCGGATGGGAGATCTGTAGTCAGAATAATCCCTACCCTGCCCACCGCTGTGGTTACGGTCCACTGTTTGAGGATGGTGGTCCACAAATATTTGTTTATCGTTTAAATGTCCACGAGTAGATCCCTCCGTCTGAGGGTAGATTAATAAACTGTGTAACGACAGAAATGCTAGAAACTCTAGGGCGGGGCATATTGTGTCCGGCGTCTGAGAAGACTTTTATAATCATGAATCTGGCAGCCATGATTGAAATTGAAAGGCAGCGAACATTGTACCGAGGTTAATTCTTACACCCTCCAGGAAAGTGTGGAAGGGGTGGAGAGTCAAGTTATCATTGATTAATCAAGCAATCTTCCTGTGTGTCCTACCTGTCTTTTATATAAAGGTAGTGTGCTTGTCTGTTGTGTAGAGCTAATCCTGCTGAGTTGTTATATAGGAATAGTCTGGTTGTCTATCATATAGAATTAGTAGCAGTCCTACTCAAACTGTAAGAAGGGATTGTTGGCAATGAGAACGCATTGGCTGGGTTATAGCCAAGATAATGCACCGTACACAGCGGCGCGCTGTGGGTTTGGACTTTATAGGTTAGGTTGCATTATTGGATCCCTTCTAGTAAGACAGACTACTAGACTCTGTTGCTGTTGAATTGTTAAACGTTGAAAGTATAGGCTTGTGCCCATAAGTGAATGTATAAAAAGGGTTAACTGAATGTGTTTAGAGGGAAAAAAAAAAAAAAGCTGCTAACTTCATTTAAAAAGAGGAAGTGCTGTAACTCTTAATAGAAGTGAAGCAATTCATGTGTTGTAATAAATAACTACTGTTGGATGTTAAAACTACTGCGGATGGCTTGTTATGTAATCTAATCCTTGTTATACATCCGTCAGACAAATGTAAAAAGTTATATGCCACTCACATCCTGAGGGCGCTCTTAAGAATACAAACTGTAACAAACTGCGTAGCCCACCATGCCCACAAGAAAATACATCTATGTTTGCCAAGTCCCTAATTCAATTGTAACCACATACAATGTTAGGTGGTCACCGCTGTGACCGTAAAGTTACAGCATAATATTTATGCATTAGACGTTATAATTTCCCTGAATGTCAGAAAGAGGAAGAGAAGGTGGGCTGAAATGGCGTCTGTATCAGCACATGCCAAAGACACCAGTGTTCAATATAACAGTTTAGTAAATAGAGAGAATTGCAGTACATTACCAATCAGATGGAGATGCCCGGCATCTAATACTGCATCTGCCCGGACGCCGGAAGTCTGGGACAAAAACTGTTGTAAAAGTAAAAATTAGCCACGTTCTCCCTTGTAATCCTGTCTCTGGGCTGTCACAGGAGCGAGAGATTTAAAAAGAGGAAGTTATGATGCTGCAGTCCTAAGGAAGTTAAATTTAGATAGTTTAAACTGGTTTGAATAGTTAGATTTAATAAACGTTAAAATAAAGTACAGGGAGTAAGCTGCAGAGAAGCCGAAGCAGGTAACGATAAGGCCAGGTATCCACAGGAGGAACGGGGCAGATTGACCCGTAATTTGTAAAATGTAAATTGTGTGATGCATAAGACTTTATCTTTATTGGGTTGTGATGTGTATTCGAGGACTACTAACATTGAATGAGAAAATAAGGAAGTAGGTATACAGCCACACTCAGAGGGGTGGAGCTAGATGATGCAAGAACACGTCTCTTATCCAAGGAGGGGGTAAGAATCATAGATAGCCAGAAGAAAAAAGTTTTGTTTTTTTTCCCTCCTGTCTCAAACTCAGCTTTCCACGGTTCCTGACACCCACAAGACAGGCATAGGGAAATTGAATATACCCACCATGATAACATATACGAGACCCAGATACACACCCCTGGGTCAAACAGTATCCCCCTAGTTAAAAAAAAAAAAGGGGTGAAGGGTCAGCCACGCATGTTAGGTGCTGTGTGCTGATGCTTTGGAAAAATTGCCGACCGGCCACAATTTCACTGTTAATTTCCCTTGTAGAAGGCCTGAAGGCATCCAAAGGCTAACCAAGTTCTGCAAGAAAGGTTGTTCTCCTGGCCAGGCCATACCTGTACCTACACCCGTTGCCAAACTCCGCCCCTCTCTGGGCCTTGTTTCATACTGCCACCCATACGACAGTATTGACACAAAAGCACGGAGGACAACCACAGCCATGAGGTTAAATCCAGTGACTCGAGGAGCTCCCTCATCTGCTTGTGCGGTGGCAGCAGTACAGGCAATGGCTGACAAATCTTCTAAGTTGGTATTGGACTACCCCCTAGTGGTCCACACCCCAAATGACACCCAGAACATACGCATGCAAGTGCAACCCAAGCACTTATCTCTGGCCTATTAGATCCGGCTACAATGTGCTCTTTCCATGCCTCCCCCAATATTTCTTCCCAATGTTGTAATACCTTGAACCCGGCTACTCTTCTTTTAATCAGGTATTCCGGTTCAAACGGGGGAGGTGAGGCATAGGTGATCTGAGTATGGCAGATCAGCTATTTTTTAAAATTGTTTAAACATTCTGTGCAACAAGATTCTGACATTATTGTAGTGATGTACACACTGTTAATGATGCATATTTTGAGTTTTCTTTTGTAGATGGTATCAGGGTAAGGATTGATGACTCCGAACCAGGTATGCAGAGGTCACACAACAAGATGTCCTAAACGCAGAAGCTCTGCCTCCGCATGTCTCAGGGCAAGAAGCGGAACCGAAGGCCCTCACTGAGGCGTGTGGAGTGGTAGAAGGTAAGATGGCAACTCTTTACACTGACTCCTGGAATGCATTTGGCATAGCTCATGATTATGGCCCAATATGGAGGGCCAGATAGCTTGTTATCTCAGTAGGACAGCCAATTAAGAATGGTGCAGCGGTGCAGAGTCTCATGGAAACCCTACTACAACTACCTGGCAATGGAGAATTCACACCGATTTCTACAATGGAGAAGCGAGAGGTGACACCCTCGCCGACAACACAGCAAAAGCAGCGGCCCTCAAGCTGTGGAAGAAAGAAGAATAGATACTGACAGCATGAGTCAGTGATAAAAACTTTGGACTTTGATAAAAACTTTGGACTTTGATAAAATCTTTGGCCCTTGATAAAAACTTTGGACTTTGATATGTCAAGGACTTTACAGTTACAAGTCAACGAGGAAGGAAAGCAGATGGGCTAAAAGACGGGAGCGACAGAACAGGACGGCGTATGGCGAACAATCAACAGAACTTGCCTACAGAGGTCCCTGTCCCCCATGATGGCCCAACTGGTACACAGAATCAAAAGCAGCGATGACGTCGACACTGAACAAGAATGGGTGACACCTAGGTTCTCTGCAGCTGCTGCATCATTTGTCCAGTTAGCATGATCTTTGCCATATGCGAGTCCGGACAGAAGTAAGGTGGCCATATAACACTTGCCTTGACCACTCTACCCATTTCAGAGATTGCCAATTTGACCAAATTCAGCTCACACCTGTTGGGGAGTATGGATATGTGCTTGATGTTGCTCGAGTCTTTTTCAGGTTGGAGGCCCACCCTGATACTAAGGTAAATGAGCAGATAACCACACAGAAGCTCATGAATGAGGTAATCTACAGATACAGGGTACCGGAAGTGAATGAGGTAAACGAAGGTACACACTTCACAGGTAAAATAATGTGACATCATGTCTAGAAAGTAATTGGACAGGGGAGTGTGCCTTAGTAAAGCCCTTATGCTCCCCCACATCCTGTCAGACAGCATTGAAGATAATGAGGTTACCCCCCATAGTTACTCTATCTTGATCCAACTCTGCTGTGTTCTGTAGTTATCCTGTCATATTGGTCTACCCTTGTTTCTGCATAGGTACGACGGCTCCTTCCAGTCTTGTCACTAGGTAGTGTAGGGTCAGGGTAGGCGGCCTGGACGTGTTCACCATCAGGACTATCTCCAGGAGGGACATTGGTGTGGGTGAAGATCAGGGTGTCCCACACCGTGCGTACCTGTGCACACTACTAGTATTGTAACAGCACATTAGAGTGAGAAGAGAGGCTCCTGGTGATAGTTTTGACCTACACGTGTACGTTGACGTCATCAGACAGCCAAGGGGGGTACCTGACGAGTTTTTAAAAATTTTCCTGATTATTATGGTAAATAAAATGTTGACTGGATTAATTATGTTTATTACAATTAAAAGTGATTTATAAGTTATACTAGAAATGCCTTATAAGGACTAGTCGACCAATAGGACCTACCTCGACTATGACTTTTCAAAATAGAATGGCACTAGGTACGATTTTAGCCAAAAAAGGGAGTGTCTGTAAGATGATAGGGTTGACTTGTACCTACATTCCAGACAACACGTGACCCGCGGGTAAAGACGCAGTTGCCATTAAGAAGCTGACTGCACTAACTAAAAAGAGCTAACCTTAGTCTGTTTTCCTCAGTAAGGTACCTAACAGCAGAATATGAAAAATAAGTTTTAAAACATTGTGTATTTAGAACACTGTGATGGGTTTTCGCTAAGATTTTGCTTTATTTTATCTGCAGTGCACTCCGCTCATGCCACGCAACATGCCGGTGTTACAACGCCCCTGGTCCTGTTACCTTGCCACCTCTGGAAAAGGGAAGTGGGAATAATCAGCTTGTAGCTCTTTCCTTCCAGACTAATATATATGATAATGCACTTACTAATAAGACAAAGATTCAGTCATGTTGATCAGTTATTAGATAGTCCTGACTTTGCACTCTTGTTGATGAATCGAGGTAACGTCAAGAAGGCTGGGTTCTATACAAGTTATGCAGTGTTTACCTGAAATAGTAAAAGTCGCACCTCTCCTAACCTAATTATATTTGTCACCTTTATAGTCATCCTAATTTCTGTTTGTTGTTGCATACAGTGTATTCCGACCCTGATGACTGCCTGGTCCACCTGTCTCACTACGATGTCCAACAAAAAGCCCACTATCAGCGCAAACGTCGTCATCATGGATCCAGAATGTGATGATGTCGAACCATCCTATACCCCCATGGCAGTAATAGGCCCAGTCGTCTACAACACAATGCGACTCTAGGGTCAGCGGTGGGGGATTGGGGTGGAACGAAGCAGGGCGAGTTTAGTGAAACAGATAGTTTCAAGGGGGGTCTGTAGTGGAAACCCAATATATCTATATTTTGGACTGTGGGCCTTTGGTAGTGGACATTTGTGAATTTAACATTCTGTATAACCAAATGTCATGTTTGCCTTCTGTTCTTACATTTACGCAATATGCAATACTTCCTCTTATGAAACTTCTGTTCTCAAAACGCTGACAAGATAATATATAGTGTAAACACGTTACATTTTCCATCTGTTTTGCAACTTTGGAAGACAGTATAACTCAGACATGGACAACCGCAGTCTGAAACAGCTACCGCAATAATTACCCAAGCAATTTTACTGGAAACGTATGCAAATAACATGGGAGGTCTATGCTATTACTAACTCATGATGTAACAGCCAATTATATCGAAGGAACCACACGTGGGCCTAAGACAACTCAGTCATTTCATCCACCACAAGATGGCCAATCACAGATAACCGGAGGATGGAAGAATTGCAAGATGCTTATCCAATAATTAAACAATACGTTGTATCTATGTAATCTTTTGACCTGCCCAGATGTTAAACTCTTTAAAAGAGGCAACACGCCCAACATTAAAGGAGAATTGAGGAAGCTATACATGCTGAACCTGCGTCAGTGTGAAAACTTCTTATGCGCATAATCAATTCAGATTTAATATGGAAGGGTGTAAACATTCCAAATTGAGTAAGCCGTGGTTCCACAAAGGAATTCCACGACATTTCACCCCTGTGCTGTGCATTGACAAGCCCCTTGAAAGTGTTGTTCATCTAGTCTTGTATCGGTTACAGCTGATGTACTGTGGCACAATCACGCTAAGGGCTTAGTCACACGGGCGTTTATTGCCGCGATTTGCGCATGCGCATGCGTCCGGCGACTTTTTAAAACCATTGCTTTGCAATGGTATCGGACACATGAGCGCTTTTTATGCGCTCGTCCGATAAATTAGAGAACAGAAATCGCAGATCGCACCTATCTGCGATCTGCGATTCCTGTTCTCTTCTCTATATGCGCTCAACGGGGCCGGCGGCAGCAGCGCCGACCCCATTGAGAACATACAGAAGACAAATCATTCTTCTCTGCCACAGCTGTAACAGCTGTGGCAGAGAAGAACGATGTTTGCCCATTGAATTCAATGGAGCGGCAATACAGCCGCTCCATTGAAAGCAATGGGCTGCCGGCGTGCGCGGGATGAATTGTCGGTAAGGGGTTAAATATATAACCCCTTACCTGCAATGCATCCTTAAATGTGAAAAAATTAAAAAAAAAGGATGTACTCACCAGCTCCCGACAGCTGGAGATCCCGGCGGTCGGCCTGCAGTGGGTGTGAAGGAGGTGTGACTCAGGCTTGCCCCTGATTGGCTCAGCCTGAGCCAATCAGAGGCTGATCTCAGTCACACCCATTCATGAATTCATGAATGGGTGTGACTGAGACTTGCTTCTGATTGGCTCAGCGCTGAGCCAATCAGGGGCAAGCCTGAGTCACACCTCCTTCACACCCACTGCAGGCCGACCGCCGGGATCTCCAGCTGCCTGGAGCAGGTGAGTACATCCTTTTTTTTTATTTTTTCACATTTAAGGATGCATTGCAGGTAAGGGGTTATATATTTAACCCCTTCCCGACAATTCATCCCACACTCGCCCGCAGCGCTTGCATTCAATGGAGCCGCTGTATTGCCGGCTCCATTGAATGCAATGCGCTGGACAGCTCCGGCCCGTTTCTAATGAAACGCGGCTAGGAGCAGATTTTCGGGCGATTTTTGGGCCGATTTTTCGGCGCCGGTCACGCGATTTGCGCATGCGCATCCGTCATGCGATGCGCAAATCGCGCGAAAAAACGCCCGTCTGAGGCCGGCCTAAAAGTATACCCTACAAAACTGTGTGAGGGGTCATTCTTCAATTAAGGCAATAACATTTTATTGAATGAGCTACAGATGTTGTTCTCTGTTGAACTTACTAACTGTTGGCCGAACATACTGTGAGGGATTAGCGTTAGGATAGGTAGCAGCCTGGGCATCCACAGCCAGAGACAGTGACACAAGGAGTAAAGTTCGTAGTCCAGACTTCGCCTGGGTTTATTTCAGCACAAATAAAGCAAAACAGGCCTTAACTCCAGGCCAACATAAATTAACACCTGCTCGTCTGAGCACTCACTATACATAGACCAGCCCTGACTACTCACTTGAAAAACACTGCTTGCTGCGCACAGCCAGTCTGGTTCTCAGACCTGCAGAGGTCTCAGCACACTCTCTCCAAGACCTGCAGGCCCAGGCTTTATAAGGTCTGGTACCAGCCTCACCTGGTACGTGAGAGTGGCCATCCCACCCTTCACTTTGACCATTCCAGGAAAAGCCGGCCCGGACTATGAGGCTTGGAGCCACTTACAAAGTACAACGTGTCAGTAACTTAGTGTTACTTACACACAAATGCTGGCTTCCACCACCGAGCCCAGGCTGCTCGGTGACACGTATCTGCCCAGGTGCTCCCTAAAGCCTCATATGAGAGCATCCTAGGCGAAATATATCTGCCCTCCAGCACTTTGCCAGTCACTGTCTCACAATAGATGCTAATGATGAGATGGCTGCAACATGCCCTAACGACCCGCACATTCAGCCTTGCCCAAACATGTTGCTTATTCACACTAGGATATGTTAGTAGAGGAGTAGCTGTCTGATTACCAGAGCTGGATGAACAAATTGAGCCAGTAGATAACACAGGGCAATGATAAGCACAAACTCTTAGCAAGAACCAGGCATGTCCTTTAGTACTTTTCTGGCATCTTTTCCAGGGACATGCTGGTTTAAAGGGAAGGTGTCATCCTTATTTATTATATAAATGCCGTCTTTGTGTTAAACATATTTTTAAAGAATTTTTTTATTTTCTGTCACAATCTATATTAAAAAAAAAAAACGAAAATCCTGCATTTCTCTAACCACAGAGCCTAATAATACTCTGTCACTTCCAGATCTGTAGAGGAAGCTTTGCAGCAGTCATCTAACTACCGTCACAGGTAGGATTACACTGACAGGTCAACAGCTATATGTAGATAACACAGGAGCCACCATTCTTAATAGGTATACTTTTGACTATCTACTCCCCTGTCCCAGCAAAATGACCTCTGCACAGGTCACAGAACATGTCTAGAACAGTTTGCCATACAAAACAATAGGTCAGCTCCTGTCCATTGTGTGAATGACCCATGAAGCTGCTGTAAAGCATATCTCTAAATGCTCTAAATCCTTTTAAATGAAGAAAATATAGCAGCCCTCAAACGTATGTATAGACAACAGAATAAAATATTTTACAATCAGGAAATAAAAACAGATTAGAAAAATTGAATGTTCCTCTATCTGGTTTTAATAACATTAACTGAGGCACCCTATATAAAGGATGTCCTGTTAATGTTTTGCTGATGTTATTAAAACTATCAGCCAGTTACAGCCATTCAATGACATCATTGAATGGCTGTGATTGGCTAAAACACACGTGGCTTCAGCCAATCACACTATTCAATGACATCATTGAATGGGTGTGATTGCTAACACACGTGCGCCTTCAGCCAATCACAGCCATTCAATGCTGTCATTGAATGGCTGTAACTGGCTGACGACGTGTGTATTAGCTTTCTGGAGGCGGGGATTTCAAGCCCCGCATTCAGAAAGCAATGCTGCGCCGGGGACGAGGAGCGAGCGACATCCTGCTGGAGCGCGACAGAACGCCGGGGGAGGTGAGTAATGATTTTTTTTTTACACTTTTTTTTTTTGTATTACCGGCGCATAAGATGACCCCCGACTTCAGAGCAGATTTTTCGGGGTTCAAAAGTCGTCTTATACGCCGGTATATACGGTATATATACACTGGTGATTGACAGTCTTTGGACATCTTGGACACCGTGAACTTTCGGCCAGGTACTAATGACTAAAATGCGAGGACATTGTCTCACTACAAAAAACATTGTTGTACGTTAGTAACTAGCTACATGTGCCAAATGTAACCTCCTAAAAGTAAGCATGGTATCAATTTGTCATCACTTTATGTACTACTGAGTGGTTGTTTGTGTGTTTCCAATATGTTATTAGAGCCTTAGCAACTTGAAATCAATTGTAGAAGGGTGATAAACGAGTATTTGATAGGCCATGACAAGCAGGTATCTGTGGAAACTATTAAGAAGAGACTCTTTGATAGAGTTCCTGTACAGAAACCACTTCTTAAGGCAGTTAATAAAAACAAAAGACTGCAGTGGACACATAACGACAAGAAGTGGACTGTAGAAGATTTTAAAATGTTTTGTAAATAAATGAGTCCAAATATGAAGAATTTTGAAGTGAAAGAAAAATATACAGTGTTGCTTGAAAGTCTGTAAACCCTTCAGAATGTTTCATGTTTCTGCTTATATTTAACCTAAAACTACAGCAAATTTTCACACAAGTCCTAAAAGTAGATAAAGAGAATCAAATCAAACAAATGAATCAAGAATATTATAATTGGTCATTTATAATACAATAATACATGTCTGTGATTGGCCAAAGTATGTGAACCTTTGGTTTCAGTATCTAGTATGACCCCCATTATGCAGTAATAACTGCATCTAAACATTTCTGGTAATTGTTGAGTAGTCCAAGCACATCAGCTTGGAAGAATTTTAGCCCATTCCGTCTACAACACAGCTTCAACTTTTTATGAATTGTTTGTTTCTGGTCCTTCTACAACATTTCTATAGTATTAAGGTCAGGACTTTGAATTGCCCATTCTAAAACTTTACTTTTCTTTAACCATTCTTTTGAAGAACGACTTGTGTGCTTTGGGTTGTGGTCTTGCTGCATAACCCACATTTTTCAGAAATTTAGAATTCATTGTTTCATCAATGCTGGCAAGCTGTCCTGGCTCAGATGCAGCAAAATAGGCCCAAACCATAATACTTCCACCACCATGTTTCACAGATGGTATGAGGTTCTTATGCTGAAATGCAGTGTTTTTTTCTTTCTCCAAACATAAAGCTTCTCATTTAGGCCAAAAAGCTACATTTTGGTCTCATCCACAGAACATTGTTTCAATAGCCTTCTGGCTTCTCTAGCTGATGGTTATGCACACAATTCTTGTTCACTGTTCTCCTGATGTTAGACTTGTGAACATTAATATTAGCTAATGTGAGAAAGACCTTTTAGTTGGTTAGAGATTACATGGGTTTCATTGTGACTTCGCAGACTATTATACACCTTGTTCTTGGCATGATCTTTATTGGTTGGCCACTATTGGGCAGGGTAATAATGGTCCTGAATTTCCTCCATTTGTACACAATCCATCTGATTGTGGATTGATGGAGTCCAAACTCTTTAGAAATAGTTTTGTAACCTTTTCCCACCTGATGAGCATCAACAACTTTTCTTCCAAGGTTCTCAGAAATCTCCTTTGTTTGTGCGATGATACATTTTCACAAACACGTTGCAAAGATCAGGCTTTGATAGATCCCTGTTCTTTAAATAAAACAGGTCGCCCACTCGCACGTGACTTTCATCAGACTGCTTAAAAACACCTGACTCTAACTTCAGTTTGAAATTATCTGCTAATGTTAAAGGTTCACATACTTTTGCCACTCACAGACATATGATATTGCATGTTAACACTATAAATTCCAGGTATTTATTGACATTTTGGCCATAATATGGAAGCTAGCAGGCCACATCATGGCTCTCGACAATATCACTAGTCCAACGACATAACCAAACAAAACCACAAGACACAAACTTTTCTTGCAGCCACCACACATAGAGCCTGCTCACACAACACAAAGAGAGAAATGAGAACAGAAAAAGCTGAGCACACCCACACCGGGGAAGAGCTGTCTTAGGCTGTCTGTCCACGGGCATTTTAGCATTGCGTTCCCCGCGGCGATAATCTGGCCGTGGGAAATGCAGTGCACGCTTTCCATAATGTTGCTATGGAAAGCGCAGCCCCCATGTCCACGAGTGGAGAATCATAGCGATTCTCCGCTCGCAGCCGGCAAATCGCTTTTCTGACACTTGCCCTACAGTTTCTGCAGGCCGCATTATATTCTTCTTTAGATATTACCCCCTCTTTCCATTTGAAAAACATAATTTTCTTCCTTTTTAACATGTGTGCAAGTTCTGTGTTCATCCATCCTGGTCTCCATCAATGCTTTCCATTCTTCCTTCTTTAAGGGATAGTCCACAATTGTGCTTTGAGAATCTAATTTTGCAATATTTCCCAACCTTCTCGGACATTTATGTCCCTAAGAACATCCAGCCATTGGATTCTTCCTACCCTCTTTCTGAGCCCATTAAAATCTGCCTTTCTAAAAACCAACCTTGAGGTCTGAGTTTTCTCAGGTTCTCCTCCCCTTTTCGTCAAAAATTCAAGGATAGCATGATCACTGCCTCCTAAGGTCCCAGCCACCCTTACTTCCTCAATCATTTCGTCCTTGTTGGTAAGAATTAGGTCCAAGATAACAGATCCCCGTGTTTTCTATTCTACTTTTTGGAAGATAAAGTTGTCACCAGGAGCGGATAATTTGTTGGATATATTACTTTTACCTGATAGAGATTCCCAACAAATATCTGGATAGTTAAAATCTCTCATGATCACTATCTTATTCTTTTTTTATCATGTCTTATTAAATTTTATGATTTATAATCCAATGCATTTCGTACAGTATTTCCATATTTCTGTCCACCCTCTGAATTTATTATATATGTATAAATGAAAGTGTATTTGTTTAAAAGACAAACTCGACTTGGGAAACTATGATACAATACAAAAATATTCAATGAGTCTCATTTTTCCATATGGCATATCTTAATATTACAGATGCTTTTCAGAAGTATCTACTTTTATTAAAGAAACCTGATCCATATATCCTACCTTTTATGACACGGCAAAGCCTACCGCCTACACATAATTGATAATGTTTAACAATTATATCATACTGTTTCTGGATCACAGAATTATATTAGTATGCACATCTGGTCTACACTACAATATTTTTTATTTGCTGCAGGCAAAATACATTTCTTTTTTAATATACAATTGTCATCTATGTTCGCATTACATTGGAAATATGAGGCAAATTGTGACATTTGAACTATTCCTCAATGCCATGATATTATCAGATTAGTTTCTTACTGTATTAGCATGTGTTAAATCCCTCCAAGCAAATTTTTTCAGATTGACTTCAATTTTATTTAAAAGGTATGCTTTCACTAAATGATAAATGTTCAGTGAATGCTTATTAATGATATTGACATTTAAATGCAGGAAAAATCAAACTAAAAAGCACAAATCTTCAAAAATAATGGGACAGGTTTACTAATCCTGTCTAATAGTTAGGTGTAAACTTTAACCAATCAGTCTAAAAATGCATCAAATTTATCACAGTGGCTCATGCTGGATGATGAATTTGTTGTATCTGTAGATACTTTTGTTTATCTTTGTGATTCTAAAAAATAGAAATTCCCAAAGGAAGCTGCAGTGTGCCAGACCAAGAAGGGGTTAAGCAGTGAGGGAAATTAAAATGGTAGTCATGGTGGATCTGCTGCTCCTCCTGGAAGGGTGGTGAATATGGTCTGGACATATTGCTACACAGTGGTAAATTGTGGCAGTTCTCACTGCGTGCTGCCCGTCGTGTCAGGCACAGTAATATTGTGATACCATAGTGGAGGGCTACCCACGGAGTCGGGTAGGGTAAGATGTTGTTTTGATGTGGGGATAGTAGTCCTTCCTTCTGGAGCGTGTAGTGTGGTACCTCAGTGCAGATGGTGTTCATGGTGGGAAGTTATTCCAAGCAGGATTTAGCTGGTAAAACACTAACACTTTACTGGCAGGGAGAGAGAAAGTTCTTTACTAGGCAGCAGTTACACAACTTGAATTACATTTACTTGAGGTAGATAAAGACAAATTGACATTAGGAAAACACTCCATTCCTTCTCTCTCTATATCTCTCTCCACTGCTAACTCTTCTGAACAACTTGTCTTTGGTTACTCACACTTTGATGTTCAACTACCAACCACACTGGCTTTCTCCTTGTTTCCTCCCTGGCCTCTCTCAAGCTTGAGCCTAGCTCTGTACTTGGAAGACTAATTTAACTTTTTTATACTGCCACACTAGCTTAGCCTGTAATAGGGATCTAAGCTACCAATCCCAGGCTATCTACTCTTTGCTAAACCTGGCTAAACACTCCCTAGACTGTTGCTAGGTGACCTGTACACACCAGGGGCTGGAGGATATTGGCAGAACATAATTAAGTGGAGAAATATGAACAATAACATCACAACTTTTCACACTTATTATACATCACACTAGGACTGGATTGTAAGACTATAGTCAACACAGCAAGTGCTGGAGTACCCAACTCTGGGGTACTACAAAACCAATGAAAACAAATTAGGTACTTTGATATGTATCATCACATTCTGGCTCCTCCTTCAAGCAGAATGTCTCCTATATGACACTACTCTCAATCCTTTTGATGCTGCACACGTTAATGTAGAAATAATGTTTGCATACTAAATGATAGATTAGTTGGGGACTTTTGCTGTATTTGAAGTGTGGAAGCAAAGTAAAATGCTAGGAGGAGACCTAGGTGAACACAAGAGGAACACACAAACTCCATGCAGAAGTTGCTTAGATTTGATTTGAAATCATGGCCCCGATAAGAAAATACCCCAGATAATGTGCCACCTATGAAAGTATAATATAGAAAAATATCTAAAAAAAGATGTCTGATTGATATAGGCTTTGGAATTCCATTAATAGTAGATGCAAATGTGTTTCTCTTGTGGAGCTATGTACTAAATTAGGCCAACAAAATCAAGCAAGAAACTACAGTCACAGGTTAAACAGAAGCTGCACATTTCAGAAATAAGCAATGAAACACTGGTCTTTGAGTTGTTTTTTTTAATATATATATGAACCTAGTTCAGTCATTTCTTAGTTCCAGTATATCTTTTGCTCGGAATGTTAGGTGTCCAAAATTCAGATACAGACTTGAAGTAGCTGAGTAGAATTTTAAAAACTTTAGTAGAGAATAAATTAATACATATATTCATCCTTGAGCAGTTGTCTATTTCCATTATCCCTATTGAAATGAATGAAGTGGTCGTACACATGCATGGCAGCACTGAATTCACTCTGGGTCGGAGCAGCAATACAGCAAGGGCAAACAGGGCCCCAACTATTTATCAGCTTTCCATATATCGAGTGGTTGGGTGAAAACTGAGAAAAATGTCCTGTCTTTAAGGGTGTATTCACATGGGCAAGTTTCATGCATGGCTTCTGTGTGATAGCGCTATGCATTGAATTTGCACAATTTAATATCCATTGATTTCAATGTGTTTATTCAGATGAGCAATTTTCTTTTGCAGCAATGATAATATTTGACAAAGGGTTGGAGATTTTTTAGCTAAGGATCTGAAACCATGTCAAAAATAGTAACAAAGTCAGGATCCAACCACAAAATAGGAAGATACTTACAGTCTATTTATGAAACATGAACTCACAACTATAAGGGCTTAGTTACACGGCCGCTGATGTGCCCGTGTGACTAAGAAATTACTGCAGGAACAAGACGGTCGCACTTCAGGACGGACGACTCCACTCAGCACCGAAGAAAGAACACATGACCAGCGATGAAGCCGGTCACATGTTCTTTCTTCCGACGCTGCAGAGAGACGTCCGTCCTGAAGTGTGGCCGCCTTCTTCCTGCAGTAACATGGGCGCTGATGCGCCAGTGTGACTAAGCCCCAAGGTGTAGAAAATACTTTTTATTCTTATTTCCATTTGTTTTTTTGGTCACAAGTTTTTCTTTGTTAGATGATTGGTTGTAAGTATTGTTTTAATTGTATGTGAAACAGCATCTGTATGCTAAGATTCAGAGCCACATGCTGGTCTGAAACATGTCAGAAGGTGGTGCATCGTATCTGTCTCTCATGTTTGAATTTTATCGGCTGAAATTAAGCCATTTTATATGGACGCTGGATCAACTATGTTTGTTTTGTTTCTACTCGAATTCCCTGAAGATACACACATCCTTCTCAGCGGGTGAGCTGGTATTTATCTTCTGTAGTAGAGCAGCAGAGGCTTGATATTTGTAATAATCATGCTAATACAGAAGTCAAAATGTTGCAGAGAACAGAAAAGGAAGATTTCTTTTTCCAAAAATAAGAATATAGACTTTAATACTGATCATCAGTATCATATACTGATCACTCTAACATTTAATGCCTCTTTATTTAGAATGTTGTCATAGAGTGGCATCGTTAAGCTACTATCATATGGCAATTTTTCTCCCCTGCAAATAAGGAAGATGGAACAATACTTCTGCTCCCTTATTTGCATATTATCCAGAGGAGCATGGATGGACTTATAAGTCTCCTCAGTCACCTTCTTGGTGCTCTCCCTAAGGAGAGATGATACCCCTCCCTCATCCCTGGCAAAATGCAGGAGGAGAAATGCTAATTATGGCCAGCCCCTGAACTCATAGTGATTGAACTGGCATGTCTAGAAGACTTCCTCGCCACTAATTCTCTAACTTCCCACTGTCGTACAAACCTGAAACTTGGCACGAGCATTCTTCAGGTCATAAATATGAAAAGTCGCAACTTGATTATTGAATTCTAAGTGCAAAAGTAAGTGACCCCCTATGTAATGTAACTAATTAGACACATCTGTACGGCACCAATGTGAAATTTGGCACAACCATTCTTTAGATCCTAAATAGGAAAAGTAAAGGGTCCACAACTTGATTATTCAGTTCTAAGTGCAAAAGTAAATGACCCCTACGTTATGTACCTAAACTAATTCTCTAACTTTCTGGTGTTGTACAAACTTGAAATTTGGCATGACTATTCTTTAGGTCCTAAATAGGAAAAGTAAAGGTGTCTGCAACTTGATTATTAAATTCTAAGTGCAAATGTAGTGTGTAGCAAAATGTAGAGTGCTAGAGTTTTGTGGTCTCTAATTTGATGTAGGATCATAGACCTAGTGCCCTAAGTATCCCTGCACAAGATCTCTTAGATGCTATAACCCGGCCTAAATCCCTCAAGGAGATTTAGTTCTGTGTTCAAAATATCAACCATTTTTACAAATTTGCATTTCCAGACCCTCCTGTCTCTTTGGTCTTTGAAGTTGCTTTTTTAATACAACAACCCTCATATGTTCTACTTTGTGTCATTTGCTACAAAAATGTTTAGCCACAGGTAAGCCATGCATCTTTCTGTCTTTAATTGTGTGGCCATGAATTCTGTTTATCCAATATTGTACACTGTACCACACATCTAAAGTAACCCATATATAGCAACAAAATCAAAGAAAGAGAGACTCATTTTTTCTGTGGATGAATGTTTTTATAGCTAGTTAGCACTGCATGCCATTCTAATTTTTTCCTGCACAGGGACCGGACCACCTGACTGTGGGAGCAGACTTGAATGGAGCTGTGGTGCACCACAATCTGGGGAAAAACAGTAAAGGGGACACAATGCTATACCAGTGCCTCATTCCCTTAATTATCAGGATCAGTGGGAATATTGGCATTTGGATCCCCACAATCATAAAGTGATAGTATATTCTATTGATATGACATCAATTTATGGAAAAGTAAGGCCCTTTTAAACAATTTCTATATTTCCTTTTTAAAAAAAAATCAGCTTAAGGCCTTAGTCAGACGGGCGTTTTTTCGCGCGATTTGCGGATCGCATGACGGATGCGCATCCGCAAATCGCATGACCGATGCGCGCAAGTCGCCCGCAAATCGCCCGCAAATCTGCTCCTAGCCGCGTTTCATTAGAAACGGGCCGGAGCTGTCCAGCGCATTGCATTCAATGGAGACGGCAATAGAGCCGCCTCCATTAAAAGCAATGCGCTGCGGGCGAGCCCGGGATGAATTGTCGGTAAGGGCTTAAATATATAAGCCCTTCCCTGCAATGCATCCTAAAATGTGTTAAAATAAAAAAAATTGTATACTCAACTTCTCCCGGCAGCCGGAGCTCCGTGCGGCCGTCCTGCAGTGTGTGTGAAGGGGGTGTGAGTCAGACCTGCCCCCTGATTGGCTCAGCGCTGAGCCAATCAGAGGCATGCCTCACTCACACCTATTCATGAATTCATGAATGGATGTGAGTCAGACCTGCCCCTGATTGGCTCAGCACTGAGAGGCTGCAGCAGTCACTCACCCATTCATGAATTCATGAATGGGTGTGTGAGTGAAACCGGCCTCTGATTGGTCAGGGCTGTGACCAATCAGAGGCAGATCATTCAGCAGGCGGGGATTTTAAAGCCCCGCCGGCTGAATAGTGCCGAGAAGCAGTTCAGGAGAACTGACAGCAGCCGCGGCTGGACTCCGGCTGCAGCGGAAAGGTGAGTATACAATTTTTTTTTACTTTAACACATTTTAGGATGAATTGCAGGGAAGGGCTTATATATTTAACCCCTTCCCGACAATTCACCCCGCGCACGCCGGCAGCCCATTGCTTTTAATGGAGCGGCTGTATTGCCGCTCCATTGAATTCAATGGGCAAACATCGTTCTTCTCTGTCACAGCTGTTACAGCTATGGCAGAGAAGAATGATTTGTCTTCTATATGTTCTCAATGGGGTCGGCGCTGCTGCCGCCGGCCCCATTGAGCGCATATACAGAAGAGAACAGGAATCACAGATCGCAGATAGGTGCGATCTGCGATTTTTTGTTCTATAATTTATCGGACGAGCGCATAAAAAGCGCTCATGTGTCCGATACCATTGCAAAGCAATGGTTTTATAAAATCGCCGGACGCATGCGCATGCGCAAATTGCGGCTAAAAACGCCCGTCTGACTAAGGCCTAAAGCGGTTGTTTGAGTTATCATATCTTGATACAACCCTTTTCCCATTCAGTACCTTAAGAAATGGTCATCTACTCATCTCTCCCCCTCCCGCTGTATCACGCACCTTTGCTTAGTCCCCCACTCTGATCTGTGTTTACAGCTGCAGTCCTGCCTAGTTTGTGGGACGTCAAAGGGCCTACAGCCAATAACAGAGCTCAGGAATAGATGATGAGCTCTGTTATTAACTGCAGCCCCTGTGATGTCCAGTAAACTGGGAGGTACTGCAGTTGTAAATGCAGACCAAAGCAGGGAACCAAGGACCGGCATGCAACACAACGAGAGAGGAGAGAGGTGAATATATGACTATTTCTAATGTTACTGCCTGGGAAAGGAGTTGTACCAAGATTTTAAAAGTCGGACAACCCCTTTAAAATAAAAACATATAAACAGCAAATAACTGTACATTATGTCATACAGTTGAATTATTTAAGAATACCAGAAGATGTGTGAACATTACAGATGACAGTCAAAACTGTATGCAATCAAGAATTCTAGTGATCTGTTCATTCCATTTCCAGGAGTACAAATGGATTCATGAGATAATGACAGTAGTGTATTAAATTATACATACCATAGATAAAAAAAGTAAAGTTCATACAGAAGCTGATCTGTCGGAAACATAAACTTAAGTGATGTGCAATATCTTTTAGTTTGTTTCCTCTGTACAGTCCCAAATTGCTGTATGCTGTGATTGGCAAAGTTTCAGACACAAATCCCGAGTTTAAAAATATGTTCGCAATTGTGAGAGCCAAAATCACTGAGCATGTAAAGCAACTTATCTATTGACTCAAATATCATCTCTTTCCATTTCAGCTAAGTCTACTAGAGAACATCCCATGATTGATGAAAATGTTACTATTATGTAAGTGTTTCTGTGTTTGTGAAAATCATAAGTAAATCTTGTAGTTTTGGCTGCTTTTTAGCTCTGCACCATTTGGGCAGTACTATGATGAGCGACTCCAGTTTAGCATCTTTTTCTAAATTAAAGGGATTGTACAGGATTAGAAAAACATGGCTGCTTTCTTAAATAAATAAACGACACCACACCCATCATTTGGTTGGGTTTAGTATTGTAGGTCAGCTCCACTGAAGTGAATTGGGCTGAGTTGCAATAACACACACAACCTTTAGATTGCGGTTGCATCTTTTTTGTAAGAAAACACTCTTGTTATTTCAATCCTGGTCAACCCCTTTAAGTCTGAGACTACTGCTCTATGCCTCCACATTGCCTTGCATAGCAGTTATGTTTAGTCAGACTGAATATTGTGTTTCTGTAAAAGCTCACCACAAGCATTTGATGAACTTACTGCCTGGAGTGTTGATGTCTGTTACAGTAAAAATATTAAAAAGTTCCAAGATAATTGCTACATTTACATTGAACAATTAATCCTAAGGTCCTTTAAAAAGCATATGCACTGAACAATCACTGTATTAGGAACAGCTTGCGTGTGACATCTTGTAATAAGTACCATATATACTTGAGTATAAGCCTAGTTTTTCAGCACATTTTTTGTGCTGAAAAAGCCCCCCTTTGCTTATACTCGAGTCAGGGAAGGGTTAAAAAAACCCCCCTCCATACTCACTTCCCAGCCGGCGTCTGTGTCCCCGGTGGTGGTGCGGCAAGCTGTTTGAATTCCTGTGTTCCCAGTGGCGATGTGGCAAGCTGCTGGAAATCTCCCTGCTGTCATCCCCCGCCATTCCCTCTGCTCTGCCATCCCCCGTCATCAACGCTGTGATTGGATCGAGCGTCAGCCAATCACAGCCAGCGCTCAGTCATTCATAGCCAATTGCAAGCTGCCTTAGAATTTTCCCTGCTGTCATTGTGATTGGATCGAGTTCCAGCTGTGATTGGCTGGCACTCAATCCAATCACAGCACTTACTTTCGCAGCACTGACAAAAATGAAAGAGCCGAGCAGAGAGGACGGCGGGGATGACAATGGGGAGAATTCATGCAGGTTGCCACACAGATACCGGCTGGGAGGTGAGTATGGAGGTTTTTTTTTACCCAGAATGCACTCGAGTATAGCTCGGCTTATACTCGAGTCAATACGTTTTCCCAGTTTTTTGTGGCAAAACTTATTGACTCGGCTTATACTCGGGTCGGCTAATACTCAAGTATATACGGTAATACAGTACCATGGGATGGCTGTGTCGCAATCTGCTTTTAGATAATGTGTTGACTTCTCTACTATGCCGCAGAAATCAACATTTGACAGTCATGGGTAAATATGGTGACTTGAGTGAATCTGACCATAGGCACAATGTTGGTGCCTGGAGGTGTGGTGCCAGTTTTCCTGAAACAGTTGCACTTGTTGGCTGTTCATGAGCCATTGTATCTAGACTGTACCAAGACTATTTTAACTATGGAAGATATTCAAAAGTAAATGACAGTGGCAGGCCATGTGTGGTTAATCCTAGAGGAGGGTGTCAATGGGATACATCTGGTATCTCAACAATTATGTGCCACAGTGGACTAACTGATCCAGCAGTAAAGTACAACAGCGGGGAAGTTGTAAATTTTTTTCAATGATCATGCGGCGTACCTTTGGCGAACTGGGGTAGAATAACTGAATGATCCCACATCATTGCCAACAACATCTCCCATGAACCCAGGAAACATGTAAATGGATCTTGGATACATAGCAGAAGGCCATCTAGAGTGATGAGCCCCATTTCCTGCTGAACCATATAAATGGTCAGATCCGCATCTGACATAAACAACATGATGCTGTATCCCATGAATGCACCATTAGGGTTTAACAGGCTGGTTGTGGCAGTGTCATAATCTGGGGAGTTCAAAAACTTTATAGATAGGTCTTTAAAAAGAAAATAGAAAATATTATTTTAACCCCTTGAGTGGCAGGTTTCCTACCACCCTGTCGTGCCCACCAGGGCAGGTTTTTTAAAATGGTCTAATCATTGAATTTCAACTAGTTTTGCAGTTGCGTCTCAAGAGCCATAACTTTTTCATTTTTCCATTGACATGGCCATATGAGGGCTTGTTTTTTGCGGGACAAGTTGTGATTTTTTAAACAGGGGGGAGGAAAAAAAGAAATGGGGAAAAAAGAAAAAAAGGGGCCATGTCATTAAGGGGTTAAATAATGTATTAACTTCCTTCTCTGGGTCATTACGACGCACATGGATACCACATGTGTGATTGTATTTTTGATTTTTTACAAAGTAAAGGGAGACAAGTGTTTTTTTTAATTTTTTAATAATTTTTTTACTTTTTATTTTTTTAATTTTTAAAAAATTTTTTTTTTTTTTGTCCCTTTAGGGGACTTCCACAGGGACCCATCAGGACCCCTGATCACATTCCAGGGGTCCGATGGTGACAGCCCTTTACATGCTGCAGTGACAACCCTTTACATGCTGCAGTCACATAGACTGCAGCATGTAAAGGGTTAACACAGCAGAGATCGGAGGTTTTCTCTGATCTCTGCTGTTAGAGCTAGTACCTAGCTGTCCTCTGACAGCCAAGCACCAAGCTCTCCCTGCCACAGAGACCATCGGCTTGCTTCTGACAAGCACATGGTCTCTATGGCAACCTGTAAACAAAGCAGGACATTGCCGACATGTCGGCAATATCTTCTGCTGGTTTTTCAAAGCCCTTGCTTTGTTCTCTGTGGGACTGTGCAGGCAGAGCACACTGTCACAGCTGTGGCATTGTGCTCTGCAGCTCCCATAGTGATACATAGCCCGGAAATCTTCCGGGCTATGTTGCTATGAGCAGTGGAGCTCGTCACGGAACTTTTCCGGGCGTGCCACTCAAGGGGTTAAAGCAGCCACATGTTTATTTTTAGCAATGACAAATAAATCGGTTAAAGATGTATTCATATCTGAGACTTTCATGTCATTTTCATAGGATATACCCTGAAAGTCTGATAGCTATGGGTCCCACCACTGCCCTCAGCCCGACTGAATGCAGTGGCCAGGTATGATCAGGGCTTACTAAACCAGCTAAGTGGGTAATACTACAGAGTTTCCATAACTCCTGTAGAAGTGTATGGGAATTATGGCAACAGAAACGCACAGGGAGCTACAGAAACAACACAACACACTATGCTATACTCTATGGGAGTTCACATGGCTGTTTCAATAAATTCAGACACCAACATAAAGCCGGGTGAGTGGCAATGGGGGCCAAGAAATGCCATGAAAGTCTAAGATGGAAATATATTTTTAAGGGAACATTCATGTGATATTATATAATCTTGTATAAAAAAAAATACACAAGTATTATAGAGGTGATACCATTATTGGCTAATGGGAAAAATTATATTTGCAAGCTTTCAGGGCATACAAGCCCTTTTGTCAGGAAGATAACAAATGAAACACTGAGAGAAATAGCACAGTATTTAAAAGTTAAATACAGTTAAAACAAAGTTTTTGTCCTATTACATGGACAATTCACACCATCACCATGATTATTTTATTTATCTCACTGAGAGCAATAACACTACCATCAGTGACTCCAGATACTGAGTCATTACCTTTTAACCTTTCATCCATATCAAAGTACTAACGACCACCTGTTTATAAGTGACTGAGTTACATGCTCCTTCCCTTATCACATGATGGTGATGTCATCACAGGGCCTTCATCCCAGCCAGGATTTCACCTCCGCGAGCAGCTGAATCACCAGATCTTTGAGCTCCGCCCCTGATCGCATGACCATGACGTTATCACAGGTCCTTCAATATTTTGACCAACTCCAACCATCACAGGTCCTTCAGTGAGTTAGATCTAATGATGTCATTCACTATAGTATATTATAGGTGGCGCATTGCACCACCAGAAACAGTGATACTATAAATAATACTAATAACTAGTAGAATCCTAACTTTAATTTCACTGGCTTATCTCAAGAGTTTTTTACCCCATATTTGTATCTTGATTTAACTTTTAAAAGGCTGTGCTTTTTCTTTCAGTACTTCATTTGTTATCTGCCTGATGAAGGAGCCTCTGTGTTCTGAAAGCTGGCAAATATCATTTCTCAGGTAAGTCAATAAAGATATCATTCATCTCCATGACAAATTTGTATTTTCTATGCAAGAGTATTTAAAATCACACAGATTTTTCTGGCTAACAGCACCACACTCTTTTTGGTGTACCAGACCACATTCACATGTCAGTATTTGTAAAATACTAAAAGCAGGAGTGAGTCCAAAAACAGAAGAGGTATAAACCTTTCCATTCTTCGTTCTCTGTCGGTTGCATTCTTGTTTTCACCTTATAAATACTGAAGCAAAATACTGAACAAAATACCGCTGTGTAAAAATGGCCTAAGGAAAATGTCACTTTTCATGTTCATTTCATGTTGTATGGAAACTTGGTAAATCAATTTATGTCTATACTTAATTAAATGCAGTTAATTAGCATACAAAGCTTCCGAGCAGCCAGTTTAATACCTTTCAGGTCCAACACCCTTCCTATCTGTAGTATTGTAAATATGTGTGGTTGTATGTACAAAAAGTTTTTTGTGTTGCTTTAAATATGCACATATGCAAATATGTATGGAAACCTAAATTTTCAAGCACTGGATCGGCCAAACATTTTTTGGTGTTGATCTAGATTTGTAAATGGTGCATACATGTGCATGAGATTTATAAAGCTTCTAAGTGCTGCTTTTTATAGCTTTTTCTTGATCATTTTTTTTATTTCATACTATAAATTACATTTATTAAGCACATTCAGTATTTCTAACATAAAAAATAAACTGTTAGTCTACCTGTTTCTAAGGCCTTGTTCACACAAGCGCTGTTTTAGCGCAGTTTAGGCGATAGAAAAGATCACAGCTGTACTGCAAATCACCCTATAGAATGATGTAACTCGTTTCTGGAATTTGACTGACTGTTTAAGAAAGTGGATAAGACCTTGTTAGCACTGTGTTGCTTGTTGTCTTCACACTTTTCACAAGCCACCTAGACTAGAAAATAAGAGCAAAGTTACATTTTGTTTACACAGTTTTTACTGTATGCCTGGGGAAAAGTTTCCCAAGCTAAATCCTAGCAATACTCCAGATATTTGCAACTTTATGCTATACACCATCCATCTCCTATTGGCTCTTATTGGCATTCCTTTGCATTGGAAAATTTTAGCTGTCTACACTTTACAATACAATTCAGAAGGTCCATGTATAATGACAAATGTATGGCACAAGGACCCTGAATGTTTTGTTAACATTTCCTTATGACTGCTAGACGGACTAGAAATTAAGAATTATAAGTTATACAGTATATGTTTTAAATACGAAATATACTTTTTTGCCACTTTATTTTCAATCATTTTATTTTAGTTTAGTTATGCAAGAAGCTACACTATTATTAGTTTAGTGATAATGCTCTTTCTCTAAAACCTCAATAGAGGAAAAAACTGAAGTAAAGCCGTATTCCTGATTTGCTGTGCCTTTTACTGTATTTATTACTCAGATCAAAACTTTATACTGGTTTATAGCACTTCAATCAAAGATGTACCACTGTCACCATGCCCTACTCATGGTGTATTCACACATGGCAGAGTTGTTGCAGAACTTTCTGAAACTGTTTCATTAATCTGCAGATGTTCAGATGTATAGTGATTGAAATCACAACTGCAGCAAATCTGTAGCGGGTGAGAATACCTATTTTCATTTTATTGTTGACATATGAATTGTTTACATATTTATGCTCTTTATTGTACAGTCACGTTAAATTATTGTTGAACATTCATGCTCATCTTTACTCATGCTTTATAATGTCTTATCATTTTGCGTTACCCATTTGCATATTTTGTTTCTTGTTTGCATAGCTTTTGCACTTCTCATTCTACATTTCCGTTTATAATAGCCAGTCAATGGAACATGTCTGATTGATTCATTGTATAAAGCCCCATTGACACGCAGCGATTATCGCTCAAACGTGATTCAAACGATAGTTTTTGTGCGATAATCGTTGTGTGTAAACGCTTCCATCTTCCACTCTTTGGCTGAACAATGATTTTTAGGTGAGCATAAAATTCATTGTTCAGCCAGAGAAAGATAGCAGGGACCACACACTGTGTTCTCCATGGGAACAGCTGATTACATTGTATTCAGCTGACAGCCAGTGGCAACCCATGCAAACACAATGCAGCTGAGTGCAAAGTCCAGACCGCATGCTGGGATTTGCAAACAGCTGCTTGAGGCATATTTACATGCAAATGAAGCTGATAAAGTGCTAATGGGCATTAATGCTCGTTAGTATTTTATGCCAAATGATCACTACAACTGTCAATTTTTCAATCATTTGAAAGATTGTCTTTGTGTGTAAATGAGCCTTAATATGGGACTATACCTACATTATCTACTGGCGCAAATGCAAGAAGTGTGCATATGTCTAGTCTTTGGTGAAGGTGTGTGCTGCCTGTAGCCACATTATGCACTGCGCACATGTGCAAGACTGTCTTTTCGTCCACTCACGCACCGTTACACTTGAATGCCATGGCTGCTATGCACCCAACTCTTCCAGTTTGTTTGATGCTTGTGCTCTTTGTTTGTGGCACGACCATTTACCATTTTCATTTAATGTCATTGATCATATGGGGCATCATGAGAGATCATTTAAGCTGGGTCATCACAACAGTAATTACTCCAGAGGAAGCTACACACATTGGGGATACACACACAGGGTTTCATTGGCATGCTTTTGACATCTTTATTATTTATTGATACGTTTATAATGTATATTGCCTAAAGACTGTTCCAATCTTTCGATAATTGTATAGTGGGTCATGATTCAGAGGGACTGTCAAATGACAGGCTTTAATTCACATCCACCGGTAATTAATTCACTGCATGAATATGAAGTGCTGATGAAAAGAAATCTTCTATATAATCAGATCAAACAGATATGGTGCAGTCTGGGATTAAGGGGGACTGGAAATGCTGTCCAAACTGCAGCAAGCATGTTAAATAGCAGGAGTAGCTGAGCAGATTGATGTATAGTTTTATGGGGAAATATTCCATATAAGATATATTTTATTAAATTACATCTACTAATTCTGAGCTTAGTGGTCCAGTGGGCGGTCCTATCAGTGATTGACAGCTATAACTGTGCAGCAAAAACTGTACGCCCACTGGACCACTAATCTCAGCATAAGCAAAGATGTAATAGAATAAAATAGGAAATGATACTGAATCTTTGCCTACAAAACTGTTTATCAATCGGTTCAGCTTCTCCTGCTCTATAAGATGGTGCCTGCAGTTTGGACAGCATGTCGAAGCTATCAGGTTCCCTTTAAAAAGTTTCAATAAAGGTGTTTGTTGTACTCACAAACATCCAAAGTAAAAAGGCATTTCACACTTGTATACCAAAATATACCAAGCTGCTCAAGGGAGGCTGAAAAACACTTTTTTGGCTTTCGTTGAGGGAATGTTGGTAGCTTTTCTGGGGCATATGCCAAACGAGATGAAATGATACTGGTAGATCGTCACCTATCTTTTGTGTAAATCTGCCACCTTCCTGGTCTGGGAAAAGCGGAGTTGACCTAGATAGTGTACCTTCTGCCAATTAGAGCTCATCGATATTCATTCCACTGCCATTAACACCTGTACAAGAGAGAATCTTTGATGTCCCTTGCTCTTTCTGGAAACCCTTTGTTGTGATGTTAATTGTCATATCTCCCAACCATTGTCTCCCATCCTGTGTTCAATATACACAACCCAGCACAGAGCCAACAACAGTTATATTTTTGGGAGTGAGTGTACAGCAGACTGAGTGCATTCACTCTTGCCCCTCAGAACCCACAGAACTGCAAATCTGTGAAGCTATTCATCTTTTTAATATCATGTTTGGTATTCATTTGTAGGTAAATTCATGACATGAAACATGGAGGCCATAACTTCCCTATTGGAGAGCCTCATAGAGAAATAAGGTCAAAATGATAATTGGGTTTCCATTCAAAAGATCTGTGCATATGCTCAGTCTAACAATGTTAAATCAGAAGGATGGTGGAGGTGTGACTCAAAGAAGCCTTTGAAACTAAAAGGGTCCCCTCCCCAAATTGTCAGACCCAGGAGTGGCATTAAATGCCGACCTGTCCGACCTTCTGTGTGCACTCCTAGCCCCAGGACTATTGGAAAAAGGTTCATAGACTAGTATTCTCTACATTTTTTTTTCATAGTGCTTTGTGTGTATTTGTATGCTTCTTACCCTTTTGTAAATATTTTCTTTTTATGTGTGTACCTAAGCACTGCTAACCCTTTTTAGAATAAAGCTTAAAACGTTATTAGTCATCCTTGAATGCTTTAAGTGACCCATAATCTGGAAGTGTATTAATTGGATGTTGGCTCGTGGAAACCAAGGTGACTTACATACCTTTCAGAAACGGTCAGTGGCGGCAGCAAAATTTGTGGAGGCATGTTAGTACATGCAGGATGAGATTTGGGCTCCATCTTGCACAAGTGCAGGATCCAGGAATAAGGAAATAAGCCAACCCTGCGGTCTGCCCCTGGCTGCTATACATTACAGGTTGGTGACTGTTGGACATATAAACCCCGCCATCTGTGACAATACGCTATAACTGCAGAGTGAATGCACCCTTAGCTGCTGGGTTATCTTGAGCGTTTGCGAAGAAGCATTAGATATAAACTTATACAGTGAAGAATTGTAACCAGTTGCATCTCAGCAATCTTTTTAACCACACTATCTAAGGTAATTTGAGCTAAAAGAATAAGCTATTATGTAAATAAAGCTTAATTGTTATACCATGTAATGAAATGTTCTGCAACTTTGTGTATCAATTCCTCACTATTTCCAATGTGTCTACTTCTGGCACAACTTGAAACTGAAAACCACTTCAAGCTTAATGCCTTTCATAGCTGAGAGTTTGCTACAATTGTTTTGAGTCTAAGCAAATCCTCTGTGCGTAATGTATTAGCAAGAGAAATCTGTTCACTATAGGTAAAATCTGCAGTTAGTTTTACATATCTCTGGACGTATTATAAAACATTTGTATTCCAAGAAAGACCTTATTTTTATCTTAATTTTATTACTATTTTCTTATAGTTTTCACCATAATTAAAATGTCTTTTTCTGATCAACTCTAACTTTAAATAAAAGCTGATATACTGTATGATTTCCAGTCCAAGAACTGAGGGAAGAGTGGGATATGACAGCAAATTAAAAATTCCTACAGTATGTTGTGTATCACCTCCTCAATATGATCGGCATAGCACAGTAAATACGGTAAGTTTTGTTCAGATCGTTTCTTTAAATTTTTTTTTTGTAATTGCATGATCAGTAATAAGATCTCTGAGCCAGAAACACATCTTGTTATTTCTACATAGCAATTATTGAGTAGGATTTAGAAAACAACTAAGAAGGCAGAAGTATACATCTTTCCTCTCTCTCTCAGATCACAGGCTACCACTGTGAAATGTTGGCTCTTCAGAATTAAGATACTGAGCACCAGTGTGGGAAGTCATTAAAGAGTTAACTTGGTTTCATAGTAGAATGCAGACTGTATTAAGAAGAAAATCGTGTGACTGTCTAAAGAAAAATCAATTACCAAACATTTAGTTAATTCATTAGAAATATTGACTTTTTCTTTGTAGAAAGAAGACATAACAACACCCAGAGCAAGAATGAAGTCAGGGGAAGATGCTCTACATGGACCTAATTATTATGTCTGGGATTACTCTTTGCCTATACAAGTACAGTTTGTCCAAGTTTAATACATAATAAATCAGGTGCCACAAACTTCTAGCAAATGGAAATGGCATCTAGTTCACTTTGTGAGATCATGGCTGCTTTATTGAACCAAATAAATCTTACTTTGTTAGATTACAGGTCTAGGAAGTCTTCTGATTAATTAATACTGGGAGAGTAATAAAACAATTGTTTCTTCAATTTAGCTATTGCCAGCGAAATGCAAATAGGTAATCCTTCGTAAAGTACCAGAAAAAAACTAAAATTAAAACTTCACAATTCCTATAAGTAATAGAGAAGTTGAAAGTATAAAGTTTACAATTAAAGTGAAACTTCCAAGGTTATTCATTTTTTTAGATCCTCCCTCCTGCAGTTGAGCCAGGAAGCGGACTGAAGTGGCTGAAAGGAAGCAGTATTACAAGTGAAGTGCATGGCAGGAAGGATCAAGACAGCTTCAGCTAATAGCAGCAGAGCAGTGAATGATGTTGGAGGAGATTCTCTTATACAGCACAGTAACATGCAGCCATTTAGTTGCTTACTTTGGGATTATGTAAAGTGTATGGAGTGACTTGGACTATTGAATTGAGGAATAAGATGAAAAATGTAATTGCCCCAATATGTTACTTAACACTAGGTAATGCATATTTGGCTACTATGAACATTTTTCTGGAGTTTCACCTTAAAGTGATACTCTTAAATAAGTAAGTTACTACATAAGGAAATGCAGTATTTCCTGAGCATATTAAACATAAGAAGGATGCCATATGTCACATACAAAAACAATGCAGAATGACCGACACAGTACTCACCTTACAAAATACCCAGCTCACTACTAGAAGAGGCCTTAGGTCTGGATTTCTTTAAAATGAAGAACGCATGGGATACCTCAAGAATGGGCTAGAGAGGTACGAAGGAGGGGAATGGGTGGGTTAACACCATTGAAGTCAGGAGGCACCAGTAGTCTTAACAGTCTAGGCTCACTGTACTCTTAGCAACTTTGTTTCTGAAAGTTTTTATTTGCTGTTAATATGACATATATTTGTGTGTGCTAATACATAAGACTATATTATTGCTCGGCTTTGTAATATATTTGCCTAAGACGTTCATTTTTCCCCTGCTATATCTTTAATTTCCTATGGAGGCATACAGAGGTTATTTTTGCATTCCAAAAAAATGATGTCATGCTCATCGTACTCTCTATGTATGGAGGTATCCTCGTAGCTTGAAGCCTGTTTGGCAGTCTACAAGGTCATAGGGCTGTCGTGTGCTCCAAGATAAAAAAACACATAGAGAGCTATACTATGTGTATGAGCTCTCAATAAAATGAGTAAACGACACCCTTTCCCAAAATGTGAGGACACTCCTGGGCAGGTATAGTTTGCTAAACAAAAAGCCAGAATAGTAACTATGATAAAAATCATATTAATGCTGTTCCTAACCGCAGCTCTCTGGGCGTTAATAATTTATTGCAGTGAGTTTTAGAACTTGAAAGCAAAATGTTAAAAAGAACTGTTAACATATTGTTAATTAATAATTATCTAAAGTGGTTTGGTTATTTTTTTCTGTAAATATTCTACACTTGTTGGTTGGGTTTATATTTAAATTAGTTCCACTCGACTGCAAAGGAAACCTCTACTGTATGGCAGGCAGCAACAAGAAAAGAACTGCATAAAAGCCGAACTCTTAGCAACATGTCTAATGGGAAATGATAAAAACATTTTTTTCTGCTTAGGCACGTCAACTTCTTTTTGTAGACTGCAGTTTACTCATTTCCCTTGAATGTGGGCCTCACAAATGCTCCATTTCATTTTTGATTATAGCAGGTGTACGCTTGCTGTTCTGGACAGATCTAATTATCTCTTGCAATGCTCTTTTGGCTTAATCTTTACATGAATCATCGAGGAAGTGTGTAATTAGGAAACATGTCCCAGGTCTTTGAAAACATGCATGTTCATAAAAAGATACCAGTCAGGCTTATATCAATCCAGCTATTCAAAGTTGTAGTTTGCTAAAAAAAGGTTGCACAAAGTGACTAGTTTTTTAAATATGTGACACTAAATAAAGGTCAAAGGAACTGTTAATTGGTAGAATAAAAAATAAGGAACATTCTTCCACAAAGGCAAATTTTAGTATAGTAAATATAGGAATAGTGTCAGAATGAAAAACCTATAGAGGGCAAATATGGGCATGTGGATATTTTTGAATTTGTATATAATCATTGAGTACACCCTCTTTAACCCCTTAATGACGCGGCCTTTTTTCTTTTTCCATTTTCGTTTTTTCCTCCCCCCTTTAAAAAAATCGTAACTCCTTTATTTATCCATTGACGTCACTGTATTATGGCTTGTTTTTCGCGGGGCGAGTTGTATTTTTCAATGGTGCTATTTAAAGTACCATATAATGTACTGAAAAACTTTAAAAAAAATTCTAAGTGGAGTAAAATGAAAAAAAACCCGACATTTCGCCATTTTTTAGTGTGTCTTGTTTCTACGGCGCACAAACGGCAACAATAACGACATGATAACTTTATTCTATGGGCCGGTACGATTACTACGATACCAAACTTGTATAGTTTATTTTTTACTATACTCCTCTTTTTTTTTTTCAAAGACATTAAATTTTTTTCAATTATGTTCTGCTGTCATTTTGTGCGCGCGATAACTTTTTTATTTTTCCGTCGACACAGTTGAGCAAGGTCTCATTTTTTGCGTAATGTCCTGTAGTTTCTTATAGTACCAATTTGGAATACATAAGACTTTTTGATAGCTTTTTATTGCGGTTTTTCTGGGAGACAGGGTAACTCCCCTCTGCAACCCCCCGCTCACCCCCGGCGCCCCCCGAATCTTTTCGTCCAAGTAGTCAGTTACTCAGAAAACGCGCTGCTCGAGTGCAAAAACACCCGAAAATAGTACGTTCGCTCATCTCTAATTATATCCATGAGGGGAGATGAAATTACATATCTAAGGCCCCCGAATTTATCCGTGGCCCTTACCCCGGCTTCTGCGCACACGATCGTTGCTATAATGGCAAACGCATGCACAAAAGCCGCGGATTGCTAGGGTAATTTAAAAATCTCCCCGCTCGTGGCTACCAAACGTGTGGAGATTTCACACGGGGCTCGGTAACTCTCCTTTTCTGCCTCATTTTTTTCCCTTCCTCTGGAGCAACAAGGATGGGGGGGGGGGGGGTTGAAACAGGCTGAACTAGATGGAGATTGTCTTCATTCAGCCTAACATACTATGTTCCTATGGGATCGCCGCTATCCAATGGATTACGGCGATCACGTAAAAGCAAAGGAAAGCTAAAATTTCCCCTCATCCGTGAGGTGAGGTTAAAATGCTTACCTAAGGCCTCCAGCGATGTCCTCAAATGGGATATTTATCCACTGACCATCCCCCAACTTTGGCGCATGCGCCCATCGGCATAATGGCGGACATAAGCCCAGAAGCTGAGGAAGACCCGGGAAATTAAAAATCTTCTCGCTCCAGACTACTTAAGGTAGCCCAAAACCTGCAGCAGTGACCGAGGGCTGTGGTGAGCAGTCCCCAGTCACGTGATCGTCGTTATCCAATGAATAATGCTGATCACGTAAAAGTTAAAAGACAGTTAAAGTCTAATGCTCCTTTCGGTTTGGGCCCTGTTGTGCATACGGACATAAGATTAGGGACACAATGAGTATGTTTGTAAACACAGGACAAGCAGGGTTATCCATTTTGGGATGAAAGTCTTCATTCATATGTGTGCTGTACAAAAAAGGAATTTTTTAAAATGACACAATTGGCAAAAAAATTTAAATCATAAGTTTTTCCTTCTGCTATGCTTAGATTCATTCAAAAACTGTGGGGTCAAAATACGCAGTACACCCCTAGATGAATTTGCTAAGGGGTCTAGTTTTAAAAATGTGGTCATTTGTCGGGGTTCTCCATCGTTTTGGCCGCTCAAGGGCTCTACAAGTGTGCAATGAGGCCTAAAACACCTTCAAGCAAAATGTCTGTTTTAAAAGCCATTGGCTGCTCCTTTTGGTTTGGGCCCCATTGTGCATATGAACATAAGATTAGGGCCACAATGGGTATGTTTCTGAACACAGGACAAACAGGGGTATCCATTTCGGGGTTAAAGTCTTCATTCATATGTGTGCTGTACAAAAAAAACTGTTTTTAAAATGACATAATTGCAAAAAAAATGAGAATTGTATTTTTTTCCTTCTGCTTTGCTTGAAATTTATTCAAGAACTGTGTGGTCAAAATACACAGTGCACCCCTAGATGAATGCATTAAGGGGTCTAGATCTCAAAATGCAGTGGAATTCAGCCATGACTGTGTCTGGGGACCCTTTGTACCTGCTTTTTTCTGTATTGCAGATGACCACAGTGGCTCACTGTTGGTCATGCACAGTACAGATTTTTTTTAAAAATATTTGCTTTTCCTGCCCCGTTGCTAGGTGACGATATGGGTACCCCTAGCCTATCTGCCATGTCAATGGCGGATGGGCCGCGGGTCGGACAGCTTCTATTGACTTCAATGGAATCCATCCGTGTGGAGTCCGCAGAAAAATAGAACATTCTGCAATTTGATTTCACGTAAGCGGATGTCCGAATGTTCTATTCTTTTGGGTGTGGGTAACGATCGCAGATTCTGCAATTTAAATCTGTTCGTGTGCCACTGGCCTTATAAGGACTTTTATATGGTGCATATTTTGGCTTCACTACTGGTTATGTAGCACAATACTTTTGTTTTTTGCTTTTAAGCATGTTTTTCAGTGCCTGGCATTGCTAGATATTATCCTTTGGTGAGTAAACAGAAGTAAACAGAAACCCGGAGCTTGGCAAGTAGTGGCGGGGGCAGTAGGAGGAGAGTATTGTGTTTTTTAATACATAATGCATTCCCCACTGCCAGCAATTATTCGGAAAATCCATTTAACAATAAAAATTGAAGCAAAATGTGAATATGAAGCACTCATCACAGCAGATTTTTATAAAAGCATAAAAGCAGAACTCCTTTATTTGATGTGCATTAACATAACACAGGGGAGGAGGACACATGTAAAAGCAACAGCTGTTTCTTGTTGAAGGATGCCTTTTCAAGCTTACACGTGTTGCATTAGATTTATATATGCTTTACTTATAATTGCTGCGCACCTCCTGGATCACACAGGAACGCTGTCCACATAGATTTTGTGGTAAAGAGATAGTACCATCCCCTTTCTACCACTGTTATATCTTCAGTTCGGAGAGACTTTGTGTTCAGAGCACATCCCTGTTTAAAACCAAAGGACCATAGAATAAACCTCTAAGTGTTACCTGTGCAGAAGTTTTAAATGTTGGGGATGTAAGTTTAAAAAAGTGTAAACAAATGTGTAATAGCTGTTGCCCTTCTCTCCTGTGTTATGGTACTGCACATGAAATACAGAAGTTCTGCTTTTATAAAGATCTGCTTTGCTGATTCCACATATTCATGTCTTGATACATATTCATGTTGGATTGATACTATATTCATGCCTTCTGAGTATTCCTGAATTACACAGGACAACAGTCCACATGGTGTTGGGTTAAAGAGATAGTGCTGTCCACCTTCTACATATTTGTAAAAATTATAGTAAACACGTTACTGTTAATATGTAGAATATAAGACAGTTTGTCTGCTGTATGTACAATGAGTTCATTTGTGTTATAGAATCTATTGACTTAAAGGGGTTGTCCCGCGAAAGCAAGTGGGGTTCAGCACTTCTGTATGGCCATATTAATGCACTTTGTAATGTACATCGTGCATTAATTATGAGCCATACAGAAGTTATTCACTTACCTGCTCCATTGCTAGCGTCCCTGTCGCCAAGGTGCCGTCTAATTTCAGCGTCTAATCGCCCGATTAGACGTGCTTGCGCAGTCCGGTCTTCTCCCTTCTGAATGGGGCCGCTCGTGCCAGAGAGCTGCTCCTCGTAGCTCCGCCCCGTCACGTGTGCCGATTCCAGCCAATCAGGAGGCTGGAATCGGCAATGGAACGCACAGAGCGCACGGTGCACCATGGGAGAAGACCTGCGGTCCACCGTGGGTGAAGATCCCGGCGGCCATCTTCGCAAGGTAAGTAAGAAGTCACCGGAGCGCGGGGATTCGGGTAAGTACTATCCGTTTTTTGTTTTTTTTAAACCCCTGCATCGGGTTTGTCTCGCGCCGAACGGGGGGGCTATTGAAAAAAAAAAAACCATTTCGGCGCGGGACAACCCCTTTAAGTAAATATCAATATTTATGAGATGCATAAAAATATTAAAAGATTATAATTAGAGATGAGCGAGCACCAAAATGCTCGAGTGCTCGTTACTCGAGTCGAACTTTCAGTGATGCTCGAGAGTTCGTTTCGAGTAACGAACCCCATTGAAGTCAATGGGCGACTCGAGCATTTTTGTATATCGCCGATGCTCGCTAAGGTTTTCATTTGTGAAAATCTGCAAAACCCAGGAAAGTGATGGGAACGACACAGAAACGGATAGGGCAGGCGAGGAGCAACATGCAGGGCTGCATTTCGGGCTCCGAGGTCTCACTATTAAGCCACAATAGTGGCAAGAGTGAGCCCCCCCCCCCCCCGCACTGTCAGCATAAATATCGTTCTCCTCTGCCACAGCTGTAACAGCTGTGGCAGAGAAGAACGATGTTAGTCCATTGAAAGCAATGGGCTGCCGGCGAGCGTGGGATGAATTTTCGGGAAGGGCTTAAAAATATAAGCCCTTACCTGAAAATCATCCTAAAATGTGTAAAAAAAAAAAAAAAAAGTATACTCGCCTTTCCGCTGCAGCCGGAGTTCAGCCGCGTCTGGCCGGCAGTTCTCCTGAACTGCCCTGAGTAGTATTCAGCAGCCGGGGATTTCAAATCCCCGCCTGCTGAATGAGCTGCCTCTGATTGGTCACAGCCTCACCAATCAGAGGCAGCTCTCACTCACACCCATTCATGAATTCATGAATGGGTGAGTGAGTGCTGCCTCTGATTGACTCAGCGCAGGGACCAATCAGAGGCAGCACTCACTCACCCATTCATGAATTCATAATAACATACATACCATAATACTAAAGTTTAGATTAAGAAACAACACAAGGTGTTGTTTCTTAATCTAAACAACATACTTTTTCAGAAAATTTCTGTCGGAGTCTGTTTTGGTAATTGAATGTCTTGTATTACTGACACTTACATAATTTATCTCTTTATATTCCCCAAAGCTGGCTCCAGGATGTCTGAACACTCTTGATTTCCTTTTCTTTTGCTATGCTCAGATCTCAGCAAAGTTGGACAAGTCTGCCTAGTTTTTGTTGCTTTAGACACAATGGGATTTATTTATTTAGACCAGCATGTGAAAGGCCTAAGTAAACACTATGCCCGGCTACAAGCATAAGCACTGCGCCTGGCACAAGCCTCTTAATACATTTGTCTCATCTGGCGGCACCTCCATGTGCCAGCTGAAAACCTATGTAAGCTCTGAGCTGGAGTAGGTTTTTGCTATAATCTATGCCAATTTCTGGCACAGATTATAGCAAATGTGACAGGCCATGGGCAGTGGTGAGGCATGATGTAAATACTCAAAAAATTGCAGTTTTGGTGCATGCACCAAAATTAGGAGTTTTTGGATGACCGAATTCTAGTGTTTTTGCAAATTTAAAAAATAGCCTCCATTATGATAAGAATATTTCATTCTTATATCAACTTGTTTTTACTTTACAATGAAGCCCACAAAAGAAGGCTGAGAGAAGACTTAACCCTTTGCAATCCAATTTTGGATTCAGGGTTTTTCTAGGTGTTTTTCTCTTTCTGCCATTATACAGTGGTGCCATCTGCTGGCTAGAGCCAGTACTGCAGTATGGGACATGCGGGAGACGCCCCCCTGACAACAGAGTGCCCAGCAATATACAGTAAGAATACCCTGCCAGACGTCTTCTGACAACGGAGCTATACAACCTTCAATCAGAATGTCTGAAGACGTCAGACAGTTGATTGGAAAGGGTTAATAGCTGTCTACAAATATCTGAAGGGCTGTCACCCTGCAGAGGGATCAGGCCTTTTCTCATTTGCACAAGGAAAGACTAGAAGCAATGGGATAAAACTGAAAGGGAGGAAACACTGATTAGATATTAGAAAAAGCTTTCTGACTGTGAGGGTGATCAGTGAGTGGCACAGGTTACCACTGGAGGTGGTGAGTTCTGCTTCAATGAAAGTCTTCCAAAAGAGATTGGACAGACATCTGTCTGGGATGATTTAGTGAATCCTGCACTGAGCAGGGGGTTGGACCAGATGACCCTGGAGGTCCCTTCCAATTCTACCTTTCTATGATTGTATGTTATGTATGCGCTCCATTTGCTTCAATGGACACACCGTAGAAAGCACTCAGTTATGTCCAGTAGTCCCACAGAAGTGAATGAAACACGAGGTAATCATGCGCACCTATTGCAGGTTAATGAATTGGGAAGCACTGAGATGCCTTCCAGATCTAGAGAACTTACAAAATAAAGGCTCCAAATTAGTGTTTTGATAGGAGAGAGAATGAGTTATACCAGAGGAAAATCATCTGAGTATTGAAGATTGAGAAAATAATAAGTCATGGTAACATTACAGAAATATTTGTGTTTGCCCACTTTATGAACCATTACTTAGGCCACCTGCACACGAACAGATTGGAATTGCTGAATTCGCGATCAGCACCCACTAGGAAGATCCGCTGTAATATTCACCCATTGGAAGGCATTAAATCAAACAGATGTGTAGATGTGAATTGCATTTTTTTTCCAGCAGAAAAAAACATTGCCGCATACTCTTTTTTAGTGCGGATTCCGTGCAGACAGGCTCCATTGATCTCTATGGGAGTGTTGGGATCGCAGCGCATCTGCAATTGCAGATGGGCACAGATTTGTAGGCGGATAATTGGCAGGTTGCTGCGAGACCACATAACAAATGAATAAAAAGAAGGAGAAATGTGGGGAAAAGACGGTGCAGGACAGATTTTGGACACCATTGTCCATTGCAATAACAAGGGTATTCAATATGGGCAGGTTCATTGCTCTCCCAAGCGAGGACAGCAGTATACCGTCCTGAAGGCGGTTCTAAGCTCTCATCACTGCAAAAGCACAATATTATGTCCTCTGGGCATTAACCCTTTGTATAAAAGGGGTTTTCCAGGGGGTTGGGCAACTTTCTGATGTAATCACCTGCTTGCAATTCTTTTGCGATCGCATCCGCAATCATCTGGAAACACTTGCAATTCATTTCTGCAATGAATTGCAGAGTTTCTGCGGGGGAAATCTACTTGCGGAATCCAACCTGTTTGTGTTAAAAAAAGGCTCAGTTTATTAGAACAGGCATTATTGGGTCTCAAGGATTGAAAGTAGAATTTGAGGATTTTGATTACATACGATGAATAATATTTAGCTTTGACATGGTCAGGAATGGGAATTATGTGTAATAGGGATCAGGATTTACACAGGAGTGAAGGTAAAGTGAAGTACTGAAGGTAAAAACCACTGCTTGCTATTTTATATTTTAACTTTGAATCTGATTTAAAGTTTGATTGGATGCACTTTTTAAATACACTCTAAAATTAGTGTCAATTGAACCCCACCAGCCCTGATATTATGAACACGTGTAACATCACAGCAGCTCATCTGACTGAATATTACTTGTGATGCCACAACAGCTTTCCTGACTTAAACACACTTTTCATGGAAACACATCTGTCACAATAGCTACAGTGTCAGTCAGAAGCATAGTTGGGATGCGAATATAGCTTATCTGCCTGAAAAACAGTTGTCAGGTGACAACATTTTACCTGAAATGAAAAGGAAGAATGTCTCACTTTCACCTTCTGATCTATGTTCTATTGTGGATAAAACATGGTTACTAGATTGACCCTATGTTTGCTACGCAAACATAAAATGTTTCAAAAGCGGTAGTTGTGAACTTCTAAATCTACTTGGGTAGATGATTATTTAGAGTGTCACTTTTTTTATTTGGAGCAGATATCAAATATAAAAAAGCCTACAGGTCTCTCTCTGTTTGTCCGTCTCTTTCTCTTTGTTTGTCTGTCTCTCTCATTGTCTGTCTCTGCTTGTCTCTCTGTCTCTCGCTCTCTCTCTATTGCACTCTTTTTCTGTCTCTCTCTCTCTCTCTTTGTCTCTCTATTGCTTTCTCTGGGTCTCTCTGTCTTTTTATTGCACTCTCAGGCCTCAGTCACACGGGTGCATCGGCACCCGTACACCGGCGCCGATGCGCCCGTGTGACTGACACCAGCAGACGGACGTACCTGCAGATGGCCGTCTCTCTGCAGCGCTGGAGGAAAGAACATGTGACCGGCTTCATTGCCGGTCATGTGTTCTTTCCTCCGGCGCTGCAGAGAGACGGCCGTCTGCAGGTACGTCCGTCTCCTTTCTGCAGTCACATGAGCGCATCGGCGCCGATGTACGGGTGCCGATGCGCCCGTGTGACTAAGGCCTCATTCTGTCTTTTCCTTTTTTGTTTCTCCCTATTGCTATCTCTTTTTGTCTATATCGCTCTGTCTCTCTATACTCTCTATTTCTCTGTCTCTCTATTGCTCTCTCTCTCTGTTTCTCTCTGTCTCTCTATTGTTCTCTTTCTGTCTGTCTCTCTATTGCTCTCTCTCTGTTTCTCTATCACTCTACCTCAGTCTGTTTCTCTATCGCTCTCTTTCTATCTGTTTCTCTATTGCTCTCTCTCTGTCTGTTTCTCTATCGCTCTCTCTGTCTATCACTCTGTCTCTCTATTGCTCTCTCTGTCTCACTACCTATCTCTCTCTTTCTGTCTATCGCTCTCTCTTGCTTTCTCTCTGTGTTTTCATCGCTCTTTCTCTCACTGTCTCTTGCTCTGTTGCTCTCTCTGTCTCTATCATTCTCACACTCTGTCTGTCTCTATTGTTGTCTCTCTCTCTATCACTGTCTCTCTATCACTCTTTTTCTCACTGTCTCTCTTTATCGCTCTCTCACTCTCTCTCTATTGCTCGCTCTCTGCCTATCGCTCTTGGGTGGAAAGCGTATGGTTCAACTTAGCAGCGCTTCACTCATCACAGTGCATGCCTGAAGCACAGCAGCGCCGCCCATAGACCTAACATTGTAACTGTCAACCCGCCTGACAGTCCCTGAATGTATTAAACTCACATTTTACGGCACTGGTGAGCATGTGTGTCATCTAATGACACCAACATCATATACCAAAGTTACAGCAAAAGGGTCAAAGTGTGGTGCAATATATTTATTTATATTAGATTAGAATTTTCTAAATCATTGCATTTTCTCTTTATTACCATTTATTTATATTTTAGACAGTGTCACAACTTACTTGGAATTGGGATTGAATAAGTAGCATCTGTCACAGACATTCATCACCCATAGGCTATAACAACATCTTTAGTACAACAGTATCACGAAAAGTTCACGACATATGAATGCCTATAACTGTATGGCATCCAATGTGAAAATAAGGGTTTGGTACTGTGTTAGCCAGTAGAGTAAAGTGTGATTTTTCTCAGAAAGAGAAACCAAGTAATCTTGTAGATATGAAACCTTTCAATGGCCAACAAAAAAACAAAAATATGTTTGGCATCCGTCACCTATAGACTCCCATGTCAAAATCCAAATACCGCATGTTTTTGTATTTTGTTTCCTGGACACCACAAGATGGAATAGTATAGTCTGTTACACTCTTACATATCTTTTTTGGTGGTATATTGATGTATACTAGTCAAACAGAGGATAAAAGGGCGCTCTTTTGGTCTTCTCATTAGAGACAAGCGAACTTTTGAAAAGTTCGCTTGTGGACCGAATTCTAGAAAAATGTTCAGTTCGGCCGAACTAGTTCAAACAAAACTGTAACTAGAGGAAGAATAGTAGCTAGTGGTTAGCATTGCTGCCTTGAAGTGCTGGGGTCCTAGGTTCAAGCCTCACCAAGGGCATGGAGTGTGTATGAGCTACATTAATAAAAAAAAAAATTATTTAACACAAGGAGAAAATATGAGCTGCGCAGATGTTATTAGATTTTTAAACCTAGAGACCCCAGCACTGCAAGGTAATAATGTTAACCACTGATCCACAGAGAAACCACCATGTTTGGCCCTTAACTGAACCAACTGAGATTTGGATTTTGCCACAAAATGAACTTTTGTCAAAGTTCGACCTGAAACAGGGTTTGACTGGTCCAGTTTGCTCAACACTACTTGTCACTAATGGATTCCTATAGAGATGTTTAGCGTGTAGGAGCTTTTAGAATGTACTTGCTAAACATAAAGGGAAAAAAACTGTGTGAATGGGGTCTTTGCAGACAATAATAATGAATTAGAAAACAGGTATTGCAAAACATTAATTATTTAAAAAATTCAAATTAGCAGTAAAAGTCTCCTGGTGAGGTAAAAATGTATATGAAGTATAAAATTTTAAATTACAATAGTAGAAAAATAAACACAGTTGACTGAAAAAAACCACTAAACTTATTAACTACAAATAATCTAATTAAACATATTTCGAATTGCTGTAATCATAAAGCCTGAATAGTAAATGTAATGTCATTTGTAAAGCAGCGTAAACACCCCACAAAATGGCTTTTTAGTATTTTTCCTCATGCCCGAGAATTAAAAAAGTTAAAATCTAATGTATGTGTACCTTAAAAAGTTGCTGCTGAAAAATTAATCGTGCTCTGCAAAAACAAGCCCTATATAGCTATGCAAACAATGCATATAAAACATTTATGACTCTGAGAATGTGTTGAGACAAAAATAAAGGAAAATTCTGCATCCTTAATATGGTTAACAAGTTACTGTATGTACCTATGGCAGCTGGATAGGATCGTGGCAAGTTTTCAAAAATGTACTCTAGCAATCTCACGGCTAATCAGTATGAGCAGAATATTCAGTATATGAACCTTTGATGTTTGATTGCATAGAAATTGTAAGTAACCAGATGAAGGTCCTCTAAAGTAAGGCTGTGCAATGAATGAATTCCAGTGTTTCAGCATATGTTGTATTGGTATATTTCTTCATTTATAAAGCACATACGAAGATGATACATTTCAACTAACGGTAATCAGCTCATACCCACCCTACGTATTGTTATAATGCTACATATTTTTAGGTTTACTAGTATATCATTATACATTTTATATATAAACACACACACATATACACATACATTTGCCAATCAACCATACCATTGCAGCAGAGGTGTAACATGAAGCTCCTGGGCCCCAATGCAAAACCTGCAACAGGGCCCCCAACTATAATGCTTTATGCATAGTACTGGGCTCCCTATATGGAGCCTTTTGGGCCCCCTAAAGCTCTTAGGCCCGGGTGCAACCGCATCCCCTGCATCCTCTATAGTTACGCCAGTGCATTGCAGGGGTTGTCCAAGTTCTAGAATCACTAGCCTCGGAGGTCTTGTGTTGAACACCCCTTAGGCTACTGATTGGCTGCAGCAACATATTCGTAAATAGATCTCAGCATGGATCTCAGCATGAAGAGCGGTGGCGCTATAGCAGTGGGGGATTAGTAAATATAGCTTATGTTATTATTTTATAACATTCCTAGCAGTTTTTTTCCAGAACATGTTTAAGGCCGGCTGCACACAACTGGGTCAGATTCTGCATGCGGGAGCCCGCAGCGGAATCTACCCTTGTGCCCAGCCGGCATCTGCACGTACCTGCTTAATTCTTTCGCTGGCTGTACTGTGAATGGTTCGCATGGCGAGCCGTTGGATATACGCAGTGTGATTTTTTTTTTTTAAATCTTGTCTTTTCCTATGTCGTCGCTACATGACGACGAAGAATCCACAGCCTTTCCTCAACGTCCCTGCAGAAGGGCCACGAACCAGATGGCTTCCATTGATTTCAATGGAGGCTGTTCTTGTGGAATCTGCACAGAAATAGAGCCAGCTGTGATTTTTCCTCTGTTAGCAGAAAATCACAATTGATTTCTGCTCGTGTAGAGGAAAAAAGACTTTTGCTATAGCATGCTATGGGCGTCATTTGCTGCAAAATCCACAGGCGGACGCCCGCTCCGAATTCCGCAATGCAAATCCGCCTGTGTGCAGGCATCCTAAAGCCACTTTCCTAATATTATGTAGAAATCCCTTGTACTGACAAAACAGCTTCGACCCATTGAGGTATGGATTCGACAAAATCTCTGAAGATGTCTTCTGATTTGCCACCAACGTGGGAGCAGCAAGTTCTTTAAAGGGGTTGCCCCGTTACTGAGTAATTCCTTTTCAATAGGACACCCTGTGCAAAAATAATAAACAGAGACACTTAACCCTTCACCAGCCACCGGGATTCAGAGCTGCAGCCTGTTATGGTCCCAGAGTTTGTTATGACAGGTGATGTCACAGGAAATCACGTGACTGCTACAGACAATGCCATGTGAGTGCTGATGCCAAGGGGAATGGATGGTGACATCATCTGCCACAGGAATCACCAGAATCGCAGCGGATGCCAGCGGCCACGGAGGGGTAAGTATACTCCTGTGTATTATTTTCATACAGGGGGGTCTTATTGAAAAGGGGTTGTCCAGCAACTAGACAACCCCTTTATGTCACATCTATCTGTGATTTTAATGTTATAGCTGAGTGGTACATATGCTTTTCAACATTTTAAAATTAAAAAAAAAGGTTTGGTACCATGTTAGCCAGTAGAGCAAGTAATCTTGTAGATATGATACCTTGGTTTCTCTTACTGACAACAAACATTTTAAAGAACTCTATATAATGCAATAAATAAAATAAATTTACAGAAAACCTGAATACACCTTTAACCCCTTCACATCCCAGGACATACATTTATGTCATGGGGATGCAAGGTTTGACAGCTGACTCTCAATGGCAACAGCCACAATTAATGTGAACACTGATTGAGACTGTTAAGGCCTTTGAATGCCACTGTCAATTCTGACAGTGGCTTTTAATTGCCCTAATTAGTATTCAGGGGCCCGAACGCCTCCCTGTGATGAGATCGCTAGGAGCCATTTGCCTGCTATGGCAGACTTCATCCTCCTGAAGGCCTTGAGGGCTACCATAGCTAGTATGGCTTGATAGACTGCCTTCCAGAATGTGGTATAATGCAATGACTGAGGTTTACTGCATTATAGTATATGAGTGATCAAACAATCATAATTCAAGTCCTTTGTTCAACCCAAAAAAATCCACATCATTAAAGGGGATAAAGGGAACCTGCCATGTTCTTTATGCTTTCATGACTTAGGGCAGCATAAATTAGTGACAGACACATTGATTTCAGTGATTTGTCACTTATGGGGTAATGTGCAGTGATTTTGAAGAACTTACAAATTGTTCCTAAAGCTCCCAGCAAGAGGCGACTCCAATTTATTCATGAGGCATTGCTAGCCCCACTCATCTGCCCTGATTGACAATTTTCTAGCTACTACACTACATGCTAAGAAAACTACCAATCGCAGAGGGTGGGCGGGACTAGCAGCGGCTCATGAATAAACTAGACATACCTCTTGCCAGGAACTGCAGAAACAGGTGTAAGTTCTTAAAAACCACTATTCATTAACAAATAATCGATAGACCATTGAAAGCAGCATGTCTGTCACTGTGTCATGCTGCCCTCAACAACATGACCTGTTCCTTTTAATTTTGCCAGGACTTAGCTTTGCCAGGCGTTAGCTTTTAAGTCTCTACTTTGTGAGCGGACTGCAATAATGGGCAGTTGCTTCAAGCTTTATATGTAGAAAACATTCCACATTTCTGAACTGTAAGCAGCAGACAACAAGCAGACAGTAAATGTGTTGGTCTTTATGCAAAAGAGAAAATCTTGTTTGAGAAAAGGCACCATTCCAAGCGGTTAACTAAATATGTTTCAAGCTGTAAAATTTACCATGTAAAATCCAGTTCTGCAGTAATAGCACATTATTGTCCCACCGTCAAAGCAGATTCGATGTCAGACTAAGGACACATGGGGTATTTTGTGAAGGTTAAAGCGATCTACAATAGGTCTCTGTAAGTTTACGTAAAACATTTCTCTAATCAGTATGGTTAAAATGCAGAAAATTAACCCTTTTAAATAAAATGACAAAGTTCTGTGCCAACAAGTACCCTCTGTACACCACTCATGATCCTAAGTCCTTCATGGAGCCCCATGAGAATGCTTGCTGGATAAGTTCACAGTAAAGCCTTATTTTTAAATATTACATAGTAACAGTAAAAAGTACACAATACTGTAAGCACACTATTCCACTTAATCAGGATCAATATATTTTGCAAATTTTCCCCATCTGGAATGGATTAGACTCCGCACAGCCCGGTACAATATTAAATGTCTTGTAATCCTAGAGTTTTCAGAATATGAGATATGATAGCATACTATGTAACTCAACTAATCATATAGCGTAATATTCCTTAACAGTAAAAACATGTTCACACTTACATCATGGGTTCTGTTTTTGCTGCTCCATTATGAGAGGAAAATGGAACCCACTAGCTAAAGTGATCATTGTTATGATGAAAATGGTTACAATGGATTAAAAGGGAGTCTGTTCATTTTCGTGGATGAATTAGTGCAGCATGATTTTAGTGGAAGTCGGTGATGGAGGCTCTGACCGGAACTCCGATGATGATGTGAACACAGCCTAAATATATGTCTGCAAAACAACTATAATAATTCTAATGTCATGGCTAAAAGGGACCTGCCTGCAATACTGGTTTTATTAGATTTGTACATATATGTATCCTACTGAGGATGGTTTCACACATAGGGGTGGAGGGGGCGAGGGATTCCTTTCCACCAGAATTCTGGCATCAAAAAGTCCCAGTAATGGTGCACACAATGCTTTATACTAGAAATTACAATATTTTTAATGCTGACTCCTCCAATTTTTATAAAGAGTTCTTTGCTGGATGGACAAAACCAGCATCACCATTACATTTGCTATCATTTATGCCAGAAAACTAGCGTAACTTATAGGTGAAATCTATATCAGCTAATAGTTGGCATAGATTTCTGCTTTTTGGAGCAATAAGGGTCCGAGATGCACTGAAAACATTGAGGTGTACACCTCTCAATATATCAGGTGCATCTTTTGATGGGTTCATATTTAGACTGGCATACAAAACACTGGTCTTAGTAAATCAGTCCTAGTGTTTTTAGAAAAAAATGACACATTTTTGTGTCAAAACTAAGTACAAGACACAGCAGCAATGCTCCTGAGACTGCGATCTTTTGTTAATGCTACTCAAAATGCAAATAGAACAGGCTTCAAATAATTGTTTGGGGTACTAAAATTGTTTAACGTGCAAACAATAGTATGACAACTTACACTATTTGCATAGCCTATTGCAGTCTGTTAATTGCCGGGCTATGCAGATATCATAGGCATGCTACAATAGTCATGTAGTGCACCACAAAAATCAAGTTTAAAGGTACTGCATCTGAGATAAAAATCTTTTGAATATTCTATCTGTAGTAGAGATGAGCGAACGTACTCGTAATGAGTACTTACGCACCCGAGTACCGCCATTTTCGAGTACTTCAGTACTCGCGCGTAAAGATTCGGGGGGCGCCGGGGGGCGGGGAGAGGCGCGGCGGTGCGGGGGGTAGCAGCGGGGAACAGGGGGGAGCCCTCTCTCCCTCTCCCCCCCACTCCCCGCCGCAACCCCCCGCGCCGCCACGGCGCCCCCCGAATTTTTTCGCCCGAGTACGGAAGTACTCGAAAATCGCGGTATTCGGGCGAAAAAGGGGCGGGGCCGAGCACGTTCGCTCATCTCTAATCTGTAGGCTTATATAGGCATTCGTGTATCTCATTGTAGCTAATCTTTCAGCACTATGTTCAGATTGAGATGTATTATTTGCCAAAAAACATTGTGGCCAGATATTAGCCATAGGTTTTTCTGCTTTAGGCAATCACGATTTGTCTTATGGGTACCTCTAAAGAATAAATTGATCACTTGGTGTCCACAGGCTCACCGGCCAGACATACATCAAACCATATCAAAAGCGCATAATAAAGTATGACGAATACGTCTATACCATCATATAAGTTGCTAAAAAGGTGAATGGTTGCATGTAGAAGGCTCAGATAATGACAGTACTTATACATCTGTGGATTGTTCAAAAAGAAAAATCTCCTTTTGTGAAGATGTAGAAAATTGTTTCACATTTTACCATATTTTGGATTACAGAAATAACTTGGCCGCATTGTACGGAGTAATTCCAACTTGAATCATCATATTAATTCAAGTAGTTCTCTAGTAAAAGCAATTTTCCAAAGAATTGTAATAAAAATGCTTAAAGGGAATAAATCACCTATATTTTTTACTACTTAAAATTTTTCTAATCTTTCTCTTAAAATCGTTTTTGTCGAAGGTTTATAATAGAAGTACAACAGCGACCAAGCAACTGTTTGGAGGACATAAAGAGTAAATTTATAGCGCAAAAGGAGTACAGGCCTAGTGCTCTACTAAAAACAGTTCAATTTTTCCGCCGCCAGCTCAATTGAAAACAAAGGGGCGGTGCGACGCGAGAGCACGCACAGAGATAGAATATACTGCGATTTATTTCCTGCATCGCTGTGCCGTGCAGGAAAACATCGCTCATGTGTATGACTCCATTCATTTGCTATTTTGTCGTGATAAAACGCTGGCCTAAAATCGCGACCATCTGAAGCATTGGATTCCAATTCATTTGTTCAGATGTGCGATTTTTTTTGGTGCGTAAAATCAGCCGACTGGAAAAGATAGGTCTATCTTTTGCTGGAATATGCCAGCCGGTCCCATAGACTACTACAGGAGCCTATTAGAGCTTCCAGAAAAGGGAGGTGGGTGTTTATCAGTGGCTAATGTTGTCCCTCCCCCTCCCCTTACAAGCAGCTCCCATAGGCTGGGGAGGGAGAGGGAAGGGGTTTAGGACACTAGCTCTGCTAAGCTCCAGCCCGTCCTGCCCACTCCCTTGTAAGCAGTGGGCGTAGAGGGGAGGGAGTTTAGCACAAGAGCTTCTGCCCAGTCAGGCTCACTCCTTTTGCTGGCAAGGGGCGGAGAGGTGGAGGGAAGGGGGAGGGAGTTTAGCAAAGCTGAACTCTTTCCCCAGCCGATGGTATTCCGGGCAGCCCATCAATCTGAATGATGGAAAATGCAGCTGTGATGCGCGTGGATATATTCGCAGCGCTCATGTGAAGGAGCCCTTAGACAGATGCGTTAAAGCAGTTTCATGAGCCAGTCACAAAATGGACAGTAGCTATGGCAGACTGTTCTAGAATGCTTCTGAGACCTACGCATGGGTCATTTTGCCAGGAGGGGAGTAAATAGTCACAGCTTATCACCTATGGTAAATGATAAATCCTGTGTTATCTACTTTTTAGTGTAATCCTACCTGTGATGTTAAGGTAGCTTTACACAAGGCGACTATTGCAAAAAATAATTGCTGGAAACTGCAAATTCCTATGATATGGTCCCGTGTACAAGTGGCCACCGACAGGGCACTGAGTGACAAATCACTCATTTGTCAGAGTCACTTAGCTTTTAGCACACCTAAAACCTAAGCAACTGTTGGCCCACGTAAACAAGATTCACTTAATCTTCGAGAAACTACCTATTTACTGCAAAATTCTCTCTACAGATCAGGAAGAGGCAGATTATGGTTAAGATTTCTGGGCAGTGATGCAGGATTTTAGATTTTTTTATTTATATATAGCTTGTGATTGAATAGGTTTTAAAAACTGTTTACACAAATGTGATTTATATAATAGGTCATTTTCTGATGATACTATCTCTTAAAGTATGTTTGAAAATGCCACACCTGTATTTGTAAAAATTACAGTAATCATGTTGGAAACACTATTGGTAATTAGAGTATTAAATAAAGTCAGATAATGAGATAATGTGAATCAGAGATATCAGGTATTGCGATTTGAAGAGATAATTATTTTAAATACCATTATTAAAGAAAATGACAGTTGAAGATTCAATTATGAAATCATTTATGTTGTATCACTCACATAAAGCTTTCCACCATGACCTATTTTCATGTATTTCAGTCAAATTCAAGTATTTTAATGTATCATTTGTCCAAAGAAGCAAGCCTTTAAAATCTGTATCAGTTTACCCAAAGCTATAAAGTTAATTATTTCTTCGTGTAAACTGGTCTTCTTGACACAACTTGTGCTACACTGATATAGCATTGTTACACACAGCTACCAAATAAAGCTATGCTGGACATCACACACACAAAAATATAATTTAAATTAAAATGTATATAAAACTTTATTGCTAAAATAAAGTTACACATAAGAACAATCGCCACCATATGCAGACACAACTAGATGGGCAACCATCCAAAACGCCAGTTATTCATTATGAAATGCAAATGCTCAATAGAGTTGTCATTTAATAAATGTAACTCCATCAAACATAATATGGTGCTTAAATAAATCATTTCAATAGCATTAAAGTACTTGTACTGAATTAGAAAAAATTAGCATAAAGCCATGACAACTAAATATTATGGTGATCTACTGGAGAACAGTGTTAAACCACATTAAACTACACATAAGCTACATATGCTACTACATATATAGTAGTATATATGTAGTATAAGATTATATATACAAAACAGGAACAGTAAACCTCCACTAAATGGCTAACAAATTGATACAGAGGGAGAGAAGACCCTACCACAAGGACTTACAGTGTCTAGAGGAAGGGGAGGAGACTGTAGGACAAGAGTAGAAGCTGCTCATTTTGTGCTGGCAGCAGGGTTATGGTAGGTTATAGGCTTGTCTGAAGAGGTGGATTTTCAGGTTCTTTTTGAAGCTTTCCAAAGTGGTGGAGAGTCTGATAGATTAAAGGTAGCGAGTTCCAATGTGTAGGTGATGCATGGGAGAAATCCTGGAGGCGATTATTTGAGGAGCACACTGGGGGGGGGGGGGGAGAAGAGGGGGAGGTCTTTTTGAGGACTGGAGGTTATGATTGGGGAGGTATCAGAGATTAAGTCAAAGATGTATGGAGGAGACATGCTAGGGACAGCCTTGTATGTAACTGATAATAAGTATTGATAAATACATAATCAAATAATAAAAAGCAAAGTGCATAGGAATGCAGGGTGGTTGCCCACCAAAATCTGTCGCGTGTTTCACTTCATCTGGCCCTTTGTGTACCTTTAATTCTTCTGTATACTAATGATGTTTTATAGAAAAAAATTTTTTTGTGTATGTTGTCCAGCATAGTTTTATTTGATAGCTATCTTTAGAGTTTATGCTATTGGACTTGATACCATTAGGAGAAACCTCCGTATTTGGTGTTATGTAACATTGTTATTAGAGATGAGCGAGCATACTCGTCCGAGCTTGATGCTCGTTCGAGTATTAGGGTGCTCGAGATGCTCGTTACTCGAGACGAGCACCACGCGGTACTCGTCTTGATTAAGCAAGCACTGACCATTGAATTCAATGCAGCTGGCAATACAGCCGGCTCCATTGAAAGCAATGGGCTGCCGGCGATCTCAGGATGAATTTTCGGGAAGGGCTTAAAAATATAAGCCCTTCCCTGAAAATCATCCAAAACTGTATAAAAATTTAAAAAAAATATATACTTACCTTGTCCCGGCAGATGGAGTTCAGTCGCAGCCGTCCGGCAGTTCTCCTGAACTGCTGTGAGTAGTATTCAGCAGCCGGGGATCTAAAATCCCCGCCTGCTGAATGAGCTGAACTCCGTCTGCTGGGACAAGGTGAGTATATATATATTTTTTATTTTTACACAGTTTTGGATGATTTTCAGGGAAGGGCTTATATTTTTAAGCCCTTCCCGAAAATTCATCCCGCGCTCGCCGGCAGCCTATTGCTATCAATGGAGCCAGCTGTATTGCCGGCTCCATTGAATTCAATGGGCTAACATAGTTTTTCTCTGCCACAGCTATTACAGCTGTGCCAGAGGAGAACGATCTTTATGCTGACAGTGCGGTGGGCGGGGAGGGGGTCTCACTCTTGCCACTATTGTGGCTTAATAGTGAGACCTCGGAGCCCGAAATGCAGCCCTGCATGTTGCTCCTCGCCTGCCCTATCAATTTCTGTGTTTTTTACATGACTTTGGTGATTTGCTAAGATTTTCACAAATGAAAACCTTAGCGGAGCACCAGTCATATACAAAAATGCTCGAGTCGCCCATTGACTTCAATGGGGTTCGTTACTCGAAACGAACTCTCGAGCATCACTGAAAGTTCGACTCGAGCATTTTGGTGCTCGCTCATCTCTAATCGTTATATATCATCTTAATGAAATTCATTTTATTTCTACCGAGTCTACTTTTAGGCTGAGGTCAGACAAGAGTCGTTTTCACGCTGCTGAGCATGTTTGTACCACTCTGCTATCATCCTCAAAAAGATCGTGTGACCAGGCTAATTCTAGCTCCGTTGAACAGCCGCTTGACACATCTCAGGTGCGTGTAAACCACGCTCATCTGACCGAGTGCTTAGCACGCTATGCAAAGCATGTATAACCCAGAAATACTAGCTGGTCAGTTCAAATACCAAGGTCGTTAGTGGTCGTGCAGAGCGTTTTCACTGAAAGACTTCACTGCTGGATCGCGAGCTTCTCGCTCAGCGCTTCACCTAATTTGTGAAGCACTGAGCATTTACATAAAAAGACAAAATCGCGATCCAGCGATGGTTTTTAAGCTGACTGATAAGTCAGTTTAAAAACCTGTAAATGAAAAGTGAGCAATTTCTGTGCATTTGCACTGCACGAGTATTACTCAAATTTGTTTGAATGAATTTTGAGCGATAAATGTCCCATATAAATAGCCCATTAGGCTAATGATGCATAGTAAGGGCTTTGACAGATGAGTGCGTTATTCAATACACTCACTCCTGCGTAATATTTTTGCGCAATGAGGAGTATATTTTGCGCTCGTGCCTGCGAAATACTGAGTGCATGTGCGCAGGCACTGCTTGTTTCCACAGGTGGGGGAATCGCCCCACCCTGATTTAAAAGGCTAATTAGCCTGAGGGTGTCTTCACACTTGCGATCGCGATATCCCTGCACTTTTTTTACACGAATGTCAATGGGACTTTCTAATGTTAAAAAGGCATTGCACAAAAAAAAAATGCAAATCACAATCTTGCAATTTTTGTGCAATGCGTTTTTAATAGAGATGAGCGAGCACCAAAATGCTCGGGTGCTCGTTGCTCGGGACGAAATTATCGTGATGCTCGAGGGTTCGTTTTGAGTAAGGAACCCCATTGAAGTCAATGGGCGACCCGAGCATTTTTGTATATCGCCGATGCTCGCTAAGGTTTTCATTTGTGAAAATCTGGGCAATTCAAGAAAGTGATGGGAACGACACAGCAACGGATAGGGCAGGCGAGGGGCTACATGTTGGGCTGCATCTGAAGTTCACAGGTCCCACTATTAAGCCACAATAGTGGCAAGAGTGCCCCCCCCCTCCCAACAACATTTACTTCTGAAAAGCCCTCATTAGCAATGCATACCTTAGCTAAGCGCCACACTACCTCCAACAAAGCACAATCACTGCCTGCATGACACTCTGCTGCCACTTCTCCTGGGTTACATGCTGACCAACCCCCCCCCCCCCTGCACGACCCAGTGTCCACAGCGCACACCAAAAGTGTCCCTGCGCAGCCTTCAGCTGCTCTCATGCCACACCACCCTCATGTCTATTTATAAGTGTGTCTGCCATGAGGAGGAACCGCAGGCACACACTGCAGAGGGTTGGCACGGCTAGGCAGCGACCCTCTTTAAAAGTGGCGGGGCGATAGCCCACAATGCTGTACAGAAGCAATGAGAAATATAATCCTGTGCCACCGCCATCAGGAGCTGCACACGTGGGCATAGCAATGGGGAACCTATGTGCCACACACTATTCATTCTGTCAAGGTGTCTGCATGCCCCAGTCAGACTGGGGTTCTTTAGAAGTGGACACATGCAGTTACAACTCCGTGTGGACCGACAGCATGGGTGGCTCCCTGGAACCCACTGGCTGTACATACAAAAGTGAATACAAATCACAAAGAATTACTGAGTAGCAGATATAAAACTTGTATGAAAGATGCAGAAAATGTTTAATACAGTATCCTACATGATCACTTAAGTCTGCTTACCTCCACGTCGAGTCCATTCACAAACCATTCAATGCCCAGAAAGTTGACGGCCATGTCTGCATCCCCACTATACACCAGGATGCGATACTTCTGCAGAGAAGGATAAATCGCAAAAAAAATTGTGCAACACTGCTAAAAGCAGCCTCAACAGTACTGCACATGGTCAGATGTGGCCCTAAGAAGGACCGTTGGGGTTCTTGAAGCCTAAAATAACTCCTAACGCTCTCCCTATAGCAGCTCCGGCACCAGCAGCACTGTCCCTGATTTCTGTCAGAATGCATCCGTGGCGAGCCGTGGGAGGGGCCGATTTATATACTCGGGTGACACCTGATCTCGCCAGCCACTCACTGCAGGGGGGTGGTATAGGGCTTGAACGTTGCAGGAGGACGTTGTAATGCCTTCCCTGTCTTTCTATTGGCCAGAAAAGCGCGCTAACGTCTCAGAGATGAAAGTGAAAGTAACTTGAACATCGCGTGGTACTCGTCTCGAGTAACGAGCATCTCGAACACGCTAATACTCGAACGAGTATCAAGCTCGGACGAGTACGTTCGCTCATCTCTAGTTTTTAACATTAAAAAGTCCCATTGACATTCATGTAAAAAAACGCATCGATATCGCGATCGCAAGTGTGAAGGCGACCTAACGCAGTGTCGGTGATTGCTGGTATACGCTGCATTAGGTAGATGTGTGTGTTTGCGCACTTCCCATAGACCTCTATGGGGCTCTTTGGTGCGCAAACACACACAAGCGAGAGCAGGTCCTATTTTTTTGCACACTCAAAAACAACAGGCACAAAAGAAAGAAGTAAATGAACTCATTGAAATTAATGGGTTTTATTCTCCGCGTTACACATGTGGGATTTTTTCAATTGCAAATTGTGGCTTAACAAATTTGTTTAAGCCCTAATACACAGTGTGCAACAGGCAGTCAGAGAAGCTGCTGCAGCCATCTTTTTAAAAATACTGTTATTTCTCAAACATACGGCAGCTTATTCTGAAAATTCATCTGAAGTGCAGGTACACTTGAACTTTATTCCAGTCTTCTCCTGCTATGAGCTTCTCACAAAAGGCTAATCAATTTTATAAGGATCCTTATTTAATGCACTGCAGCTGTCAGCCATATAGTGTATGGTGTCAAATCCAAGGAAATTCAGCTTCATGCATTTGCACTGATATTGTCCAAAGTACAACTTACAAATTATGCTGCTAAATGTACACAAAAAAGATCACCACTCAGAGCCCAAAAAATCAGAGTACTAACGACCACTTGTCTGTCTGTCAGTGCGTGACATGTGAGTTGCTCCACCCCTAATCACATGATGGTGAGGTCATTGCAGGTCCTGCAGCATAATAAAATGTGCAGAGCCTGACAGCAGTCATGTGCTTACAGCAACTGTGATGATGTCACCATCATGTGAAAAGTCACCTGGGTTCTGACCTTCACCAATGATGATCACATGATGGTGACATCATCACAGGTCCTTCACTTTGCAGAGCCATGCGTGTGACAGATGGAGGAGCAGAGCCCTATGTGTGACAGACAGATTAAGCAGCAGAGCCATGTGTGCGACAGACAGACGGAGTAGGAGAGCCATGCGTGCAACAGACAAAGCAGCAGAGTCATGTGTATGACAGACGGTGGAGTAGAGCCATCTGTGTGTGAGAGAGAGCTGTGTGTCTGTGACACATGCATGTAGCAGAACTATGTGTGATGTGTGTGTGTGACAGGCGGAGCAGCAGAGCCATGCATGGTGACACGTGCATGTAGCAGAGCATTGTCTAACATACATGTAGCAGAGCTCTGTGTGTGATGTGTGTAGCAAAGCTGTGTATGTGCATGTAGCAGAGCTGTGTGTGTGTGATATGCATGTAGCAGAGCTGTGTGTGTGACGTGCATGTAGCAGAGCTGTCTATTATCTATCAAACACCCGAGAGGCGCTATAATGCTGATGTCATCACAGATCCTAAACTAGCAGCCTAATAATTACTAGTACTTGCATACAGAGCCCACATAACACTGCCATGTAGTGCACAAACAATACTTACCTTACATTAGTGATTCAGGAAGCTTAAAGATGGATCGAAGTTTGGCTGCTGAAAGGAGCCAGAACGCATCACTGGTGGGTTCCATCTTGCACCCAATGATACACAGTATTGACATTCCAGAATAGGTTTCAGCTAAACCTTTTGGAAACATGAAATGCATGCAGAAGGGAGAACTATCAATTATTCCTATTAGAGGTTTCTGTTGTACTTATTTTGCTACAGAGTAAGGACTTGAAAGCCCCCAGAACCATTGCTTCCCCTCAACTTTCCCAGTTAGCCAATAAATGACTCCTCCTCCTCTTCCAATGCACTGACACAGGCTTTAAGAGGTTGCTCCGATCAGGACTCCCAAACTTCACCACCAGCTGGTGGGTAATACGAAGCTATATTGCACTTTGCTGTATTATGTTATGCCATGCTGCTGTAAACAGGACGTAATTCTCATTTTTACTCTTCAGTATGTGCATGGTGGTACATCTAGAATACTATGCATTATGTTATGCCTAGTCACATCGTCTAGTGGTTAGCTGAAAATGTGTACAGTAGTTATTAGGAAAATGCAGTTGAAAATTGACAGTATCCCCTGAACATAAAAGGTCTTAGCATCTGCCCTAATTGGCTTCTCAAGTTACTTTGAATGGCCCTAAAGTGAAAATCTCTGAGAGATAGAAAAACCTAAAAGTCTGTATATAATGAGTCGTTACCCAAGGCTTCTTCTATTTCGCCTTGCCAACTACAGTGATAACATTCCCCTTTCACTGTTCAAAGAAATGTCAGGTTTAATGTATACTTGTAGCTGCATAGCTCTGTAGTTGTGTTGTCTATAATTTACATAAATTGCCCATTCATCACTATAATGCTAAGATATTGCACATCTTGAGCCAATGTATAAAATACCATAAACATCTAAGATATAAGCATTAAGGGATTTACTATCTGTAGCTATTCAGTTGTTGAGAAACTACAAGACAAGAGCCAGCATCCCATGAAAGCTGTATGCTGTTATGGCATCTTGGGACTAACAGTTGCACCACAAGTTCAGCCAACCTATAAATTAAAGAGCTTTGCAAGATTTTTTCTTTCAGTTGACGAACTATCCTCAGTACAGGTCATTGATAAAAGAGGGTCCACAGCCTGAAATCTTCACTGAGCAACTATTCGCTGGAGCCACTGTGCCAGAGCCCAGAGCCACTGCATACTGGAAAAAAAGAAAACTAAGAAAATGTACACAGCTCCGTACACTATTCAGTGACATGGAATGGTACTGCAGACTGCCTCCCATTCACTTCAGTGGGAAAGAGGCTACAATGCTATTCCAGGTTGTTGCAAAATGTATGGAGCTGGGCATTTCTGGCACACAGTAGAAAAGTTCACTAGCACAGTGACTTTGACAAATAACTTAGGAGTGGAGATCGAAGGTGGAGAATCATACTGATATTTTATTTTATACTCAGGTTAGCTGATCAATTTTAAAAAAACACCACAACACTTTTAAAAGGGTTTTATGGGACTTAAATATGATTGAAGTGGCTGTGGTGGCCAGGGCAAGCACTGCATCCCCTTCATTGTTTACCAAACACAGCTGTGTATATTTTGTATTGGCCATGCCTGGTACTTCAGCTTACTACTGCAATACCAGGCACAGCCACTACAAAATGTATGCAGGTGTGTCTGCTATGGCACTCTCCCGCAACTATCACAGCCCCTTAAATCAGCAGGTCAACAGGAGTACCAGGAGTTGGATCCTTACCAATGTGATATTGATGGCCTTTCTTAAGGAAAGTCTCAAAAAATCCCTTTAACAATGTAAATATTACATATATAAAAGCATGAACGAACTGAACATATACATGGAATAATATAAAGACACGACCTGGTAAATATACATGCTTGATAACGTAGTACAGTGATGACATCATTGAGCATAGAAGTTACATATGAAGGAAACTCCAATTACTTTTACAGAAATCACTGAAAATCAATGTAAACTAAGTTATTTTAATGTTACAGAACTCTAAAAATGATTTATTTCTGTCTGAAACTCCCAGCCTGATTTTCCTCAGATTGTCATGTGATCTCAATTCTGGCCACCTTAGATCTGCTTAGGGTTTTGGAATTGTTTTCTAGTCAAATTTTCAGTTTATATGATGCAGTTACATGATCCCTACCACAGAAGCTGTCTGGAGGGTAACACAGACACTCTTGTCACAGTTACTAATGGTGCTCACACAACTCCTGTCACACAGTTATAATAGAGGAGATCACAGCTCATACTGTACACTTGTGGTCTGTAGCTTATTTAGATGAATATAAAAGGTAACGATAAACTTTGCCCCCAAAGGCAAAAATGGTATTGCTAATGCATCGTGGGATAGATGTGAAACTGAAAGTAAAAAAAATCTCAGCCTTGAGCTAGTGCCTGATAAGTATCAGATGGGGCTGCACTACAGAGATGGGGCTGGAATACAAAGAGGAGACCTCCAGAGTGTGATAGTTAATCAGATGAGGGGGAAGACATTGGCCTCCCCCCAAAAGTGTCTTTAAGACTTAGTAACGTGTTGCAGCACAAGTGCTACAGTATATAAATAGGGGGAAAAGCATACTGTACTGCAAGAAATATGCAGTACTAGATATATAAGTTCTTAAATAACTAATTGGAAAATCATCCTAAAAAGCAGCACACTTGCAGCATATTTTACTTTATACAACCTGAAAAATGTGCTAAAATTCTTGATCATTTTCAGCGAGCAATAACTCATTGTGGAAATCGAGCTTCCCCTTCAGTAACTGCACACATTGATGCTGTGAAGATACCACAGTGTCCCAGTAAACCAAACCTTTTCTTCCTGTTTTAGATAATGTGTGAAGCCTGCTCCAAAGTAATTACTTGACACTGTGTTGTTTATAAGAACAATTGTGAAATCACTTTCAGGGTGCGTTCACACGAGCGTAGGCGTATTTACGTTCGCACGAGCGCAGCGTATAATCACCGGAAAGAACGTTTTTCGCCAATCACGACCAGAGCTAGAAAGCATATTTTCGTTTGTTCCTACTTTTCAAACGGTCTTTTCGGCCATCGAATATGCGTTGGCGCGTATTTCAGTCGCATATGTTCCGGTTTTTTTCGGGTTGCCGTTTTTACGCGCCGTAAAATCGCCCGTGCGAACGAATACATTGGAAACCAATGCCTCAGATGGTCACGTTTATACGATTGGGCGCAAAAACGCGCCGTTTATGCGCTCGTGTGAACGCACCCTCAGGGCCATTTGTTTTTGAATACTGTATACTATAGCTGCAACTGAACAACAACTTTTTGTAGCAAGACCTAGACAAATGTTTAGGTAGAAAGGAGTACACCAAGCTACAGAACATGAAACAAACAAATCCCCAGGATTGCAGCTGCTGCTTAATTGCTAAAATTGGAAAATTCACTAAGAAAACTGCACTACAGTACCCTAACTTACATGTGAAAGGTTTTTCTAATTAAACATTTTTTTTGTTGGGCACATGGACTTGTTTTCTGGGATGATTTGTTCATTTTTATGCACTCTCAGTAAAATTTTCACACGGTAGTAGGCATTCTTACATGCACCCACCGACGCCATAAAAATGCGTGAACGGGCGCATAAATCAAATGTTTGTGCGGCCGTTCAGATGGCATGGGCCTGGCGCAGATACGCCAAGGCTGCAATGCCATTGCCTCCCCTTCCCTCCCCCTCACCGGCTCACCTCCTCTCTCCTTCCCTCTGGCTGTTTGCAATCGGAGTGAGCAGGAGAGGGCGTAGCCAAGCACCTGCCCCCTCCCTGCCTCTTGTCCGCAGCCAGCAATGGGAGGGGGCAGAGCTTAGCTCAGCCCCAATCCCATGCCCTCCCACTGCAAACAGCCGAAGGGGAGAAAAGAGGAGTCACGCTGCTAAACTCCCTCCCACCTCCCTTCTCCAGCCGCTATCATTTGCTTCCATAAGAGCCTATGCAGCGGCCGACGTATTCTGGCTGGAAAGATAGTCCCAGGGCTAGCTTTTCAGCCCGGTGTGAAAGCGCCTGGTGCTATATTGACCCAGCCGGGCGCTTTCACGCTGGGGGAATACGACCATGTGATCTAATGCATTGGAATCCAATGCATCAGATCGTAGCGTATATCGCCCGGCCGTGAAAACGGCGGCCAATATACGCTCTTGTGAAAGAGCCCTTAGAAACATATTTTTCCGAGGCAGAGTTACATACGGAAAATGTACAGCATTTTATAGTACAGACCAAGTAGATGAGATTTGAGGAAATCCCATCCACAAACTGCAATTCCAACCTTCAAATGAAATCTGTGGGGAATCTGAACCAAATCCACATATAAAACGAAAAAAGGGGGTTGGTGCCATGTTAGCTAGTAGAGCAAAATGTGATTATTCTCAGTAAGAGAAACCAAGTCATCTTGCAGATATGAAATCTTTTGATGGCTCACAAAAATACATGATGTTATTGCGAGCTTTTGGACATCACAGGGTCCTTCTCAGGCCTGAAGAAGAACCCTGTGAGGTGCGAATGTTTGCTATAACATCATGTATTTTTCTTAGCCATTAAATGTATCATCTGCAAGATGACTTGATTTCTCTTACTGAGAACAATTACATTTAAATCCACATGCAACTCATGAGATCACAATATCCACCCCATTAGGGTGCAATCACACACATCAGATTTGTTATTAGTCTGAATGGGGCATGTGCATGTGGTAGTAACCACCCCATTTAGAGACATGCAAATGATTCTCAGTTGCAGAAAGTTCAGAAGCAAATGTGTCTTAATGTATATTTTTGGTGACAGGTTTTGCCACTCAGGACTAAAAGGGCCTAGTGTTTATTTCCCTCTTTATGCCCTATCACCAATGGGCCAATTTGCCAATTCTGTTATTAGGAACGCAATTCTTATGGAGAGAAGAGTGGACCCAATAACAAAGGAAATGGGGTCAACTAGAGTCGAGCCCATACTTACCATGGGCCCGGTTACATGGGCTGAGTTTATGATATATACATTCTCGCAGTGAGCTATGACTAGTAAAGCGTTGTCACAGATAAACCTGTTGGAGCTCCCTAGCTGTGTTATCTACACAGTGTGCTTCATACAGTTGCATATTGCATAAGAAATTAATGCTATTGCACCTCTTGATATATCAGTAAATAAATACTCCTCATCATTTTTTGGAAAAGGCGTTATATGTAGGGCATCTGCTTTATGAAGGAGGCATGATAAAAGTATGTCTGGACTTTAAAAATGCATAGTTCTTTATTTATTATGCTTTATATAGCAAGAATATGCTGCTTGCATTTGGCACCATTTTCATCACTGTGGCAGCAACATCAAAATAATATCAGCCTGTTGTCATACAAGACGGAGCAAGATGTTCCCATCACTGCCTACCACGTGTTATAACAGGCAACCAACCATCAAACTGTCAAATGAAATATAAAGATTAAATAGAATCAAAAAGGGGTTAACTTCAACATAGCAAACATGCACACAAGTCAACATAAATATTAAATAGAACAGAGGACATAAAATGTTATGAAAATATAGCTTTAATTTAAAGACATATAAACAGTTTTGGTACAGAACAGACATGATGCTGTAAATCCATTGACTTTTTTTTTTTTTTTACTTATATTGTTTTCTCCAAAAAAAAATTGCATTTTGCTTGCTATTTACAATGAAGAATCACGTGGACATTCAGTGCTTACATTTGATGCCTTCAGAAACAGACTGATGCTGGCTATGTGTTAGCTACACAACTCTTAATCAGCAACGCAATTAATTTCAGATCAGGGTCTGATGATCCTAGTAAAGTCTACAGATTCTAATGTTTAACAATCCCTAGCAAATAAATATTATACCATGCCATAAAATATATTGCTCAATCGGCTGCTGTGGAAAATCTGTCACTACACTTAAAAAGTTCTGTTTGAATTCCGTCCGAGCAAAGCCAAAAAACAAATGATACAGCTAACGAGAATGAATAAATAAAGAATATATCACTGTGGTAGATCTCCAACCTAAAAACGTGTAGCGTGCTGAATGCAAACTAAACAGTGGGAAATCAAGCTACTTAATTTAGAATGACATATAAACACAGCCATCCTTTGTTAATATAAAAGTGAAAATCCACAGACAAGCATTGTGTGTTATGATTGTCAAGTAAGTGCATATATCATCCGTAGAAAGAAAAAAAAATGACCCAAACACTGTGAATGATATTTCACACATACACACACTAAACACAGCGAAAAATAAGAAACCTCTCACAAATGCAACCAGCACAGTCATAGTTACGTAACTCCTTGCATCATGTGTAATGAAGCTTTGCTTGAAAATGAATTGCACTTCTTGTAAATCCCTTTTGAAATCTATCCCTTACAGCTTGAGGTACAATAACATACATTCAATATATCAAATGTGTCTCTATCTTTTTACATTTCCATAGAAATATAGAAGGGTTACATTTACTTTATGCAAATGGTATATGACAAATAAAACATTAAAAATATATATATACCTTTATTTCACTACAGTCCTGGGCCCCCTGCTGGCTAACAGTTGATCAAACAACGAACCAACATTCTACAAATTACTACTTTGATGCATTCCTTTTTTTGCAGGAGAGTGACATAAGTTGTTCATGTGTACCAAATAGATAATGACTTCAGTAAGTAGTAGTGCTATATGTATTCTGTATAAAAATCTTTACAAGTTTTGTTGCTTTCAGTAAAAAAAAGCCGTAAAGAGATATTTACATATATATTACTATATGGTATAAATTAGTGGTCCTTCATGATAACCATTACCAACACATTGTGTTATTTGTATTTTTCCATCCTCCAAAATGTATTGATGAGGAAAAAGGGTTTTAAATGTTAGAAATCTCAATTGGCTTTTTATCAAGCAGATGGAAGTCAATTTTGCCATTTAGTGGAATTTGAACTTCCAGGTTTTCGTTTATCCTGTGATCTTTCTTTCCTTTTCTCAAGCAGATATACATTGCCATCAAAGTGACCAGAATGACAGAGCCCAAACAGAATATTGATAGAGTGACCAGCGTAGGGACACAGGAATCTGTTTCCATCTTTTTATGAGTAGGTTCAATTGCTATTTGTGGCTCCTTTTCCTCTATATTAATATCAGGATCTTTCCTTAGCAAGCTCTCAATATAGCTCTCATTGCTTACAGTGTCATTGACAAACAAATTGACCATAACTGTGGAGAAAAGAGGTTCTGGATAACCGTGATCAGTCACTTTCACCAATAACCTATATAAGCCATAGTCATCCCTCATTAGGGCCTCTTCTAAGGTTATATTCCCTGTTTTAGAATCTATTCTAAAAGATTCAGGTCTAGGCCCCCTCCTTCCTATGATACTATATGCTATGACTGCATTCATCCCTGTGTCCTTATCAACAGCATAAACTTCAGTTACAGGAGAACCAGGCAGAGTTGAAGGAAGGACAAGAAGATATGACATATTGGATTGTGGGAATAAGACCAGTGGGGGGTTGTCATTAACATCCAGGAGCAATATAGTTATTTTAGCTGTAGAAGACAAAGTAGGATCACCGCCATCAGTAGCTTCGACCCAAAGAATATAAGAACTCTGTTGTTCTCTATCCAGTGATACCTTTGCTCTCAGGAGTCCTTTGCCAGTATCAATGACAAAAATGTCACTTCCATTCAGTATAGAAAGGGCTACCCAGCCATTCTGTCCAGAATCAGCATCTGTGACGCTAATTACTCCAATTTCACCAAAGCCCGGAAAGTTCTCAGGGACAAAAAAACTGAAATCTTTGCTGATAAAACGAGGGCTGTTGTCGTTTTTGTCCAGAACTGTAATATGAACAGTGGCTACTGACTCTCTTGGAGGTTTGCCAGAATCTCTTGCTTTAACAGTGAACCTGTATTTCTCTTTTTCCTCTCGATCTAGCATAGTTGTAACTGTCAGAATTCCTGTTTGCTTATCAAGAGAAAAATAAGCAGGTGCATCAGGCCCCAAAAAGTAGGATACTTGACCCCTTTCCCCACTGTCAGCATCAGTAGCATGCAATTTGGCCAAAAAAGCATTCACTTGGTTGTTTTCTTCAATTGTAACTTCTACGGTGGGTTGGGTGAAAACAGGGGCATTGTCATTATCATCCAAAATATACACTTGTATTAGTTTCCTAACTTTAGACCCATCCAAACTAATTGCAACCACTGAAATATTATAGGTTCGTTTCACTTCATAATCTAACGTATTTGTAGTCTCAAGCAAATATTCATTTGTATAGGTTTTGTATGCAGTAAGTCGGAAAGGTCCTTCGCCTTCTAAATAACAGTTTACCTTGTATTTCCCATCAGGATCTTTGATAGTGAAAAATGCAATCGGAGAATTAATAGGTTCTAGCTCTTTCAAATAGACAATACCATTTTCTTCATTTGCAATATAGCGAGGTACAACCTCAGGCGGTCGGAGCGCCACTTTAATAATGGAAATAAACACGCTCATAACAGCTGGGATGCAGCCCGGGCCATTGGCAAGTATAGTTAATTTATGTTGTTGAATGGTGTTGCCATCTACCCTTTTGAAAAGCTTTATTACTCCTGTATTTTCATCCAAGTAGAAAATTTCCTTTGAGGATTGTGGAACACGTTCACTGAAGACATACGTAATCATTGCATTGCTGCCTAGATCAACATCCACAGCTCGCACAGTGGTTACCTTCATGCCAATACTTGAGTTTCCAGGAATAGTCACGTTAATGGTGGATTCGGTGAACTGTGGACAATTATCATTAACATCACTAATGAGGATGGAAAGTGTGGCAGATCCTACAAGAGGTGGGTTGCCACCATCTTCAGCAATAATTATAGTTTTGTACTCAGATTTGACCTCTCTGTCCAGGGTCCCCATTATTATCAGGTAAGGTGTCCTTTCCCCACTCTCATTCTCTTCCACATCTAATGTAAAAACACCATAGTAGTCCACTAACCTGTAGGTTTGGACCCCATTCAGTCCTCCATCAGGGTCATAAGCAGGATGCTCTATAACCAGCCTGGTGTTAACAGGAGCATTCTCTGGGACAGTAATATAAATCTGTGCCACTGGAAACACAGGAGCATTATCATTCACATCAATAATGGCAATCTTTACTTTGATGAGCCTGAAATATTCCTGTGGCAAAATAATAATATCAAGAAGGAGGACACAGTCCTGAATACCAAGGTTCTGTGGGCAAAGAGCTTCTCTGTCCAACTCCTCTGCTGATGTGTACAGCTCCCCCGTGCTGTTATCAAGTGTCACATACTTCCCACTTAGCCCTTTAGATGCCTGGCTGAATGAAAGAGGGGGGTCAGTAAAGAGACCCAGCTGCAGATCACGCACAATGTTTCCAATGAGAATCCCCTTGGGTAATCCTTCATGTAGCATGTATAGTAATTCGGAAGCTGTGCTGTAACTTGCTGAACTAATTGCAGGTCCAGATAAGGGAACAATTAGACACACAAACAGAAAGTGCTGAAATGAAAAAAACACATTTGTTTACAAATACAGATAGAACAACATTGTTAAAATGTTCATCATTATTGTTATATGAGGCTATTTTAGAATTATTATACAATTATGTATTGCATAATTCCAACTAAAAGGAATTTAGGTTAGAATACATGCTGTATACATGGCATCTTTTTACTTTTCTTGCATCATCATAGCTTATGCCTCACAAATGCCACATTGTAACACAATATCCTGCAAACTTCACATGGATGCACACTTCACAGATCATTATTAGAAATAACACAGAGCTATTCAAACATTGCTAAAACTACTAGTTGCACAGTGTCTGTGCTGTCAGATCACCTACCTGTACATGGCTTAGACTGGTGCTGGTTGGACTGGCTTGTTGCCCCATATCCAGGTTAAAAGGCTTTAGAAGCCAGCTCAGTACTCCTGTGTGCTGTGTGATCCTTTCATTCCCTTGGTAGTTTAATCCCAATGAAACTGCAGTCATTTAGTTCCTGGTGTTAAAGACACAGACACTCCCTCTCTGCTCATGCAAATCTCTGGGCAGCCTCAGCCAATAGCCACAGATGCATCAATTAACAAAGCATCGGGAAGGGACGGTCTACGCCTGACCAGACCATGCAAAGCAATATTTGGCTTTAAGAAAAAGTATTCAAAGACTTGTAAAAAACTTTAAAAAGAATTTAAAAAAAAAATGGATGAAAGAAGATACAAATGGTTACAAATTATTGTTTAGGTGCAATATATGGAGATATAGGATATGTCATGCAGACGTAGCAGAGTCATAATTATTTAGCTGTTTCTTTTGTACATGCTTATAACTCACCAAATCAAGCAATATGTTAAACTGCAATCCTATATTGAAGCACACAACACATTGCAATTAAATGTCACAAACTCAGCCAACCATAATGTAATACATTAACCTATGCTACTATCTTAATTTGATGAGTTACCACTGTGCACCAATGAAGAGTTACATGACAAATTAGGCTCGGCTGAATCTATATATGAATTATTTAATAACTAGCTACAAATATAGGTTACAAACTCTCACCTGCTGATATCTGCTGTGGATCAGAAACTGATTATAGTGCTGGAGTTGCTGCACAGCACAGACCTCCCTCCTACACAGTGTGCTGGCTGGTCATTCCATGTCCTAATTCCTATCTTGCTCTGCAATTGCTTTGGCTTGGAAGAAAGGATTGCCATCCCCCGGATGCTGTTACTTGAAATGTTCAGTTCAGACGTGAAACCAGATTTATCACATTTTCTGCTATGTGTGCTGGCTTGTAAGAGGAATCTGTGCACCATGCAGCTGTGGCAGCAAAATTAACTATTTAAATGCTAATGCATAGTGGATATTCCAGTTTATGAAACAGGAAATATTAGAAAATGACATAATTAAAGACTAATAATGATTAACAATAAAGAAAAATAAAAAAGTTCTAAAATAGATTGTAAGTTCTTGGGTCTTCGCTTATTGTTTGAAATGTTGATTAGTTCGTTACTTTCTATGGTCGGATTTTGTCTGTATATGTATACATATTATAATTAGTGTTGCTTGTTGTGATTGGCTGGGTTATAAAATCAGGACGATTTTTGCAAAATTGGATCGGGTCATGTAAAAATCAGCAGTAAATCATTTTACAAATAAAAGGGAGGGAAAAATGAGTGAGTGTCTCAGTGTTTAGCACTGTTGCTGGGGTCCTAGGTTCAAATCCCATCAAGGATAACATCTACATAGACTTTGGAAAACTCCATTTAGATGGTGCCCTGGTTCAGATTTGAAGCCACAACTCTAGCACTGCAAGACAGCAGTGCTAACAACTGATCCACCACACCTGTCCTTTCTGCTCCAGAGGAGGAAAACAGAAAGAATAAACACAAATAGAACATAAAAACCCCATCCAGATGTTGCCCTTTAAATGATTTGAATACTGCAAGACAATGGTGCTGACACCTGAGCCACCACCCATATCCTTTCTACTTTAGGTGAGGAATAGAACAGGAAGAATAAACACAAAGCAGATATAAAAACACCATCTAGATGTTGTCCTTGGAAAGATTTAAACCTAGAACTCCAGGACTGTAAGGCAGAAGGGCTAACAACTGAGCTATCACAATTCTTTCTTTTCCTTTCTCAATAGGAGGAGAAGATGAAGAAAAAGAATAACAAACACAAAGAAAGGATACAAACTCCATGCAGGTGTTGTCTATAATAGGCCATGAACTTAAAACTCCAGTGTTACAATGCAATAGTGCTACCCTCTGAGCCAACAAGCTTCTTCCTATTCCTCAGAAGGAGGAGAAAAGAAAAAGATTGTATTCTCCTTCATTTCCTTCTTCCCTTTCAACTTCTTTTTTGTCTTATTATTCTTATCCTTCACTTTCTACTTCTCCTTCTCCACTGGAGGAGAAGCAGAAAGAAGAAAGAGGAAGAAGCAGAAAAAGGAAGAACAAGTGTGGTGGCTTAATGATTAGCACTGTTGCCATTTGAATGAGTACTTTCACAAGAACAATTTGTCACTTGGATTAAGTCTTGCACAAGAATAGGACATGTAATGTGCGGTATCACACACATCACACACACCCAGACATAGTGTCAGGTTGTGCTGCTGAACTCTGTGTTCTATTTTAAGGTTCCAGGAGTACACCTTCACAGCGAGGGGTTTATTGAGCTGGTTGTGTATGATTGTTCTGGTCAGCCAATCCGCTGGGTTTGGGGGTAGATATATACCCCAGCCCCTCTTCAAGTGAAAGCTATATTTACTCAGTCTTGTCTGCCTGTGTATGTGTCATGTCAGCTTGCAGCTTGCTGTGTGTAGTGTCTAGTCAGCTTGCAGCTTGCTGGGTGTTGTGCCCTGTGCTGCCTGTTTTGTGTCTTGCTAGAGTAGGGACCGCAAGACACAAGGAGCCTTGATCGCAGCCTTACGGCTTAAGTTCATTGGCCAACGTACAAACTAATCCCTCGCTTTTATATTCAGCTTTGCCATCTGCTTTAGTGTGTGAGGTTGAGTGGTGAGTGTGTTCATCATCTATCAGTTACCAGTTTGTGCATTGGGTTTGTCTGTACTTGTCCTGGTTCCATGTACCACCTATTCAGGGAGAGCCAGGGCCAAGGTTCCAGCATGGGGCCGCCTTTAGTGTAGGTAGGGCTTAGTCATCTTCCTTGCAGTATAGGGTGAGTTCCTCTAACTCATGTCCACGGGTCATGTTCGTGTGGGCCCGGAGCTTAGTTGCGCACACTAATGTAACATAGTATGCATGTGTTGGTATGTTGTATGCATTTTGTTTTTTATATATTATATTGGTATGTTGGACTATGTTGTATTATGGCATGCTGCAATATGTTATGTTGTTGTACATTATGTTGGTATGTTGGAATATGTTGTGCTTAGTTGCCCACATGAATGTAACACATACTGTCCGTCTGCTGTCCGATGCAAATTCTGCCTGAGAATCCTGCCTTACAGCTAATATTCCAAAACATCAGTGTTTGTTGAACAATGGGATGCAGCTGATATCAGGTGCTGCCTGTCCAAACACCAAATATAAGTGACCCCATGAATAGTGTTCCCCTAAATATACAAATATATACTAAGTAAGAGACAAACTCATAGGATATGTTTGCACGGCAGATTTTACCCCACAACGGAAATATTCTGCAGCATCTTACAGAATATTCCTGTTTGTGTGAAAGCACCCTAAGTGGATAACATCACTGTAGGTCCATTCTGCTTTCTGTACCTATGGTGACATCATCTACATACAGGAATAATCTCACTTTAGAAGACTGTAGTTACCTGCCTAGGCTACATGATTAAACTACTCATAGCCTTTACAGAAAAATGCAATGACAGCCAATGCAATGACAGCAAAACATGTGCCAAGTTTGTTAAGTGGTATGCTCCTCAATAAATTTACTGCATTTTACTTCAACAGACTTTTGATTAACCTTTTAGTGACTGACAAGATGCGTTTTGCAGCAGGCACTAAAGGGTCTTTGGCTAGCTGCCACCTTCTTAAGTCAATTGCGACCACACCATCGCAAAGAGAAGGGGCCCTCTTGTCTTTTTCCACCCTCCCCTCCTCTAACACACTGAAGAGTGATGAGGGGTTTAAAGGAAACCCATAGGCCAGAACATACTATCCAAACTGAAATGTTATAGAGCAAGAGGAGCTGAGCAGATTGATATATAGTTGTATGGGGAAATATTCCGTTTAATTTGTAATTTATTCATTTAAATCTCTGTACATTCTGAGCTGAACAGTCCAATTGGTAGTCCTACCAGGGATTGACAGCTAAGTGTATGACTGTACATACAGGGAAGACTGTCAATCACTGGTAGGATCACCGATTGGACTGTTCAGCTCATAAAGTGCAGATATTTAAAGGCATAAATTACAAGTTATACTGAATCTTTCCCCATAAAAGTATATATTAATCTGCTCAGCTCCTCTTGCTCTATAACATGCTGCCTGCTTGCAGTTTGGGCAGCATGTCCATCACAACAGCACGGATTTGCAGAAGAAGAGTCCAGTTGCTGATTTGGCCTGTCTGCAGTCCAGACCTTTCACCAATAGAAAACATATGACGCATAATGAAACGACTGTTGAGCAGCTAGAATCTTACATCGGACCACAATGGGACAACATTCCTTTCCTAAAACTTGAGCAATTGGTCTCACTTCCCAGACGTTAACAGACTGTTATAAAAAGAGGAGGGCATGCTATACAAATGGTAGACATGGCCTTGTCCAAACTTTTTTGAGATGTGTTGCTGCAATCAATTTCTAAATGAGTTAATTTTAATAATGAATTGGTGAAAATGTCCTTCACCCTCTGATATGTTCTATTGAAATTAAAATATTGTCATACGAGCTTTGCAGAAAATTATATTTTATCTTAACATTTATTTACATTTTAGATAGCGTCCCAACTTTTTTTTTTAAGTGGGGTTGTACTTCAGTAGATTCAGCCCCACTGTTATACACTACAACAGCACAGTATTTTCTGCATCACATAATACTCTGGCTGCTTCTTATCACTTGTTAGCACTGAGTCAGTAATCAGCTGTTTAGTGTGTGGGACAGAGGACGGGCGATGCACTGCTGGGACTCTCCTGTGTTATGATCATGTTGGCTGTACTACAGCATTGCACAGTGACAGCCAGTCCCTCTGTCTTGCCTCATTGTTGTGCCCAGGGCACATGCCCCACTGGCCTCTTCCCTAGTTTCGCCTTGGCTGCTGATTGATTTTAAAGGGTCATCTGCAGCCTGGATTGCATACAACTGAATGTGTTACTTTGGACAACTTTTATAGTTAAAAATTTATTAGTAGTACTACAAAGGTTCTCATTGTAAGCCCTATCCCGATCCTTGCTTAAGCTACCACACCATTGTAAACAAGTTGCCACATACTAGCAGATTGAGGGATATGACACATGCTGAAACTAAATCTTCCTATTTTATTCTTCTTTAACTGGCAGATCGATTTTACTTAAATAAATGTTAATGAGAATCAGTGAATTTTACAATTGATAAGAAATAGAAATGATAAGATAAAAAGAAAATGGAGAACCCAGTAGTTGTGTTAGTTGACCTGGTATTATTCAAAACCCATATTGGGTAATTACTAGAGATGAGCGAACGTACTCGTCCGAGCTTGATGCTCGGGCGAATATTAGGGTGTTCGGGATGTTCGTTATTCGTAACGAACACCACACGATGTTCGGATGTTCGGGTTACTTTAACTTTCTTCCCTGAGAAATCTTTTCTATATGCGCTCAATGGGGCCGGCGGCAGCAGCCCCAACCCCATTGAGAACATATAGAAGACAAATCGTTCTTCTCTGCCACAGCTGTAACAGCTGTGACAGAGAAGAACGATGTTTGCCCATTGAATTCAATGGAACCGGCAATACAGCCGACTCCACTGAATGCAATGGGCTGCCGGCGATCGCGGGATGAATTGTCGGAAAGGGGTTAAATATATAAGCCCTTCCCTGCAATTCATCCAGAAATGTGTAAAAATAAAAAATATATAAATGAATTCATGAATGGGTGTGAGTGAGGGCTGGCCTCTGATTGGTCAGGCTGTGACCAATCAGAGGCATCTTATTCAGCAGGCGGGGATTTTAAATCCCCGGCTGCTGAATACTACTCACAGCTGTTCAGAGCAGTTCAGGAGAACTGCAGCCTGCCGCGCTGAACTCCGTCTGCGGGCACCAGGTGAGTATATATATATTTTTTATTTTTACACATTTCTGGATGAATTGCAGGGAAGGGCTTATATATTTAACCCCTTTCCGACAATTCATCCCGCGATCGCCGGCAGCCCATTGCATTCAGTGGAGTCGGCTGTATTGACGGCTCCACTGAATTCAATGGGCTAACATCGTCCCTATCCGTTGCTGTGTCGTTCCCATCATTTTCTTGAATTGCCAAGATTTTCACACATGAAAACCTTAGCGAGCATCGGCGAAATACAAAAATGTTCCGGTCGCCCATTGACTTCAATGGGGTTCGTTATTCGAAACGAACACCCGAACATCGCGGGAAGTTCGTTTCGAATAACGCGAACCCGAACATTTTGGTGTTCGCTCATCTTTAGTAATTACAGCAATCCTTTAGTTTTATATGTAGAGGTGCTACCAACCAGTTCAACTGGGACTATAGTAATAATAAAGATACGTCAGGGATACAACGATAAAATGAGGAAGATGTAATAAATTATTAATAATAATGGAAAGGTAAAGAATGAATGCAAAGGGAGATATAGAAAGGGAAGTGAGGGAAAAAAGAGGAGGTAGGGGGGAAATAAAGCATCAAATTTAAAGAAATAACAGTGTATGAAGTAATGTAATTACCATGATGATACCAATTCAAAATAAGTGAAATAATTTAAAATAATTTGGATATAAATTCATAACAACATAATAAACTGCTCCTAGATTTCTGCGTCAAGACTATTGGAAGCATACATAAGCCACATAAAACTCATAAAATACATAAAAAATGCATGAAGACTAGAGATGAGCGAGCACCAAAATGCTCGGGTGCTCGTTACTCGGGATGAAATTTTCGCAATGCTCGAGCGTTCGTTTCGAGTAACGAACCCCATTGAAGTCAATGGGCGACCCGAGCATTTTTGTATATCGCCGATGCTCGCTAAGGTTTTCGTTTGTGAAAATCTGGGCAATTCAACAAAGTGATGGGAACGACACAGCAACGGATAGGGCAGGCGAGGGGCTACATGTTGGGCTGCATCTCAAGTTCACAGGTCCCACTATTAAGCCACAATAGCGGCAAGAGTGCCCCCCCCCTCGCACTGTCAGCGTAAAGATCGTTCTCCTCTGCCATAGCTGTAACAGCTGTGGCAGAGAAGAACGATGTTTGCCCATTGAATTCAATGGAGCCAGCAATACAGCAGGTTCCACTGAAAGCAATGGGCTGCCGGCGATCGCGGGATGAATTGTCGGGAAGGGCTTAAATATATAAGCCCTTCCCTGCAATTCATCCAGAAATGTGTTACAATAAAAATATATACCGGCGTATAAGGCGACGGGGCGTATAAGTCGACCCCCCAACTGTCACCTTATACGCCGGCAATACAGTGGAGCAAAGAATAAAAATCATTACTCACTTCTTCTGACGTTCTGCGGTGCTCCTGCAGGCTGTCGCTCCCTCCTGGTTCCACGGCAGAGCATTGCTTTCTGGACGCAGGGCTTGAAATCCCCGCCTCCAGAAACACAGCCAATCACAGCCATTTAATGACATCATTGTCATTGGCTGTGATTGGCTGAAGGCACGTGTGTTTCTGGAGGCGGGGATTTAAAGCCCTTCGTAGAGAAAGCAATGCTCTGCCGGGAACCAGGAGGGAGCGACAGCCTGCAGCAATCTCATAACCTATCTTTATAAAACATTTTTTTCTTTATTAATCAACGCTTAGATACATTACAATGTGAATAAAGCATATCTCGTAATAAAGGCTGGACATTACAAGTTACTTATTGTATTTTAACATCTTACGTAACATGTGGTTCTTCACACTGATGAAGAAAACATATTTTGATAAAGAAAATCCGCAGCAGATCCAGGGATGATGTAAAAGAAAACTCTTTATTCCAAATCCATAAAAGCAAAATGGTACAGGCAGCGACGTTTCGACCGTCTCCGGTCTTTATCAAGCAACATAGATGAAGAAAACATAGATTTTTCTATAAACTAAAGTTTTGTGAGCACTTATACACTTATATTCTATTTCTCGGTTACTGTTTAAATCCAGAAGTGCCCACATTATGTAGTGTCGGGGGGGGGGGGGGGGGGGGGAGATCTGAAATAGAAGGTAAATGTGTGTGTGGGGGGGGGGGAAGGGAAAGGGTAGGGAAAGGTCATATGGGATAATTTAGAATACTTAAATGTTCATCTATATATAGAAACAAAACATTGGCCTCTACAACTAGGCCTATAAATCAAAGATTGGTTGGTCCATAAAAAGCTCCCCTAATCTGGGAATAGGCTTAACCAAGGGCTCCACATCTCTTTGTATTTTTGCATTGTGTTATTTCTTAGGGCTATTATCTTTTCGTATATTCCATGTTCACATATCAGTTGGATGAGCTCTTGTCGATTTGGGAGGGTCTCAGATTTCCATTTTTTGGTGATCAGATATTTCGCTCCCAGCAGTATATGTCCTATTAGTTTCTTTAAATTAGGTATGAGACCACCCGGATCTATTAGTAGTAAAGCTACTTTTGGAATGAATGGTAGGGAGGTCCCAGATATATCTTGGATTATTTTAAAGGTATCTTTCCAGAATGTTAGCAGGTGTGGGCAAGACCAGAAGACATGGATCAAGGAACCCTGTCCTCCACACTTCCTCCAACACAGATCGTCTGTTAATAGATTCCTTCTTTTTAGCAAGGCTGGCGTGTAGTACCATCTAGTGAGTATTTTTGTGTGGGTTTCTATCAAATTGGCTCCATGAGAAGATTGTCCGGCCCATTTAAAGGCTTTTAGCCATTGGTCTAACGGTATTTCTTGACCAATGTCTTTCTCCCAGTTTAAAAGGTGACACTTTACTTTTTCCCCGGTTTTAGTGTACCTGTAAGTGTCTCATAAAAGTTTCTGGTGATCAGTTTGTTTTGTGTGGAGTTGAGAATTGTATTTGCTATCTTTGGGATTTTAATGTCTTGTATTTTATGTGTTTGTATGAGAGATGCTATCTGGGTATATTTGAAGGCTTCAGATTCTTTTATATGATATTTCGCAGATAAGTCGTGGAAGGATAGGATGTTTTGTTTTGAAGTTAGATCTGAGATAAATGTAATTCCTGCGTTTATCCATGAAGTTAAATCAATGTTGGGAATGAAGTATTCAAGAGTTTTTAAGGGTATTTTTTGGGTTGTGTATATAGAGTTTTTATCTGCTTTTTCTAGTAGATCTTTCCACGCCTCCAGAGAAGCCAACATGGGCGGAGATAGGTTGGGTAAGTGTAGATTTTTTATCATACTTGGGGTGCCCCAGGCCAACGTTTGAGCGTGGAGAAGGGGAAGTAGTGGTTTCTGTTTATTTTGTTCTATTTCCAATGTGGGCCAGGCTTTATTTGGGTTATGCTGTGTCCAAGGATTTAGTTGACTTAGTATAGTAGCTTTCCGATATGTTTCCAAGCTTGGTAAGCCTATTCCTCCTTGGTATCTATTTAGTGATAAGATTGAAAGCGCAATTCTAGGTTTTTTATCCTGCCAAACAAATTTGGAAAGTTGTTTTTGGAATTCTGCAATAGTTTGTTTCGGTACTTGGATCGGAAGGGTTCGAAAGTAGTGGAGAATTTTAAGTAATATTATCATTTTGTACGCGACCACTCTCCCCAACCATGACAAAGGACGTGTTTTGTATGTTTTCAGTTCTTTTTGTATGTCAGCCAGAAGAGGGAGATAGTTGACTATTATTAAGTTAGATAGGGGGAAACATAGGTTTATTCCTAGATATGGGATGCTTTTATCCTTCCATTGGAAAGAGAACTCCTTTTTGATGTCTTGTTTTAGTTTTTCCGTTATGTGAATTCCTAGGATTTGTGCTTTTGTAATATTTAATTTGTAAAAGGAAACTTCTGCAAAATTAGTTAGGATTTGGTAGACTTCTCTTAGGGACTTGAGTGGGTTCGTTATTGTTAGCAGAATATCGTCTGCGAACAAACTTATTTTATGCTGTCTATGGCCTGCATTTATGCCTTGTATTTCTAAATTATTTCTAATATGTTCTGCTAAGGGTTCCATGACTAGTGTGAACAGTAGCGGTGATAGAGGGCAGCCTTGGAGCGTGCCATTGGTGATTGGGAAAGAGTTGGAGAGTGTGCCATCTACTAATATTTTTGCTGATGGGCATGTGTATAGGGCTGATATAGCATTCAGAATGTTTCCTGAAAATCCAAATTTGTTTAGGGTAGAAAAGGCAAATTTCCAGTGAAGGCGATCAAAGGCCTTTTCAGCGTCTAGGGCAACCAGTAATGTCGGGGAATGTGTTTGCGCTGTTTTGTGAAGTAGGTTTAGTATACGTCTTGTTGCATCTGAGGCCTGTCTTCCGCTAGTAAACCCCACTTGGTCAGAATGTACTAATTCCGGTAAGATTTTTAGGAGTCTGCGGGCGATTGTTTTTGAGTAAATTTTTATATCGCAACTTAGTAGCGAAATAGGTCTGAAGTTTTCTGGTGAGGTGGGTGTTTTTCCCGGTTTTGGGATAGTCACAATTGTGGCTTCTAACATCTCTGGGGGGAAATATTTTTGTTTGATTCCTTGATCAAAGGCTCGGGACATATGAAGGGATAACTGTGGATAAAATTTTTTGTAGTAGTCATTAGAAAATCCATCAGGACCAGGGGTTTTTTGGGCTTTCAATGACTTAATGGTGTCATTGATTTCCATTGGTGTAATTGGAGAATTTAGATGTTCTATCTGGTTTTTTGTAAGGGTTGGCAGTTTTATTCCATTCAGGAAATTGTTTATGTTTTGAGATGTTGGTTGAGGCGTGCTTCTATCGTCTTTTAAATTATACAACTTGATGTAATACTGACGAAAGATTTCTGTTATATGAGTAGGATGTGTAATTTTTGTTTTTGGATTTTTTTGGATCTATGATGTATGGTATGGAAGTTTTTTGAGGTCTTTTTTTAATTAGTCTAGCAAGCATGCGTGAGGGTTTGTTGTTTGACTTATAAAATGTTGCTTGTGAGGATTTCATTTCCTTGTCAAAGTTATCTAATAAAATCTTTCTAAGTTTTTGTCGTAGTTCAAAAACAGTTTTGTGCAGATCCTCAGAGGGAGACTCTTGCATCTTTTTTTCTATGCTAGAGATTTGCGTACTAAGCGTGTCTAATTGTTTAGTTTTTTCCCTTTTGTGGTGTGAGCTGATTTTGATTAAAGCGCCTCTTATATATGCCTTGTGGGCATTCCATATGATGATTGGTGATACATCTGGGGTAACGTTATTTTTAAAATATTCGCTGATCTCCGCTTGGATAGTTTTGTGATAATTTGGGAGTTTCATAAGGAATGTATTGTTTTTCCAATTTCTGTTTTTTTCTTGTGCGTGATCTAGTGAAATAGATATTGTAACAGGTGCATGATCTGTCCATTTTATTAGGCCCACTTGGGCGTCTGTAGGAGATGGAAGAGCTTTTTTGTTCACTAGGATAAGGTCTATCCTTGAGAAGGATTTAAACCTAGAAGAATAGAAGGAGAATTCTTTAGAGGATGCATTTAAGCATCTGAACGTATCGTACAATGCTTCTTTTTGAAGCCATGGAGACAGGGATGGGGTAGATCTGAGGAGCCCTCTTGATGAGTCTAGTATTTTATCTGGCACTGTATTGAAATCGCCACAAATGATTAGGGTACCGACCTCGCACCTCCTTATTTTCCTTGTCAATTTGTTTAGAAAGCGTATGGGGGATTTATTTGGTGCGTATAGATTTACCAAAGTGAATGGTTTAGAATTAAGCGTGCCTGTCAAAATAAGGTATCTCCCCTCAGGGTCTATAATTTGTTTTGTTATTTCCGTTTGTAGTGTATCTCTGAACGCAATCAGCGTTCCCGCACGCTTTCTGGATGCACATGCAGAGAATATTTTTGGAAATTTATTGTGCGAGATATTAGGTCCTGTGGAGGCTACGAGGTGGGTCTCCTGAACACACAATACATCTGCGTTGGAAGAAATTGCTTCCTTCCAGAGAGAGGATCTCTTAAATGGAGAGTTTAAACCATTTACGTTAATGGAAAGTATTTTGATTGACATTTTGTTAGTTTTTAATATTTCTTATTAAGATTAGGGAGCACGAATGGACCAACCGTTAAACATTAGGAGAACTTAACAGTATAGATAAGAGTTCTATAGCATTAAACAACTTGCTCTCTATAATACTAGATCTAGTTTCAGAATCTTACAATATTTACGAAGAGCAATATTATGCGTATATGCAATGGATCTACCAGAACTAGTAGATTAGAAATAGCGAGAAAGTTTAGAACTAAGGGGTTGTCTCAGGCTAGAGGGCCTGTACAATATTTGCGGGGGGGTGAAAAAAGTTCGCCTGGGTATTTCAGCCTGGCAGGACCACCTGCTTAGGTGAATTGGGCTTCCACTTGTAGAGTGTCCCTCATTTCTAGGTCGAATCTCTGGATCTCGTGGTATCTTTTTCTCCCATCGGTAGCTGACGTTGTGGAAGGAGTAGATTTATGCCCCAGGATTTGCATATTTGGAAACCGTTCTCCGGTTTGAGGATTGCATGGGTTGTGTCGTCCTTCCTAATCAGGATTTTTGTGGGGAATCCCCATCTGTAAGGTATTTTTTGCTGACGGAGAGCTGTGGTGATATGGGAGAACTTTTTCCTTTCTTGCATGGTAGCTTTGGATAGATCTGTGAATAGGCGAATGCCTTCATATGGTGCCGGTAGCTGATTTGCTTTTCGTACGGCAGACATGAAAGCTTCTTTTGTTTGAAAGAAATGTATCCTTGTGATAATGTCTCTTGGTACAGAGTCGGAGAGATAGCTGGGCTTAGGAAGCCTGTGGGCTCTGTCGACCGCTAGGTCTAGTGCAGATGCGTTAGGAAGCATAGTCGCCATTAGGCGGTTTAGGTATTCAGGAATTTCAGATGTTAATATAGACTCCGGAACTACACGAATTTTGATATTATTTCTTCTATTCCTATCTTCCATATCTGCTATTTTTGCTTTTAGTTGGGATACTTCATCTACAAGCTCGTAATGTGCATCTATCAATGCGTTATGGGATTGCGAAAATTCTCCCATTTTGTTTTCCGTATGCGAGACTCTGGCGCCTATATCCTCTAATGAGGTTTTTATGGAGGATTTTAGAGAGTGAAAATTTAGTTGCAGTGAGTCACTTAAAGCCATCACCATGTCCTTTATAAATGTTTCAGAAGCTGGTTGTGAAGAAGAGGGCAAAGCAGAAATATACTCTTTAAGAGTTTCATCTTGAAAATCTGCGTTTATAGTGTCCTCTATCCTGGGTCTCTGTTTTTGTGGGCTTGCTGATGGAGAGTGATCTGTATTTTGCTGCAGGGGGGCCAGCGCCATTTTGTGGGCACCATGTGGGGCCGTACTGTGTCTTTTCCCTGCATTGATGTGTTGTGTAGGGGCTTTATGTGTTTCACTCACCGCTTCTTGTAGCAGCTGCTCCGGAGAAGATCTTATCCGTGTCTCTGGAGAAGAGGAATTCTCCCTTCTTCGTCCTGTATTAGACACCGGGGATGTCCGAGCGCTTGCTGCAGCAGCGTGTCGGGTGGCCGGCGCTGAGAAGAAATCATCCAGCCGCTTAGGCTGGGAGCGCTGGACTCTTCTGCGGGACATCTCCTCGTGGGTATCGGCTTGCAGAGGTGTTTGCCGGTATAATTAGCGGAGGAGGAAGCTTCTTAAGTCGCTTTGGAGCCGCTTTTTGTGGTATGCCTAGCGGAGGTCAGATTTTACGCTGCCATCTTGTGCTCGTCCAGGCCCCGCCCCCCCTCATAACCTATCTTATTTAGATGTAATGAGGAATGCTGACGGATTGGCCATTCAACGCACTGGGAAAATTCCCGATGGGCCAGTTGGGTCCTGAGGCTGATGGAGGAGAAGAAATTTATTTTAAATGTATTTGTTGAAATATCTAAAAATAAAAAGCTTATATCCATCTGTGTCAATGCTCCTGTTCAGTCCCCTAGCAGTCTGTGCTCAACACTGCTCTGTTCAGCCACTGAGTTCAGAGGAGAGGGATCACGTGACAAATATGTGATCACTGCAGCCAGTAACTAGCCACATTGATCACATCCTCGTGACATTACAGTTGCTGCTAACAATAGAGAATACGCTAACCTTACACAAGCTATTCTTGTTCAATGAGTGTAGATTGTGATACACTTCCACTACACCAGACTTCCAAAGTACATAGGGTGATGACAGGAGACTAGGAAAATGTAAGGCAAAATGGACCTCCCCACCATCAGGGAACAAATCCATGGCAAAGGGACAAGCAGTATCTATTGTAGAAGTAGAGTCAGATCGTACCACTGGGGTATTGAAGTGTTCACAAAAAGGGGGGAAAGATGTGAGAGCAGTAAATATGTATACATTTTGTATCTCGTATCCATCTTACATGGTTCACTCTGTTATATCATAAACATTGGGATTTTCCATAACTAGAATATTCCAGACATAACATCTTAGCCTTGCCGAAGTTTTACAAGAAATTCAGACTGGCGACCTGGACGTTATCAGCACCAGTTTTCCAAGAATATATTCGGTTTTACTTAACATTTAAAATTGAGATGTAGCACCAATAAAGGGGGACAACTTTTAATCACTTACAATGCTATATGTGATTTGTAAACTTCCTCAAGCTCGAACATTAACTTTTTGAATTTGGCCACCTGAAAATATACCTGTGAGCAATATTGATACTGAGTGAGGGCCTATATGGGCATTATTACCGAGTGAGAGCCTATATGTGCATTATTACTGTGTGGAGGCCTATATGGGGTGTTATGACAATGGGGGCCTGTGGATTAGCTATTACTGAGTGAGGGCCTATATGGGACATTATGACAACGTGGACCTATATGAGGCATTATTACTGAGTGGGAGCCTTTGAGGCCATTAATACTGAGCAGAAGCCTATATGGGCAAATATTACCAAGTGGAAGCCTGCGGTTGCATTATTATTGACTTGGAGCATATATTGGCATTATTACTGAGAGACATTATTACTGAGCAAAGGCCTATATGAGCACTATTACTGAGTGGGGCCTATATGAGGCATTATTACTGGGTGGGGAGCCTACATCGGGCATTTTAACAATGGAGGCCTGTGGGATGGGCAAAATTACTGAGTGGGGGTCTATATGGAGCATTATGACAATGGGGGCCTGTGGGTGACATTACGTGAGAGCCTAAATGGGACAAAATGACAATGGGAGCTTATATGCAGCATTATTACTGAGTGGAAGTCTATTTGGGGCGTTATTACTGAGTCAGCAAACAGTATTATTTCTTAGTGGGAGCCTAAATGAGGTATTATTACTCAGTGGGGACCTCTATAGGGCATTTGTACTAAGTGGGAGCCTATATGGGGCAATATTACTGAGAGCCTACATGGATCATTGCGTGGGGGCCTAAACAAGGCATTATTATAGAGTGGAAGCCTATAAGGGGCATTATTACTGAATGAGAAGCTGTGAGGGGTATTATTACTGAATGAGGTCCTATTTGGGGAATTATTATTGAGTGCGGACCTATATGGGCATTTTTGATGAGCGGGGGGGGGGGGGGCTGTGAGGGGGATTATTACTGACTAGAGGCCTATTTGGGCCATTATTATTAAGTGGGAACATAAGGGCAGCATTATTATTGAGTGGAAGCACTTTTACTGTGTATGGGGCATGAATAGCATCACTTTCTGTTTGGGGCCTACAGTAAGCACAAAAAGGAGGATATTATTACTGTGTGGGCCACCACAGGTGGCATTACTACTATCTGGGGCACCTTGGATAGGGAGATTATGTAGAAGTTTGCAAAACAAATCCAGGTTTCTTGGAAAATTGAGGAGTCAAAGATGTATATGTAAAATTCAGCAAATAAGTTATAACTAGGGAAATTCATTATATCAGTCTGGTCCAGATGGAACAAGAGAAATTGAATGACTCTGCTGTATGCTCATTGTGTTGGGATAATAATGGTCTTTGTATAGTGGTTTTTTGGCAACACTGATTGTAATATGTGATCATGGTCTTGGAGTATCATTTGGCCCTCATGTAGTGTTACTATTGGAAATATTGATCTCTGTAGTGGTTATTCAGTGACAGTATGTTGATGTGAATCACTATATGGTGGTATTATGCAGTTACTATGTGGGGTAAAATTTGATCATGATGTGGCAGTATTATTTGCACTATGTATAGTGTAATTAGTGGTAATGTTGATCTTGGGATAGTAGGATTTCTACAGTGACACTATGCAGGCAATTATACAATTTACTTCTACAAAATAGAAAAAACATTTTCTTTACTTTATTAACATTTATTTCATTATCTATTTAGACACTATTCAGTCATAATGTGATCTTTAATATATTCAGTATAGCAAAGAACCCTTCAATTTATGTCTAAAACTGCAAAGCAATCTATTAGGCAGTGCTGAAGGATCACCCTAAAAGGCATACATTTGTGGCATACTTGGGGGAAATTCCTAGGCCTCTGGGTGCCATGGTTACCCATGCCATGGTCGCTATTGACCATGGCATCTAGGAGGTTAAATGACAGGGATCAGAGTTTTTCTGATCCTGGCCATTACATCAAGAGCTCAGCTCTCAGTCAATATGAGAATCATGCGGGAACAGGGCACATGACATAAATGTTTGTCATAGAAATGAAAGAAAAGCTAGTCTATGATGTTCATGTATGTTGTGGAGGCTTAACTGGTTAGGAAAATGTGGCACCTTGAAGTATACCTCCTGTTCTAACATGTTCTGTGTTTCATAGTAAATTTCCTGCAGTAAGCTATGCACAGCACATAGGTTTCTACCCTCCTACCATAGGCGTAGCGTCAGGGGGTGCTGGGGTCGCCATGGCGACCCGGCCCCTGAGCGCAAGGGGCCACGAGGCCACCCTCTGCAATACCAACATGCACATTTAGTGCATTAATCGCTGGCCGTTCTGACTGCAGCAAAATTCTCATCATGCGGCAGCCGGAACGGCCAGCATGAGAGGAAGGCTCAGCAGAGCAGGGAGGAGGAGGGAGGTACTCACATGGGCCGGCAGGGGAGGAGGGAAGAAGTCACATGGGATGGCAGGGGAGGAGGGAAGAAGTCACATGGGGCGGCAGAGCACAGTGATCATGTGCTGCTCCCTGCTTCCTGCTGGACGGGAAGCTTCTAAGTTGCTGGCTTGCTGCTACTGTCACATGAAGGAGAAGTGGACCGGCCCTGGGGTAAGTGCAAATGTGTGTGTGTGTCTGTCTGTCTCCCTCCTTTATCTATCTGCTATCTATCTATCTATCTATCTATCTGCTATCTATCTATCTATCTATCTATCTATATATCCCATATCTATCTATATACTATCTTTCTATAGATAGTATATAGATAGATATAGGATACATAGATAGTATATAGATAGCAGATAGATAGTATATAGATAGCAGACAGCTAGTATATAGATAGATATGGGATAGATATTAGATAGATAGTGTATAGATAGATAGTGTATAGATAGATATGAGATAGATAGATAGATAGATATGAGATAGATAGAAATGCGATAGATAGATATGAGATAGATAGTATATAGATAGATATAATAGATAGATAGTGTATAGATAGTGTATAGATAGATATGGGATACATAGATAGTATATAGATAGATATGGGATACATAGATAGTATATAGATAGCAGATAGATAGATAGTATATAGATAGCAGATAGATAGATAGTATATAGATAGCAGATAGCTAGTATATAGATATGTATGGGACAGATAGCTAGTATATAGATAGATATGGGATAGATAGATAGATAGTATATAGATAGATAGATAGACAGTGTATAGATAGATAGTGTATAGATATATATATGAGAGATAGATAGATAGTGTATAGATAGATATGAGATAGAAAGATAGTGTATAGATAGATATGAGATAGATAGATAGTGTATAGATAGATAGTATATAGATAGATATGGGATAGATAGATAGATAGATAGATATGGGATAGATAGATAGATAGATAGATAGATAGATAGATAGATATGGGATAGATAGATAGATAGATATGGGATAGATAGATAGTATATAAATAGATATGAGATAGATAGAAAGTATATAAATAGATATGGGATAGATAGATAGTATATAAATAGATATGGGATAGATAGATAGTAGAGATGAGCGAACCTACTCGGCCATGCCCCTTTTTCACTAGTGCACCGCGATTTTTGAGTACTTCCGTACTCGGGCGAAAAGATTCGGGGGGCGCTGTGGGTGAGTGGGGGGTTGCAGTGGGGAGTGGGGGGGAGAGGGAGAAAGAGAGGGTTCCCCGAGTATGGAGGTACTCGAAAATCACGGTGCTCGATCGAGTAATTACTCGAAACGAGTACGTTTGCTCATCTCTAATAGATAGATAGTATATAGATAGATATGGGATAGATAGATAGTATATAGATAGATATGAGATAGATAGATAGTATATAGATAGATAGATATGGGATAGATAGATAGATATGGGATAGATAGATATGCGATAGATATGGGATAGATAGATATGCGATAGATATGGGATAGATAGATAGATAGATAGATAGATAGATAGATAGATAGATAGATAGATAGATAGACACGTGTTCAGAAAACGCAGCTTGAAATCGTGGCATTTTTACCAGGATTTCGAGCAGTGTTTTTTGAACACAGATTACAGCGTCTGACGGCGCTTTTTAATGCACCCCATCGTTGTGAGGAGGTGTGTTAAAAACCACGACAACGCAAAAATAGAACAGACAGCTCTCGAAAATCACAGTGTTAGAAACACCGTGTTCGAGAGCAGGTTTAAGTAAGCTCATTAAAATCTCTGGGAGTGTTGTACCGCGGTTAGTATGGCGCTCGGGACACCAGGCTAATAGCGGTAAAAAGCAGTGTGTGTGTGAGTGGCCTGTGGGGCTACAAACAAATTTTCATGTGCAGGAAATGCGTCATGTTTGGAAAAATTACGCCAAGGGGGAGATCATGTATGCAGCACAATCTAGATATGGGTACGGGGGAGTGTGGGGTGGAGGCCCAGGGTGGGGCCCCAAGCTAAACTTTTGCACCCAGGCCCCATAGCCCTTAGGTATGCCCCTGCCTCCTACCATCTTTGTAGCTGTTGCGGGTAATTTGCTGACTCCTGCCTACTGGCTCACTCCACTTGCTGCTGGTTTGCCCGTATCTAACATGGGGCCACCTTGTCATTTTTTTCAAGCGTCACTTCGATATCCCAATTCACCCCTGATGAGGAAGAACTGATACCAGAATCTGAGTGTGATTATTAAAGAGTAGAGGGATCTAATGGAATACATTATCAGCCAAATGACTGATTTTCAATGAATTTACCAACTATAATTGGATATGTGTTCAGTTCTGCACTTTTTTTTAAAGAAGGGGACAGAAAAGCCAGCAGGAATTGCAGGAAGGCTGATTTCTGAAGATATTCCATACGGATAACAAAAAGAATAGAAATAAATTAAAGCAAATGGATTAGTTTGTATAAGCTTATCACCTAGGACCGAGGGAGTAAGAAGGGGATGATGTGTTCTTAGCCTGACAGCGGCTATAATGAAGTGTGTGCAGGGAATCTGGATTATATGGAGTCGAGGCATGGGAGATTATGTCAGCACTTGTGCACTCCACTATTAAGGACGCAGCAGTTGTCAAGGGGAGAGGATGCCAACGCATGCACAGTAGAAGTAGAGAAGGGGGCATCTAGTCGACACATGTGCCTGGGACTCAGCCGACACAGATCGAGTGGGAATTGAACTGGGGGAAATGATGGGCAAAGGTTTGTGAAAATGAAGTAAGGTGAGTGTGGCTATTATTGCTGGATACTGGAAATATAGCAGAAATAAAAATTTTGAATACAGGACCGAGGGAACATAATTGTATTAACAGTATTTATGGATGAGAAAAGGGGTGGAGTGTGAGGGAAACAATCATATGGGATGGGATGAAATATAGGATAGGTAAAGGAGATAAGGAATGGGTTAGGTGATGAGGCACTTGGGGTGGGGAGGTACTATATATGTTGTTGGGAAGAGTATAGTAATAATTTATTATAAAAGGAAGTTGAGAAAAAATAAATGTACAAGGGTATTCTAAATAGCATGAAACAAGGGCTAGGGCAGTGGAAACCATGTCTAGGGGGCGAGGAAAGGTTTGTGGATGGAGAAGATAAGGGGTAAGAAGAGTTTAAAATTACATATGGGAACAACAATCAAAACAATAAATATATAAATAAATACATACAAACTAAAAAATGAAGGAAATGGTTGGATAATTTAGGATGGGTACTTTTAAGAAAATATTAAATAGTTTGAATAGGGGAGAAGATGACAGGTACAATGGTAAAAAGAGGGGGCAGATATATGGGGTAGGAAAAACCTGAGTAGAGAGGATATCAGTGATGAACAAAAAGGGAAGATAAGACAGATTATGATTTGAGCCTATGTAATTGAGGGGAAGCAGAGTAATGAAATGTGCCTCATGTGGTGCAGAGTGTAAGTTCTCACTCATGACCTGAAGGTTGCAAGTTCAATCCCCAAATAGTTCAGGTAGCTGGCTCAAGGTTGACTCAGCCTTCCATCCCTCTGAGGTCAGTAAAATGAGCACCCAGCTTGGTGGGGTTTAATAAATAAAAATTACCTGAAAGCGCTGCGTTGGCACTATACAAATAACAAGATTTATTTATTAACCTTCATACGCATTCTCTAAAGTTTCGTTTTAGCCCATTGGCATCAGTGTGTTTGGTTTGAAAACACAGTATATTTCCCAGTTTTTAAGTTTTTCAAACCAATTTGTTACTGCATCAGCTATTTACTCAATAATAGTAACTGAAAAGACATTGAATCCACTGTCATGGGCTATTGATGCGTGTCTTATCATAGGATCATAGTCTTGATATGCTGTGCTCCAGAAAGCTGTTGATGACGTTTGATCAGTACTTATTGATTTGGCATCTTAGTGGAAGAGGCCAATGCCTCAAAACACATTTTCTTACTGATTTGAATCTTATCCAATTAAAGAAATTTTACCATCTATTTGTTCCTGGAGTGTTGTGCTTGTACCATTGTTCTACACATCTTCTTTTAACGCCTTTCCAATGACATTGGGCACTTAATTGATTTATTTGTCAATACAAACCAGCAATAACATACATAACACAACGTTATCGTAATCTAGTTGGTAAGTGGTATTTACCCCGGTTTAACGTGAAGGTTTTCAGGTGTGCATGCTGAATTTTCTGGAAAAAAAGAAGTGTGATTTGAAGGAGCAGGCTTTTCTTCTTTGTTGTTGCTATTTATACAGCTATGGTGCCTTTACAAGGGATGATTATCGTTCAGAATAATCGTCCCATGTAAATTCATGCAGCGATTGAACAACTGAACGGGAACTATTCAGTCATTCAGTTTCTGCATGTAGTAAACTGAATGATGAGCCGTTCGGTGTAAACAGCAGTTGTTTACTTCTGAATGACTGTCTGCTTATTGTGAATGGAGATGAGCAGAGGGAGAACGCTCCCCGGCCTGCTCCGCTTCCATACTGGCAGTGTTGTGGGTGTCACCAGTGATACTAATTCCTGTGTAACAGAACAGGAGTGAGCATCACTGGGATGAGCTGCCGAGCATCATTTGCCCGATACTGTGTAAATGGACATTGCACCTATATTCTTTTAACAATTAACCTCTTAACCTTTATCTACCAGCACTCTCAGTACAGTAAGTTGCAAATTTTCTCAGTACAGTAAGTTGCAAATTTACTTTGAAGCAGTCTCTCCTCTTTTTATAGCTGGCCTTATATCTCAGCAGTGGAGTATCACAGGGATACTTTAAACAATAATCTCATACTCCACAGAGTCGTATTGTCTATTTGGAGTTGATTTCTCACTTTAGTACTTACATGACATGCAGACTGAACCTGAGCAACAAATGAAAAGCAAACAAAAAGTGCACAATGATTCACATTTGGACTTGACAATTATCACACACTTTCTTTCATTTTAGCGAATTTTGAGTGACAATCATTATGTGTAAATCGGCCTTTAAACAGTGCAGTCAGGTAGACAAGGTGCATCATCTTGTATGACAGTGGAGCAGAGGGAGAAAGAAAGGGGCATTATGTGTGACAGTGGGCAAAGGGAGAAATAAAGGGGCTGTATGTGTGACAGGGGGCAGAGGGAGAAATAAAGAAGCAACATATTTGATGGGGCAGAGGGAGAAATAAAGGGGCATTATGTGTGACAAGAGGCAGGGGCAGAAATAAAGGGGCATTACATGTGACAAGGGGCAGAGGGAGAACAATAGGGGTTCATTTGCACAAGCATATATATGTTGTGTATTTTGCACACTTTAATTTATGCTTGCAATACTTCGCAAATAGGACCTGATTGTTTTCATTGGGTTCATTCACATTAGCATATTTAAGCTGCGTTATGCAGTCACTTAAAAAAACCTGCAGCACGCCCTATTTTTGTGTGTATTTACGAAGCGGAATACTATATGTAAGTCTATGGAGTGCATAAATATGCTGGTAAAAATGCACGCTATTGCGTATAAATGTTGCGTTTTTACACTGCATATTTATGTGATTGAAATTTGCATTATGCTTTTGTTAATAAACCCTATGGGGCATGTTGTGTGACAGGCGCAGAGGAAAAACTATGAGGGCATTATCTGTGTCAGAGAACTATAAGGAGCATTGTGTGTGACAGGGGGGGGGGGTAAACTACAAGGGGCATTGTGTGTGACAAAGTAGGGGAAGAATTGTATAGGGCATCTTGTGTGATGGTGGGACAAAAGCAGCATTCTGTGTGACAAGGCAGATGGAAACCATGAAGGGGCATCCTGTGTGATGATGGAGGAAAGAGTGAACCATAAGGGGCATTCTGTATGACAAGGAAGGTGGACAGAACCATAAAAGGCCATCCCGAGTGATGAAGGGGCAGTGGAGAGAATGAGGAGCTGTCTAAGAGGAGAGGAACTACAAGGGGCATTTTGTGTGATGGGGAGGGGGCAGAACCATAAGCGTTCACCAGTCTGTGTAAAGAGAAGAGAATGATAGGGATCAGATTGTGTAAGAGGTGAGCAGACAGTGAGAGACGACAGCATGGGGAGCAGTCTGTGAGAGAGGACAGCATGGGGAGCAGTCTGTTTGAGAGAGTGGCATGGGAAGCAGTTTGTGTGAGATTACTTATTAGACGTTAAAGCTTGTTGGCATTATTAATGAGGGCAGCAAAATGTCTGTATTATAAATCCTGCTGAGACAAGCGGTGAGTGGAAAAAATCATCATGGCAGTCTGGGCCAGGTACAGGTGGAAACCGAAAGTGAATGATACTAATGAGATATTACGTCACCTGTGATCACTGAAGGTAACTGCACTGTAATCACTATCACTGTGTAGAACTAGTATCTGACCATTATATGCTAATTTTATTATGAGAAGTTAACTAGAACCAAGCGGCTGTATGAGAGCCTAAAATGGTATAAAAGTTATCTCATTTTTGTGGGGGAAACAAAACATATGTCTCAAGGCTTGTGCTGCATCGATGAATCACTTTAAAGGCCAGCCAGCGATGATGCTAAAAGTGATGGGCGAGACAGAGGCTTGAAGTAAAGTTGCGTGGTGGCCCAAGCTGAATTTTTGCACCCGAGCCCATAAGCCTTTAGCTACACCTCGGATCACTGCTGTGAATCGAGCATTACTTAATACTGATTCCTGTTTTCCTATAACAAACTGTCATTCTAAGCAATACCTTCTCTTACACTAGTTATACAAGTTAGGATCTCATTTTACAAGTAAGTGGACATACATTATCACTAGAGGAGGAGAGTTACTGAATTGGCTACCCTTCATTTGTCTTTATAAGACAGGAAAATACTGTATGTCTTTTAGCACCACCATACACAACCGCTTTTAACCATGTGGCGGCACCAGTGTTAGGCAGCAGAAATGTAGTCCTAAGCGCTCGCTCTTAACCAGAAGGTTGCCGGTTGAATCCCAGGCAACCAACTCAAGGTTGACTCAGTCTTCCTTCCTTCCGAGGTTCATTAAAATAAATACCCAGCTGGGGTCCATCACAACATTAGCATGTTTGTAGATGACATACTTGCTATAATATCATCCCACTACACTACAATTACGAATCTCATGGGGGAACTGTCCAGATTCGGGTTGACCTCCAGTTTGAAAATTAATGAAACAAAATCGAAAGCTTTTAATCTTACCATGCCCTCACACACACACACTCTTTCTACTACAATCCAACTTCCCATTTCAATGGATGACGGGGTTGCTCGGCTTCCTGGGGGTGAGTTTGACTAACTTCTATGATACGTTGTATGTGCAAAACTATATACCAGTCCTTCGTAAATTTCACCTATTATTGGAAAGCTGGGACTGATACCATAGATCATGGATTGGAAGATTGAAATCCTTAAAGATGTCGTTCCTTCCTAAACTTCTCTATTTTTTAGAGCTCTTCTGGTACAGGTACCTGGGCATTTTTTTAAAACACTTCGACAGATGACCCTCCGCTTTATCTGGAATAACTCTATCCAATAGTATCACATTCCACTCTGTATAGGCATAGGCAGCAAGGAGGTTTGGGAACCCCACACATAACAAAATATTACCAGGCAGCCCAGGTGGTCCAGTTAGCCTCCCTACATTCCACTATAAATGTCCACCCTTGGCTTTTTTTATAAAGGCCATGTAAATTCACCCCTCAAAGTAGATTCAATATTGTGAATCCCCCCGACTCATAGGCCTACCATATCTAATCCAATTATAAAACATGCTCTTAGAGTTTGGGACTCCATCAAAAACTCAGGGAACCTGATCTCTCCTCACCTACCCCTCCTGTCACTCTTACGTAATCCATTTTTTTTTGCCTGGCCATGACTCCCCTCTAGCTTTTCAAAGTTGGACAAATAGAGGTATTACCAAGGTACATCACTTACTCTCACAGGAAGGTGTGACTACATTTCCCATCCTACAGAAAAATAAGGACGCATCATCCTTAGAAGTATTCCATTATCTACAGTTAACGAATTGGTCATCCTCCCTATTGAAAAATACAAAACCTCCATACACCCTTACCCCCTTTGAATCCTTCTGCCTTAAACACCCACAGGCAAAAGGTTCCATCTCTGAAATATACTTAAACTGCACACAATTATCATATGTAACTAGATTTGAGCGGGACTTGGAGGATGTCCTGAGTGAGGAGGAGTGGTCTCAAATTTTGAGATCCACCAACTATGGTGTCTGTAACATATTAATGTTGGAAACATCATATAAAATCCTTCTACGTTGGTATTTGGTCCCCACTCGAATAGCACATGGGGTCTCTAGCTATTCTAAAGAATGTTTCCGAGGTTGTTTTTCCCCTGGAGACATGCTCCACATATGGTGATCCTGCCCTAGAGTCAAAAGACTTTGAATCAGAACATACTACTTTATTTATTTAGTAACATATCACAACTTACGCAAAAATTGATGGGAGGTTTTGTTGAACAAAAAGATCGAGAATATATTCCCAAATTCCAGAAAACTGATTCCTTTTCTCTTCTTAGCTGCAAAACAAACTATTGCTCATTCCTGATGTAAAGCTTCTCTGGACGCCAAATGAATTGGTATCTCATAAACGAAAAGTATATGGACTCCATGGATAAATTATGCCTTTCCTACAGCGAGGTTGAGCCTAATAACGTAATCCTAATTTCCTGGTACCTCTGCCCATTCGGGTGGCAGCCCTGGGAGAGAGGGAATTCCCGCACCCTACCTTTATCCTCCCCCTCCCCACCTTTATATCCTCCCCTGTACCCTTCCTTTCCTTCCTGAAATGTGATTTGGCACTGGCCAGGCCATTGTTCTTTATTGTACAATGTTCTTTCCGAAAATAGCAATAAAAGATGTGAAATGCGATCACATTTGATTGCTATTATCTTGTTATATATTTTTCATTCAGAGGGTTTGTAGCTACATTATTGTGTTATGACTTAATCTTTTCATACTGCTATGCCCTTGTATGTATAATTAAAAATTCAATAAAAACTATTGTTATAAAAAATAATAAGTACCCAGCTTGCTGGTGGGTAAAAGATGACCGGGGAAGGCAATGGCAAACCACCCCCAAAAATAGTCTACCAAGAAAACGTCACAATGTGATGTCACCCTAGGAGTCAGTCATGACTCAGTGCTTGCACCAGGGAACTTTACCTTTACCATAAAACAACACCTAAAGGTAAAAATATTCCATGCAATAATTTTCATTCTCCACTGTGCGCAAATTACATAATGAGCCTCATGTACAGTGCAGCCAAAGCATGGAGGTGCTCAAGAGCGATGGGTTTTATAGCAACTCTCTACAACACAACAACTTTTTTGGTACTCCAGTTGCATGTCTATGAATGAATATTTGTGAATTTACACAACAGCAACAATCGATATTGCATATTTGTATTTTACTGCGATTTTGATGTGACAAAACTGTGTAAGGTTTCCATCACAAACAGACTTTTTTCTGGTGTTATTTTGCTAAGAAGACAAAAGGAGTGTGTCCTTGTAAAAAAGGAGGTGTGGCCTGATTTGTGCCTAACAGTGCAACACAATTTTTGCACAATTTCTAGGCATAAACAAAGCGAAGTAATAGGTGGTAGAAACTTAGACTAAACCATCTTAAATTTCAACAGATTTACAATCGATCATGAGTACCTGTGATGAATCAGGCACATTTTATGACTGTCTGCCAAATTTTAGATAGTATTAGTAAATGTGCCCATCTGTGTTTTTTTGGTGCCATTTTTTTCACTTGTACATTTTGTGGGTCAATAGCATTTTTTTTTTTTGTAATTGCAACAGGTTTGGGTTTTTCTCTAGCGTTTTTCCACAGACTTCTCCATAGGATAAGAAAAACACCACAAAAATGCATATTACTAATGTGTTAATAAAAAAGGCAACACCTACAAAATGGCTGTAAAAAATGTATGTACCAGCTAAAAGAAAATGCTAGCTATTTTCTAAATCGCGGCATGTACTACACATCACCTTTTATTTTCAATGGAGCCAAAGAACACATCACACGACATGCAATGCGCACGTGACTGCAACGTGAGGTTTCTAATTGAAAACAATAGGAAACACTTGGCGATCCTCCGGTGCAGATTTCAGGATTGTTACTTTACCTGAAGTGATGGGGAGGCGTTTAGAAAAAAAAACACCCCAGATCCGCAGCTAAATCGCATGTTGACAAGCACAATATCGCACTCGCCTGTCTCATGTTAGCCACAGAGACGTTTCACATGGACGGAATTGTTTGTAGGATGCAACACAAATTGCAGTCCTGCAGAAAATTCTGCACCAAAAAACCACATGTCTAGCATGTAGATTGTGATGCAGAATTGAAAATGGCAGAATTCTGCCAGCAATTCTGCATCAAAATCCATATTTAGGGCTCTTTCACACAAGCGTCGTTTGATGTTGAGAAGGAGCATCAAAAATTGCACCTAAAAAAACCTATGATTACCTATGGATTCTTTCAGATGAACGATTTTTTGTTGCGCCAAAAAAATTGTGCGTCAAAAGATATGCACAGGTTTTTTTACCCCGAGATTGCTCTTCGTCAAAAGAGAGGACATGTCCTCTCTTTTGACGGCACAGCGCTGGCGGCTCCCATAGACGCCTATTGGAGTTGGCTGGCAAAGGGAGGCAGAGCTGGATACTCGATAATAGCCGCCAGGCTGCTATTCGTTCACCTGATTTAATGCTCAGATAGCTGCGCTCTTTTGGCAATGCTTTAGCATGGCTTTCTGAGTGTTAAAACGAAGCTCGAGTGAAAGAGCCCTTAGACGCACCGATTTTGGTGCTGATTTCTGTGATGATAAATTCCATTGAGTCTTGTGGAACATTTTACATCTATGCGAAGGTCCCTTAAAAACACCAAACAAAAGCACTTGTAAAAATTCACAAAATTCATGGATTGTTTTTGTAAGCTTCTTCCGCCGCCATAAAAGAGTGTCTGTGAATCAAGCTTCTTGGGACCTTTGTCAAGGGCCGAATAAGGATGAAGGATGCACTGCAATCCGCTGTAAATTCCTTACCAAAATACACAGGCTACCTGTGGATTTTGATGCAGAATTGAAAATTGCTTGACAGCTGCCTGTAATTCTGCATCAAAATTCAGTTAGACCTGCAAATTTTGGAGTGAAATTCCGCAGCTGCAGATTTAAGGGCATCCTGTGTTCTAATTCTGGCTTGTGTGAGAGGTTCCTTAGGACCTTTCACACTAGGTGGAATATTCTGCAGCAGCATTGTGGAATATGCCTGGCTGCAGAATATTCTGCATCAAAATCTGCTCTGCTAATGTACCGATTTTGATGCAGAATTGAAAATAGCAAAATTCTGCTGGCAATTCCCCATCAAAATATGCAGTTAGACATGCGGATTTTGGTGCAAAATTTTGGTACAGAATATTCTCCAATTCTCTGTTGTTCAGTCCCACATGAAAGGTCCTATAATCAGTCAAATATTTAAAAACGCTGAAAAAATAGTATATGAAAGGTCCCTAAAAAGTCCCATTTTGAGTACTCCACATTGCCTCCTTTGACCATGCGAACTTAAACATACGGGCATGTTTTTCTCGAAAAATCACTTACGCATAATGGTACAAAACGAAACCACTGATTTCAATTGTTTCATTTTAAGGGCGCCCACCCACTGGGGTTTGCGATTTTCGTGCGTGAAAAACGCCGCATTTTCCGCGCGTTTTTGGCACGTTTTCCGCGGCTTTTTCGCGCCTTTTCCGTTAATTTCCATTGACATTCATGGGTGCATTAAGAGAAAAATAAGGACACATATGCAACTGACAGTTCCTATGTTAAAACACGTGCAGGATGAATTCTCTTTTACACATTACACACGAATGAACATTTTCTGGGCATCTACCAACAGCCAGGCTCAGACACGATTTTCTGCACAGCGTAGACACTTTTATAGCTTTATTTCTGGATAAAAAGCAGTGGCCAAAGTGAAGAGGAACATTTTCTGTTCACACAATACAATTTTTCTGTGTGGCATTTTTTAACACTCTTATTATCCTTGTGGAGCTTCAACATACTCTCCAGTATTTTGCGTATCAGAATGTACAGACAAAATCAGATATTACCGAGTATGGCTTATTTTTTTGTTGCCTGGATTCCAATGCACATTCTCTGCTAAAAGTTGAGTCATTTTAGTATTCACTGAATATTATTGAGATCCGCAGCTGTATTCACACAGGTAAGTGCGATATCACTCTTGTACATCTGCAACTTTTTCTGTGATTGTGATGCAGTTTGCACGGTACATGTGATTTGTATACGTGTTTTTCAAACAAGTGAAAATATTGCATGTTGTTCCAATATTTACGGCTCCTTCACACTGGCGAGTGCGATATCGTCCTTGCAATCCATGTGAAGTTCCAGCATATTGTGCATGCTGTTGTGTTTTGTGCGCACTTGCACACCTCCCATAGACTTCTTTGGGGCTCTTTGATGCACAAATAAGCAGGAAAACAGAGCAGGTTCTATTTTTTGAACGCAACTGTCATTTATACGAAAGACCAACTTTATATAAAAAATGCAGAGAACAGAACCCAATGATGTCATAGGGGTTCTATTGCCATGCGTTTTTCATAGTCACTCTTAGAGCTTCCACAAACGAGCGTGTGCGTGTAGTGGCCGAGAGATATCCGCAATGTTTTTCAGCTGAGAATGAGAGACAGCTGTGACCAAGTCGCGGCTGAAACTCTGTTTTAAACGCCTGTTCAGACGACCGAGGCTGCAGTCTATATACACAGCAGCCCCAGGATACCATCAGCCGGGGGGGGGGGGAGAGTTTAGCTATCCACTCCGTTCCCGCCCCCTCTCTGTCACTTGCTGGCTTACGACGGGATCTTAGTAGAGCTAGTTCCTTTCTGCTCCAGCCTATGAGAGCTGCTAGCAAGAGGGAGGGGCGGGACTTTAGCACACTAGCTCCCGCTAGTCACACTGCTAAACTCCCTTCAACCTCCCTTCTCCGGCAGCTGTCATAGGCTTCCATAGGAGTTTATGTCAGTGGCCACCGTATTCCGGCCGCAGATAGTTCTAGAACTATCTTTTCTGGCCAGCCTAAAAATGTTCAGCCACAATGCGCACTGTATGCACTATCTTTGCTGGCCGCATGTTTTTACGCATAGGTAATATACCCATCTGGTTTCGAATGCATCAGATGGGTAGCGTATATCAGCCAGCCATGAAAAGGCACCCGATATACGCTTGTGTGAAAGAGCCCTGAAATGCAGAAAGACAGGGCAAGTCCTGCGTGTGAAAAACACGCTCATGGGAATGAACCCATTGAAATCAATGGCTTTGCTTCATCACACTTTGTTTATGCCCTTTGAATGGAAAAAACGCATTGCACTTGAATGCATACACCATAGCATACGAATGCAATTTTTTTCTCACACACATGGGAAATAATGGACGATTCTTGCACAGAATTGACCAAATAGGACATGCCGAGATTTTTGCATCTTGCACTATTGCAATATTAACTGCCACATTAATCACTGTGTGAAAGATGCCTAGCAAACTAACCAACAATTCAAACAATAGGAATAAGATGAGCTTACAATCCATGTGGAAGTAGAAATAGAGCTTGCTCCACT